>NW_022196911.1:58673125-58677842 GCF_008632895.1 Mastomys coucha
AAAGATGGTTCCGCTCCTCTGGATTTTGCATTTCTTAATAACTTTTAGAACCATCTTACCAATTTCTGAAAAGAAACCAACTTGGATTTTGGCAGAGATGGTGTTGGGCTGCAGATCTGTCTGGAGACTGCTACCATCTTGGTGCTAGCTGCCCTGTGAGCACAGGTGTCTTTTTTTATCTAGTTCTTCATTGTTTGTCACCTTTTAATGCATTTAATTTATTGCATTTTATTATTTTATTATTTCATTTATTTATTTTATTGTTGCATACATATTGTTTTAATACATTTGATACATTTAATAAATGAAACTGTTAATTTCCTTTTAGCTTGTTTATTTTAATGGGGTGGCAATACAGCTGATATCTATGCACTGAAAGTTTCCCACATTTTGGTGAGCTCCTTTATTAGTTCCAGTAGGATTTATTTATTTATTTATTTTGGATCCTTTCTATATAAGATCATTTTGTCTGTGTTTTTTTTTCCAAGGGTGTATTGTGTTTATGCTCTTTTCTTGGCTTATTGTGCTGGCTACTATCTCTAAGACTGTCCAGCAGAAATGGTGAGAGTGTCCATTCTTATCCCCCTGTGATTGTAGGGGGAAGCATCTCATCTTTATCACCAACTGTAACAGTAGCTGTAGAATTTTCATAGGTAATCTTCCAGACTGAAGATGTTCCTGACCTCAGATTTCTGAGTATTTTTTATTCCTAAGAAGCTTCCTGACACACACTTCTACTGTGTATGCAGACTTCAGGTTTTTATGGGGACTTTGTGTTCTCACTCATTCTTTCAAACCATCTTAGAGAGATTTGTTTATATGACACTAGGATTTCAATCCCAAGTTGTGTGTATTACTGGTGGGGTAACTTCTGAGAGTATATTTTAAAAGTATGGTTAATGGTGTACAAAGCACAGTAGAAAAATATTTACAAAAATAACTAGAAAGCAGACACAGTAATGTTCTAAAAGAACAGGATGTCAGGGCCAGGAATGCTGGAAAAGGCCAGTACTAAACAGACTAATGAGATCTTTAACTTTAATAAATCAGAGGAGAAATCCTGAACACTTTTATTAATCTGCTAATGATAAAAGAGTCTTGTTTATTGCAATTTGACACATCACTGTGTAAGCTTTCATGCCTGGCCCCTGCCCACAGATTTCAGTCACACTCTGAGGCTGTCAGAACATGTGAAACAGCATTTGCCTTTGCAGGAGAGACAGTCTGTAAGAATTTCAGTACATATTATTTTCATTGTTATAGTTATTATTCAGTATTGTGAAAATCTGTGCAAATGGAAATACACATGTAAAGAGACACTTGTACATATGGAAAAAAAAGAGAGAAAACATTGTTTTCAGATGTTTTAATAGATTGTCTAGGGAATAAAGGAATTGGGAAGATGTTGGAATAAAATTTCGGTGAGATTGCCTGGTGATAAACAAAATGTCAGTACTTTTTCCATAGAGCGGTAATGTGTGGTGTGAGAGAGCAGTGGAAAGGGCACCTGCAGGGGCTAACATGAAGTAAGAACTAACATTCTGAGTAAGGGGAGGCATGAGGAGGACCTGCATGCAATGATTGAAGTGAACTGTGTCTCAGGAAAGCTGACACAGGAGACATGTCAGGGGCACATCCTGAACTCTGGGGGATTTTCCAGAACACTTAGAAGATGAGATTAGATACAATGAACTCACAAGAGCTATATGATGATTCATCCCCAAGAAGATGGGCAGTCCCTTGGAAGACAAGTTGGAAACCCTGGCTGAGAACCACTGACACCATCTAACCTGGGGCTGCTCTTCCTGGCAACTACTGGAGAGTATATAAAGTATAGAGAGAGCCAGGCCCACCCCATCTCCCCATGCTGATCAGACAGACCAGTAGATCCAAAGACAGAGGCCACAGACCTGAGAGTCAAGGCCTGGAGTTTGCCATGTCAACCATGGGACCCCACTCCAAATGTCCAACCACCTCCTTGAACTTCTGGCAGTTTCTCCAAGATCAGGGCTTTGATGCTCAACAGAAAGAACTCATAGGCAAAAGGAGATGTATTTGGCAACATCAAACCAGAAACCATAACCACCGTCTTAACAATTCAAAATTTTCAATACAGCTCAAACTTTTTCAATACAGACTCTTACTGACCTGTATATGCTGTCTTTGGCACAGATCTCTGCTGCCTGTTGTTACAGCTCTAAACAAATTAACTCTTCAGGGATGCATCTAAACAAACAAGAACTGGGGGTGGTATTAGCTCTGCACGCTCAGGCTTCTGGGAAAAGGGGCTTTGCATACTGTCTGGTCTGGACAGGAAAGACTGGAGAAGGGATACAATTTACGGATTCGGGCGTGAATAGCCCGGGATATAATGTGAGTGTGTTCAGCTCTCCATGAGTCTCAAACTCTGCAGGTGCTCAGATGCCTTCTGTAAGGTAGAATAGTTTTTGCACACTGTCAAGGTATTCTTCCCTGTAGACTTCCCTGTATCTCCAGATTACTCAGAACACCCAATGTGGTGCAGACTCTGCCTAGACAATGTTTGTTCTGTTTTAAGGAATGGCAAGGAAATGTGCTCACTGCAGGGCCATTCTCCTTCTCATGCCTGGCTCCAATATTTTAAACTTCCACTTGGTTGAAGTCCCTGATGTAGTACCCATGGGTAGAGATAGTCAACTATATAGGGTCTTACAAATTTGAGCATTGATGCCAACCCTGGGGAATATTTTTTTTTTAGCAATAAAATTATAGAAACTACACAATTGAGGCCTTGGCAGGGCTGCTTAGTTTGATTTCTGTTGTGATAAACTTGGTGACCAAATATCCACCCGGGGAGAAAAGAGTTTATGTCATCTTATAACTAACAGCCCATCTTCAAGGGAAGCTGTATTATACAGGGTTCTCTAGAGTCACAGAACTTACAGTAGTCTCTATATAGTAAAGGAATTTATTGATGATTTACAGTCTGTAGTCCAACTCCCAGCAATGGTCAGCAGCAGCTGTGAATGGAAGTCCAAGGATTTAGCAGTTGCTCAGTCCCACAAGGCAAGCAGGTGAAGAAGAGAGAGAGAGAGAGCTTTCCTTCTTCCAATGTTCTTATATAGGTCTCCATCAAAAGGTGTGGTCCAGATAAAGGTGTGTGCCACCATACCTTTAATCCCAGGTGACCTTGACTTGAGATCTTCCTGTCTTAATCCTCTGGGACTCATAGCCACTATGCCTCAAGATCGCCATGCCAAGATCCAGGTTAGAAACTTGTATCTCTCAGCCTCCAGATTAGGATCACAGGTGAGCCTTCCAATTCTGGATTGTAGTTCATTCCAGATACAGTCAAGTTGACAACCAGGAATAGCCACTGCAGAAGCTAAGTCAGGATTCTTTAAAAGTTTAGAACTGATTGGATGACTGTATATATGACGAAAAGGAGATTCATCACATTGGCTTACAAGATGGGATCCGGATGGTCCAATGGTCGTTGTCTTACATGGAGAGGATGAGGAGGCCGAGAGGATGCTCATTCTGAGGCTGCAGCCTCAGCAGTCCAAATCTGGTGTGGGAGGCCTGGAAGATTCCTTGAGAGTTGATGCTTTTTAGTCTATGTTAGAATCATGAAGAAACTGGTTCTTATACCGGCAAAGAACCCCTGCAGCAATAGGACCATTGGAATTGCCAGTGAGAATGAGGAGAAGCAATAGAAAGTCAATTTTCTTTTTCTATGTCTCTTACCTGGGCTAACCTCCAGAAGGTGCTTTCTTAATGGAGTGAGTCTTCCTGCTTCAAATGTTCTGGTCAAGAAAATCTCTTGGGCTGGTCCCCTGAGCAGACTTTGGGCACAAGCTCCTCAGCCAGTCCCACAACACCCAGAGGAAGCTCCACTCCCAGGTGTTCTAACAAGCCCAGGATCACAGGATCCCAGAATCACAGGATCACAGAGACAGCTTGACTCTAAGGAGTTCTGACACAACCAGGATCAAAGGAAGGACAGGCTCCAATCAGATTTAGCAAGGGCAGGTAGCACTAGAGATAACCAGATGTCAGGAGGCAAGCGTAAGAATATAAGCAACACAAACCAAGGTTACTTGGCATCATGAGAAGCCAATACTCCCACCATAGCAAGTCCTGGACACACCATCACACTGGAAATGCAAGATTCAGATATAAAATCACTTCTCATGATGATGATACAAGACTTTAAGAAAGACATAAATAGCACCCTCAAAGAAATACAGGAGAACACAGGTAAACAGCTAGAAGCCCTTCAAGAGGAAACACAAAAATCCCTTGAAGAACTACAGGAAAACACAATCAAACAGGTGAAGAAAATGAGCAAAACCATCCAGAATCTAAAAATGGAATAGAAACAATAAAGAAATCAGAAAGAGAGATAACCCTGGAAATAGAAGACTAGGAAAGAAATCAGGAGTCATAGATGCAAGCATCGCTAACAGAATACAAGAGATAGAAGAGAGAATTTCAGGGGCAGAAGATACCATAGAAAACATTGACCCAACAGTCAAAGAAAATGCAAAAAGCAAAAAGCTCCTAACCCAAAACATCCAGGAAATCCAGGATGGAATGAGAAGACCAAACCTAAGGATAATAGGTGTACTGGTTAGTTTTGTGTGTCAACTTGACACAGGCTGGAGTTATTATCACAGAAGGGAGCTTCAGTTGGGGAAGTGCCTCCATGAGGTCCAGCTGTGGGGCATTTTTCTCA
>NW_022196911.1:58678130-58690783 GCF_008632895.1 Mastomys coucha
CATATAAAGGCAGGCCTATCAGAATTATACCAGACTTCTCACCAGAGACTGAAAGCTAGAAGATCCTGAGCAGATGTCATACAGACCCTGCAAGAATGCAAATGCCAGCCCAGGCTACTATACCCAGCAAAACTCTCAGTTACCATAGATGGAGAAAATAAGATATTCCATGACAAAACCAAATTTATACAATATCTTTCCACAAATCCTGCCCTGCAAAGGATAATATATGGAAAAAACCAACATACTGAGGAAAACTACATCCTAGAAGAAGCAAGAAAGTAATCTTTCCACAAATCCACACAAACCCAATTCCACTTCTTACAACAAAACAACAGGAAGTAACAATTACTTTTTCTTAATATCTTAATATGAAAATTAATATTACCAACATATCCTAATCTATTGAAATCCAAAAATATGAGGAATTAGAAATTTGTTGATTGTGATTCAATGGTCTCTCTATTTTGGTAACTGGAGAAATAGGTCCAATATTGTACAATCCATATACACTTTTAGCTTGTTTGTTTGTGACAGTGTCTTGCTGTCTACAACATAAGGGTCTTGAAATCTTGCTTCTCCTATCTTAGCCTCTCTATTAGTAGTGTTGTTTATTTCATGTTTTTACACTATACTATGGTCTTCAGAACAGCTTACATATTTCAAAAGTATTTATATACCCAAAAGAAATGTAGTGAATTAAATTGGGAAGGGGCTTGTAAGAGAACAACAAAGAGCGAGACTGAATGCTTTGCTTGACTTTTGTAACTCTTGTATCAAGTTTGAAGAAGACTTTATAAGACTCTTTCTCTGAAATGAATGCTTTTCCAAATTACCACAGCCATTGAACCAGATTCTTACCCTCACCTAATGCCTGTGCCACCCTCCAAGTGAAACCATTGTTCATTGAAACAGTTGGTGAATGACTTTATGGATAAACCATCTTAATACACACACCATTTCTTAAATGAATGTAACCTTTTCTCTGTGGGCTGAGAATAAATTCACTCACTCAGGTCAAGTCAAATAGTTTTGACCATAGCAGGAAGTCTGTATCCAAAAATCATGCCTACAATTCATTCCTTGGCGTAGCAGAACTGTCAACTCTCAGCTTAGCTATGATGGAGGTAAAATCCTTTGGTGATGTGAGGGTCATTGAAGTACAGCCTTATTACAATGAAATCCAATGTCTAAAAATTGTTCTTATTTTGGGCTTGTACCATAGTAAGAGTGAAGATTTTAAGCTCTACTAAATACAAAACAAAACAAACAAACAAACAAAAAGACTTTATATATTTATGTTCATTTAAGAAAATACTAGTAGTGATGTATTATTTTGAAATATACAGTTAATATGTTTGGAGTTATTTAAAATTTATATTGAGAAAAACATGTATTTTCAGTATTGCTATAGAAAAGCATCTACATAAGACTGTTAAATTGATTGTTGCTTTCTATCAAAAAACTTTTATAATACTCATTTTTATTGTTATAATATTTTATAAATTTTAAAGAATATGACAAAAAAGATATTGTAGGTATCAAAGGGGGATCTCTGGGAGGAGTTGGGGTACAAAAGGGAAACAAGGATGTGATGCAATTCTATTTACTTAAAATATATTTTTAAATGGTAACACATTCAGATAAATTGAAATCATGTAACTTTTCTCATCATAATGCAATAAAAGTTAAAAAAAAAAAAAGAAAAAGAAAATTTCTCACAGGTGTCTCCTGCAGCTTGAGTTTACTGACTCTAGATTCAGCCGAATTGACATTAGCCATGATGCCAGAGCAGGAACTCAAGGCAGGAACCTGGAGAAGGAACTAATGGAGAGGCCGTGGAGGAATGGCTTGATTGCCATGGCTTACTCACTTTGCTTTTTAATATAACTCAGGACCACTTGCTGAGGGGTAGCGCCACCCAGAGTGGGCTGGGTCTTCCCATATCAATTGCAGTCAAAGAAATGCCCCACAGGCTTGCTCATAGTCTGGTCTGATGGAGGCAGTTCCTCAACTGAGGGTCCTCCTTCTCAGATGGCACTAGCTTGTGCCAGTATGACAAAAACTAACTCCTAGGGAAGGGTGTAGACCTGACCAGACAGAAAGAACACCCCAAACTTCTAAATTCCATAAGGATTCCTTGGGTTTTATAGCATAAAATGCTACCTTGTGGTACCTGAAATAGAATAGGAGAGTAAAGAAAAACAGATAGAACTGCTTTTCTCATTCTTCAAAAGTAGAAACTGAGGCTCAAGATTCAAAATGATTTCAAGGCCTGACAGGGCCTCTCAGAGCTGGAACCAAGTCTTTTTAGTCCTAGAAGAGGGTTTCCTCTGCCTGCCACTTTGAAACCTCTCATCTACAGTGGGGAGGAACTGTCTGGAGGAGCTCTGTCACAGAAAGGCACTTAGGTGAAGTGAACAGAGAGGGCTCAAGCAAGCCCCCGGGCTGGGTAGGACAATGGGCAGTGCCTACTGCTGCCCTTGGACTCTAATACGTTATTTGTTCAGTTAGTTTGCATTTTCATCACCTACTGAATGCTAAGATTGGGTAGAACTTTTCAAATGGATGCACATGAAGATGCCTGGAAGATAGAATGATTTAAAAACAAAAGTATGACCCTTCGATGCTATCAACTGATACATTTTCAGTATCACTACTGACTAGAGCTTCTTCCTTCAGACGTGCTTTAAATGCCACAAGCCTCATTGCTGAGCGATGAAAATGCACTAGCTATCGGAAGCACTTCCACTGGCAGAGCACTTCATGTTTCTATTATCAATGGTAGGGATAGTAGAGGTAGGGCCTAGTTACAGGAATGTTCCTCAGAAGTGTTTGTGTGAGGTCACATGGCGTCCCCATATACAAAGATTCTTAGCAATGGCTTTGAGATGTGTCTGCCACAGAGGATGAACTGATGTGAGACGCTTGCCTGTGGGTTACAGTAGCAATTGCCACCACCATTTCCTCACATCCCAGCCAATGATGCTGACTGTATCAAAGCACAAAGGTTCTTCTTCCTTGGGTAGATATATCTATCGCATAAAGCAGATAGCTGCTTCATGGAAAACTAGATAGTGATAAGTATTTTTAAAATTATAAAACCAATGATACTTATTATTTTAAAAAGTTAGAATATATAGTTGATAGAGGAAAAAGTAAAATTGAACTGTCTTCCAGTAGTAAGTAATGTTGTTAGCATCATTATATATGGGTGCGTATATTTCTCTCTCTATATATATCTATATGTGTATATATATATGCATATATACTTCTAAACTTTAGTTATACATGTACATGCCAATCCATGAGTATTCATTGTACTCAGTCTAGATAATGCTTTAAGTCTTCTTTGATATTACCCTGAGGTGAATATAGAAATAGATCCTTATTGTAAAATGGCTCAATGATTCATCCTGTATACCTGGTTCTCCTTCATCATTACTTTATAGTTATTTGCCTAAATTCAACCCTAAAAATTTTGGGTAAAATATGCAAGTATTATAAATCATTCTAAATGTTTTCTCCATTAATTAATTAATTAATCTACTTTTTATCCTGATTGCAGCCCCCTCCTCTCCTTTCAGCTACCCTCTCACATTACCCCTCCCCCAACAGCTCTTTCCCCTTCACCTCTGAGAAGATGGAGTTCCATGGCACTTCAAGTCATTGCAGGACTAGGAACATCTTCTCCCACTGAGGTCAGACAAGACAACTAGCTCAGTTAGGGGAGTAGGATCCACAAGCAGGCAACAGTCAGGGTAATCTCCCTCTCCAACTGTTGGGGGACTTGCAGGTAGACCAAGTTGCACATCTACAGGGGTCCAAGGTCTAGTCCTTGTGTGCTCTTCGGTTGGTAGTTCAGTTTTGGGAGGCCCCAGGGGTCCAGGTTAGTTGATTTTGTTGGTCCTCTTGTTGACTTGTTGAGTCTCTAACCACTTCAGGTTTGGGTTCTTTAATCCTTTCTCCAACTCTTCCACAAGACTTCCTGAGCTCCATCTATTGTTTGGCTGTAGGTCTCTGCATCTGTTTTGGTCAGCTGCTGGGTGGAGCCTCTCAAAGAACACTTATGCTAGGCTCCTATCTGGAAGCATATCAGAGTATCATTAACAGTGCTAGGAATTGGTTCTTATTCATTGGTTGGGTCTCAAGTTGGCCCAGTCAGACTGCTCCATATTTGTCCTTGCACTTCTTGTAAGCAGGACAAATTTTGGGTCAATGTTTTGTGGGTGGGTTGTTGTCCTTATCCTTCCACTGGAAGTCCTGCCTGGCTACAGGAGGTGGCTACTTCAGGTTCCATATTCTCCACTCCTAGGAGTCTCAGCTAGAGTCACCCTCATAGACTCCCTGGAGTCTCTCCCATCCTAGGTCTCTGGCATATCCCTACCCCACCCCGCAACTGATTTCCATCCACTCTCCTGGGATCTCTCTACACCTGATTTCTGCTGTCCTCCCCTCTTCTCATCCCTTCTCCCATCCAATCCCTTCCCTTCATCCACCTCCAAAATCACGCTAAATTTATGTTGTTGGTTAATGTTCTGAAAGATCACACCCCACATCCTCAGCAATTTGCATGAGGGGGTTCTATATAACCAGATCTCTGTCCAAACTGGGCCTCTCAAATTTGCCAGGGGCTGGCCCAAATGGCCCAGTTTATATTTAAAACCTCATTTATCTAATAAAGGCAAATGGTCTATGTACTTTATACTATGGTGACTGTGTTAGTCAGGGTACTCTAGAGGAAAAAAATGATAAAATGGCTAGATCTACATCTATATCTGTTATATATGTTAAAGATGGAATCGTTAGAATTGCCTACAGTCTGTGGTCCCAGTAGTTTAGCAATTGCTATCTCCCAACAGGAAGGCTAAGAATCCAGTAGTCGTTTAGTCCATAAGACTGGATGTCTCAGCAGTTCAGTCCCAATCTGGTGCTGCAGTCCTGGGTAATTCCTAAAAAGCTGCTGGTCGTGGTCTATGTTAGAGCCCCAGAGAAGTAGATTATAATTCCAGTGAAGAAATGCCTCAGCAACGGAATAGATAAACTTGCCAGCAGGAGTGAGGACAAGTGGGTGAAGGCAAAAAGCTTCCTTCCTCCAAGTCCTTTCATGTGGTCAACTTCCAGAGGGAGAGGCCTAGATGTGGGGTGAGTCTTCAGACCTCAAATGATCCAGTCAAGAAAATCAGTCACAGGCATGCCCAGGCATACTTAGGTTTTAGTTGGTTTCAGGTGTAGTCAACTTGACAACCAAGATCAGTCATCACAGGCCTGAAATAAGATTTCATGATGTAAGTTCTCAGCCTGTGACATTGTGTTGGCATCTAAGTAAGTTCATATTTTAGAACATTTAAGAAATCTGATTTTCTAGTGATTAATCCTGTATATCAAGTGGCCATTTAAAATGCTGGTGAGTATGAGCTCTCTATGTAGCATTTTTCTCCTTGTCCTATTTGGATGACACTTTCCTTGTCTGGCATTTACAGTTGAATTGTTGATATTTGCTCATCAGCCTTTTCTTTTCTCATGGTTCTCAGCTCTTGTTTCAGGGAAACCATGGCTTCTTGCACTTGGAAATCTAGCATGTATCATCATCAAAAAGCTGTCTCCTGGCACTGGGTCTTGGCAGTGCCAGATATCTTTGATAGAAAACATTTCTCATTATTTTCTGAGGAAGGACACACCTTCTATTCCTTCTCAAAGAGTTCCATCAACTGGAGACCAAGTATTCAAACACTGGATCCCATGGGGGCCATTCTCATTCAAACCACCACTCTGCCCAAAGCAGATATTGCAGTATGTTCCTTGGTAGTCTTATAGAGGGCATATAGGGCAGAGGAATATGTGTGTGTCATGCCTTTGAAAGGGTCTGTATGCAGGAGAGATCAGGTGACAAATGGCCAAGAATAATTTTGTTAATAGTAGGGAATGCTTTTATCTAAGTGCAATGTGTTTGAGTGGGTAAAAGTGAGGTTTAAATTCTTGAATAGAGGAAATGAATCAAACAGCTGATTGTTCACCAATTGCATACTTAGTTCATGGTGCATATAAAAATGACCCCTAAACTTGTGATTTACAACAATAATATCTATTACATACTTTCTGTAAAACACAAGTATGGGAAAAGCTTAACTAGGCTATAAGCTTGGGGTCCTTCCAATTCTGGTTTATAGACCCTAATACTGTTATCACCTGAAGGTCTACCTGAGACTGGAAAAATCATTTTCTAAGAAATCTCATTCATATAATTCAAGTAAATGATGTGGGCTCTAGATGGGAAGTTCTAAGGTTCAGTGCATGTGGAATTTTCCATGGAGTTTTGACCCAAGAGAAGAAGCATGAACAGAAACATGTTTTACTATCTAATCTCAACATCTTTTGTTTGCTGTCCTGGCCACACCAGAGTTTCTCTGATACTGTATAAGAAGAGATTATAAACAACATAAAGGTGGAAAAGCCATATGGTGCCATTGTGAATGATAGATGTCCTCCATTGTCTCAGGGATTTAGATATTTGTTCCCCAGTTAGTGGTACTGTTTGGAAAGGCTTAGGAGGTGTGGCTTTGTAGAGGAAATGCACCACTGGGCAGGCGTTGAGAGTTTAAAGGCCACTATTAAAAATATTTCTTGTTTATTCTCTCTGTTTCATGCTTGTGGTTCAAGACGTGAGCTCCCAACTCTTCCAGTTGCTGTGCCTGCCTCCTGTTGCCTCCTGGTGCCTGCACCATCATGGACTCTACCCCCCCTGGATTCATAAGCCAAAATAAACTCTTCTCTAAGTCCCTTGGTCAGTGAGAAAAGTAATCAGTATAGTCACCAAATGTCAAGTCCTCGGCGTCATTTCTCTCACCTACTTTCTAAGTGCTTTGTGGGGAAAACAAAGCAAAAAACCTGTTAACTGTTTCTATTATTTATATTCAGGACTTTGAGCATCAAACTACGCCCCCAAACTGTGTGCTTCAGGGTACATGGCTTGTTTTCATCAATTCTGACCTCAGACGGGTAGCCTGTGTGACTTGGCTTTGAGGGTTAGTAAGTATCTGAGCAGAGGCTCACTAGCAGGGTTGGCTATGCTACATTGTCTTCAGCCCACAAGTTGAGCCCACAACAAGGACCTCATGAGCTAGTAGCTCTAGGTTGTACGTGGGATACAGGAAGAGTTGAGTTGTCATGGAAGGGCAAAGAACAAGTATGTTGAAACAAAAGAACCAGTTCTCCACTTAGTACAGTGATCATATTAAAGGGATATTGGCCTCGTCATAAAGAATTATATGCTTTGTACCTTGTATGTAAAATTCTGACAACCAGAGTATTACGGATTCAGGAGTATCTCATTTTGTCTTGGATTTTGGAAATTTTTTGCATGCATATAATGCAGTATCATAGGAACAGAGTCTGAGTCTAAGCATAGCATTCACTGATGTCTCCCACGCACCTTCCACACAGCCTTGAGGTAATATTATTCAGTGTCAGTGTGCCTGTGTTTCTGCTGAGATCCACCAACAACAGGAAGGCAGGTGTAGAACAGTCACATGTGTCACGCCAATGCTCAGTGAGCTTTGGATTTTAGAGCTTCTCAGAATGTAGACATCCAGGCCAGTGACGTTTGACCTGTGAGGGAAGATGTGTGGTAGCAATGAGAAAGACTGTTTTAATCAATTCACATATATGATTTAAGGGTGGCCAGAGGGAAGGAGCACATGCAAACATGTGACCTCACCCAGATGACAATGAGAGGGGAAAACTCAACCAGTGTGACATCAACCTTGTCTCTGACCAAAGCTGGACCCCTAAGCTGTTTCTGATTAGTACTCCCAGGACTTTTAGAAGGTTCTGGAAAGAACTCAGCTCCCTTCCTCTGAGGGCTCTTATTTGGGGAACTAAGTGAATTCTCATTGCTTTATGATTATCCGCCCAAGAAAGCTCCTAGGGGTCTCTGCAATTCACCACAGACGGTCCCAGCCTGCTTTGCTGCTGAGGACTTGGATGCCTGACAGGGAGTGGCTCAGTTCTGACTCTGCCACCTGCTCTGCACTTAGGGACAATGTCCTTTAAGAGAAACCAGATTGTGAGGGTAAATGGTAGCCTGCTGCCTGTGAGTTCTTCTTTGCTGTTAGCCAAGGCCTGGAAATGCCTTTACAAAAGTAGCCAATGGTACTGTTCCATTTTAATGTACAAGTCTTTACGGGAACATCCTTTCTTTCTTTTTCTCCCTCCATCCTTTTTTTTTTTTTTTGGTATGAGTTTCTGATGTCAAAAACCCAGCGTAACTTTTAACTTGGGCAGCGTCTGAACATGAGGCTGCTGGATTCTGAAGTACTCCATCAGTGGAATGTCTCTTTTCATCTTTGTTCTCTAAATCTACTTTTTATTTGCCTGCATAAAGGGAAGAGAGTCCCTTTAATGTTGTGTGGATAAAAGCCACAAGAAAGAGATAAAGCATGAAACAAGTGCTGAGCCCTTAGGGGTAACAGAGCAAGGAGTCTGGGATGCCCTGTCACCAAAGAAAGGCGCTCTGCTAGTTTAGACAATTATAGACAAGACAACTGGTTTAATTTGCATTAATTGAGGACTTCGACTGTCGCACTGATTTCAGCAGTGACAGATTAAGAATGATGTGACAACCCACAGTCAAACACGTGATTGTATTTTGATGGGAAAACAAACAGCTTGGATGTTGTTTTAAAGCTATTTGCTTTGGGTCCTAGAAGTTGACTAGAATTCTCAAGCAGGCCTAGTGCAGACTCTCAGCACATCCTCTTGCTCTCTCTGGATTCCTTACCAAAGGGTGGAGTGTGGAACGTTGTGATGGCAACTCCACCACTGTCCCACTGCAGGGCAAAGCTGGACTGGAGGATAGTCCCACCAGTTGCCTTTCTGTCTGAGTCTATCCCATTAGTCCAGCTGACCATGTTCAAGGATAATTCTTCACATTGAAAGAATAGTCTTTCTTTCTTGTTCTGTTGTTGTTGTTGTTGTTGTTTTAGATTAGAGCACAATCTACTTGTATATGTTTATTTTTATTAGTTTAAATCTGTGAGGGGTACACCATCACCTGGGTTCTGCGTCTTGCAGGCCTTTGCAGGAAGGCTTCTTCAGAATTTGGCATAAATCATGTTACTATTTCCAAGTGATTCAGTGGACAAAGCCTTTCTTTTATTTCTATGAACACTGAGTGAAGCAAAGGAAGGTTAGGGATAATCATTGAGCCGTCCCCTTACAACATCTACCCATTGCATAGATAGGCAAATAAATACTTGTTGAGCCTGGAAAGTTCTGGTAGTTGCTGTTGATAAAACTCAAGAGAATTCTATAGTGCCCTGGTAATGAGCTGAAGCCCAAGGCTAAATGGAAAACCAGTTCCCAATAGCTCTTACCTTTCGTTGGAAATCATGGAGGAGCTATCTTGACATTTGTATTACCCAGGAGAGATCACTAGCAAGCTGAGCCTTGAAGTAGTATTGGATTTGATCCATTGAGTCTGAAAGGCTGGGCACTGGTTTTCTGAGACTCACCCCAGCAAAATCCAGGCCTCTTCGAGGCTTTATTCATATGCTCAAGTAAATAAACAGCCTTAAATGGCTGAGACCACAAACAAAAGTCAAGGGGTGGGGGTGGGGGGCACAGGGTCACGGAGACATTCCCACATTCCCATCTTTCCAGCTCTGGGGTTCTGTGTTCAGAGCATGAACTCTTTCCAGCACTCTACTCTCATCGGTATGCCTTTTTAAGTGGTGAGATTGTTGCTAGATAATTCTAAATGACCATCACACACTAACAAAGCCAGCCCGTTCAGATGTGGGCAGAGGAGATAGAAAATGGGTGGTTGGGGCAGATCCACGAAGGCTCATAAATCTTCAGTAAATTAAAGCTCATCACCGCTCCTCCCCTCGACAGCTCTTTGTCTTGCTAATTCACATTAGGCCAAGCCTGGCTTCACACTTTCAGGCTTTTCAGAGGTGAGGGCCTGTACCAAACTGCAGATGTGGAAACCCGGAGAGACCTTTGCTCCTAATGTTGCCTGTTAACATTAGCGCGGCTCACAGAGGAATGTTACTGTGATTGTCTGGCTTCAGAAGACTTCTCTGTAAGCAACTTGGGAGTTTAAAGCAGCAGGAAGAGAGGTGGGGAAGAGGCAGAGGTGCCAAGGCCCACCTCTGCTGAAAAACTCAAACAAAAGCAACATTAAACAGTGAGTAGTTTTGTTCCTCATCACAAAAATTTAACAATCCCCGTGTTACAAAGATGGGGAAACACACAGCGATTGAAAATATGTATATTCTTTAACCCAGCTACTCCACTGTTAGAATTATTCTGTTGATGGAACGTTGTATAGATCCACAAATATATGTACTAGAATAGGTACTGCAAACCATCGTGACAGGGAAAGAGGGGAGGGGGATATATATGAACATAAGAATGATACCTATAAAGTTCAGAATTTCTGTGAAATAAAATGAAACCCATCTTGGGACAAATCGTACAGCTGTCTAGAAAGTAATGCCAAAGCACTAGAGATTCCTTTGTATCCAACATCCTGATGTGTTTTATAAAACCAAAGATATGTTTTGTAGAGCACTGTATGGTGTGGTAGGAGGGGGTTGACTCAGCAGGTCCATGTTGAGGCATTCCTCCTGCCAGGTACCAGTCATACATACAAAGAAGGGTGTAGTGTAGAATAGAGCTTATTTAGGAATATGAGAAGGGGCATTGAGAAGGAAGTAGAGGCAGAGAAAGAGAAGGGACAGAGATGGACACACACACACAGAGAGAGAGAGAGACAGAGAGAGAGACACAGAGAGAGAGAGACTGAACAGTCCTTTTATGTGTGAGCCAGGCTGGTACCTGGCTGTTGCAAGGTAAGGGTTGGGCAGAGCCTAGAGAAAATGCTAACAGATTGTGCCCTTCAAACATCATAGTTATGCAAAACCCTGACACTAGACAGTTTTCATAGACTCAGCCTCATCTAGTGCCCTGGCTGTGCAATCTCGGTGGGGGTGGGGAGGAGGGTTGTGGGGATGGCACATGCTCTATTTCACCTATTCATGACAGCCTGCCTATCAATCTACTTGCTCTGGCATATGCCAAGAACAGATACCCAAGGAGTCAGTGTGCATCCGGTCTAATACAGCCTATTTCTACCTGTGTTTCGGTGTAGGCATGTGAGCACACATCACCCCGCTCTCCTTTCCGAGTTTATCTCTTCACCTACAAGTGAACACACACAACATTGTGGGTGGCGCCATGTGGGACTCTGTAGGACACTAACCTACACTTGGAATTGTATCATCCCCAGTGTCTTACTGTTTGGACTAGGGACATAGTTTACATATCAAAGCAGACCTGGCTCCCAGGTTTCCCAGTATCCCTCAGTCCTTACCTGGCACACCCTGCCCCCAACCCTGAACTTTCCAGCTGCTGGAGACCCTCCCTATATAATTCAGACATTTTGTGCTTGCTCTCTCTCCCTCTCCCTCCCCCTCCCTCTTCCTCTCTTCCTCACTCCCCTTTCTCTCCCTCTCCCTCCCCTCTCCCATCCACTCTCTCCACCCACACCCTTTCTCTTTCCTCTCCCTGCTTTGCTCCCCTCTCCCCATGGTGACTTCTCTGGCCTCAGTTCTTGGGTCCAGTGAACTTGCCCACCCTAGAGCAGCTTCCCAATAAACCTGCATTTAATATAATCTAATCTGGTTTGAATTGGCCCATTTCATCAGCGGAGAAATAACCCATCACTTATTCTACTTGTATGGCTGTTTTTTCAGTCTTAAACCCCCACAGCCTGAGTATTTCCTCCGAGGTCTCTGCAACTATGTATCATACTACCTAAGTAAACAGTCATCTGTCTTTCATTCATTGACAGAGCATTTGTGTGACCTGCCGCCTTGGCCACAACCCACATACGTGGGCCTAGTGTCTTCAGACCTGGCAAGCATTCCTTAGGCCTCTCTCTATCTCCCTCTCTAGTTGAATTGCTGAGTAATGAGTCTCACTGAGCAAAGGGATTCATGAGGACCGAAAATGAACACACACAAAGTCACGGTGTTTCCGGGACTGTTCCAGTGTCCGAGGGGAGAGTTTATTAGCTGTCACTGCCTCACACCTCTGGCTTTCCTCTGACTTTAGGTTTGAATATGTTTCCCAAGGTTCCTCTGAAAGTCATTCCCCAAAGCAACTGTGAAGTGGTGGGACCTTCAAGAGATCATAAGGTCATGAGGATTAATGTGGCTTGAGTTTGCTATTGTTAGGTCAGTTTACCACAAAAGCACTTGAGTGCCTTTGTTTGGCAACTTTCATCATGAAATGCCATCTGCCATGTTATGAGCAGACCTCCAGGACCAGCGCTCCAACCTTGAACTTTCTAACCTTGGGAAATGGGAGCCAAATACACTTATTTTCATTAGAATTAGCTAATATATATGTGTGTTAGTTACTGTTCTATGCCTGTAAAGAGACACCATGACCATAGAAACTCTCATAAAAGAAAGCATTTAACTGGGGCCTTGCTTACAGTTCCAGAGAGTTGAGTCCAATAATTGTCATGGTGGGAAGCAGACAAGCATGGCACTAGAGCTGTAGCTGAGAGCTTTACATACTGATCCACAGGCAGGAGACAGAGACATAGAGAAAGGGGAGAGGGAGAGGGAGAGAGAGAGGGG
>NW_022196911.1:58690823-58743656 GCF_008632895.1 Mastomys coucha
GAAGGGAGAGGGAGAGGGAGAAGGAGAGGGAGAGGGAGAGGAGGGAGAGGGAGAGACTTGAAACCTCAAAGCCTACACCTAGTGACACATCTCTTCCAACAAACCCACACTTCCTAATCTTTCCCAAATAGTTATCAAGTGCTTGCCA
Source organism: Mastomys coucha (assembly GCF_008632895.1). Classification (NCBI taxonomy): domain Eukaryota; kingdom Metazoa; phylum Chordata; class Mammalia; order Rodentia; family Muridae; genus Mastomys; species Mastomys coucha. The sequence goes on from NW_022196911.1 coordinate 58,690,972, forward strand.
AGAATTCAAATGAAGGAGCCTATGGGGGGGGGGGCACTATCATTCAAACAATCACAGTGTGAGATTCTGACAGCCTAGGATTAACTAGGAGACCCAACACACCAAAGAAGCAAATACCAATTTCGACCACCAGAACTAAAACCCTCTTGGCTCTGTCGTCTCTGTCATGTTACCATGGGGTATTTTCCTCACATCAGTCTGAGACCCACTCCACATACTGAGCCTTCTCAATGGTTTTGTTTGCTTTCCTGTCTCACACATGCCCAATCTGCTTTGCTATCTCTATTTGTATGCTCACCATCAATATCAAAATGTCCTCCAGTTCTGTGGGAAAACTGCTAATTAAGGTCAAAGTCTACCATTGAGTGGACAGTGTTATGGAACTTGGCACATCATGGAGGACTTCTTTCATTAACAGAGTTTCTCCTTCTCTGACCTGGTCCAGGGAATTCTAAGCCCTCACACTCACCTCTGAGGAATGTCACCTAGCCTCAGTTAGTTTCCAGGACCAATTTCCTTTCTCCTGACAAAACCTGTTCAGCCAGCACCTGAGATTTCTGAAATGCCTTCCCATGCTAATAAGGTACCTTAAGCCCCTAGCCAATGACCTTTGCCCACTTTGTATGTCCCTACTCTCAATCCCCCAAAACTTTACAAGCCTTCATACACCCTAAGTGAAGCTGAGCTGCCTATTGACTGCAGGTCCCAGTGTGGTTTACTCACCATCCATACCCACAGAGCTTCCAAAGCCCCTGTTTGACGTTTCTGTTCCCATGGCCCTCGTGGGTTGAATCCATGATCCATGAGAATGGGAGACCTACACAGTTCCTCCCAAGTGAATGGACCCTTACTGCACCCTACACTGCACATCCCTGAAGATTTATAGATGCACCGCCCCTCTGCCTCCTCCTCACTTACTCTGTCAGTTGCTGTGGAGAGAGGAAGTACCATACACTATATGACTGGGGCATCCTGGAGCCCAAAGCCCCCGTGGCTTCAGTGACTTTTGCTCATGGCTATTCTCACAGCCTTCATTCATGTCATCATCCCTGTCAGAAGCTTTGCTGCTTCTCCTGGGTCCTTCTACGTCCAGTCCTTTCTTTCTGTGGCCAATGCATCTCAGTGAATATCGTTTGGTAGAATAACACATAAAGGGAATGGCTGAGAGTGGACATTTTCATTTCTCTAGGAATATGAAAGGGGGATAGTCACATTAGAGGTCCGAATGCCTTATATTTTTGTTCTGACATAAAGAGACATTCAAGGCTACATAGACACTCATAGCTGAAGGGAACCTGGACAAGCTGTCAAGTGTGTCCCTCACTGCTGTTGGTCATGACTCTTGCCCCCATCAAGATCAAAATCACTAAATAAGATCCCTTCCTTCACGCAGCTTGCAGACAACTGGGGCGTGTGTGTGTGTGTGTGTGTGTGTGTGTTTGTGTGTGTGTGACATATGAACCTGTACATAGAGAGGAAAAGTGCCAATAATCATAAACGAAACATGTAACTTAATTGCTTGTTGGAAGAAAATAATACTATGGGGGTGGCTGGAAATGAGAACCAAGCTGAAAGGGAAATCCGTGGGCAGCAGAGTGTTAATTGGGGTGGGAAGAGTGGCCCGCAGGGACATTTTGCCTAGTGCTTGAAGATAACAGAAGTTGCCCGGACAAGCTTTCCAATCAGAAGAAATACCCAGGCCATATGTTCGCTTCATAATAAGTTCCCTCCCAAGACATCCAAGCTTGCCATTATAAGCCAGCCAATCATATGATGGAGACTGGGTTCTGTTTTTGGTGCCTTGGACTCTCTGGCTGCTGGAGAGAAGATTCTCATGCACAGAAACCTTTGCAGCATTTAGTTGCATCTGGAGCTGGATACTATTTAAATCTTAAGGGTACAGTGTTCTTACATACATGTTTGCCTGTGCACCATGTGCACGTGGTACCTGAAGAGGCCAGAAGAGGGTGTTTGACTTCCTGGGACTGGAGTTACAAATGTTAGCTACCATGTGAGTGCTGAGAACCAAACCTGGGTCCTCTGGAAATTGAACCAGTGTTCATAACTACCGAACCATCTTCTCTCCAGTCAGAAGCCGCTGCTTTTTATCACTGAGCTCATTTGTTTCCTTTGTCACTTCATCCAGGGATGCTAGTCCAAACGAGCCAGCATTGTTTCCTTTGCTTTTCCATAAATACTCAAAAGCTTTATGTGTAGAAGAACCCTCAGATGCCCTGGATCCTCTGTGTTCCCCTTGCCACCAGAGGAGTCTTCAGTGAATGCAAATTTATTGAGTTGGAGAAACAGCTTCAGATACCAAGCCCACTACAGAAATTCATCCTTACCACTGATTCTTCAGAACCACTTCTGGTACCACAATCTCTAATAGTCAGGGTTCTCTAGGGGAACGGAAAGTGACAGGATGGTTGATATGGGAAGACCCACCCTCTGTGTGGGTGGCACTGTCTGGTGATGGTAAATGACATGGAAGGAGGCAAGCTCTGTGCCGCCTTCTGCTCCCTCGACTGTCACTCTCGCTGGCCAGCTCATCTATCCTGTGGCTGCCGATCATGATTGCTTTGCTGACATTAGGTTTCTGGCACAGCCTAGAGACCAGCAGCTTTCCAAGAATACTCCAGGCATTCAGTTTCTGAAAGGGAGCGTTGAGACATCCAGCCCTGGACTGAGCAGCTCCTGGTTCTCAGCCTCACCACATGAGATGGCCCAGACCATATCATGTAAGGCAATCTGTTCAATTCCTTTTTATATATACTCATTCTGTTAGTTCCATTCTTAGAGAAACCACTCCAATACAGGACTCTGCCCTTGCCATCACATTAATCCGATCTTGCAGAAGTGGGTCAGGTCTATTAAGACTGGATTATTTTGTGGTTTTATTTCTTCCCTTCCTTTTCAAGTTCCAGGAATTCAACCCAGGGCCTAGAATATTCTAGGCAATCACTCTACACAGAGCTATAGCCCCATCCTGGGAGTAGGTTGTTATAAAGCAAGGCTACCCCTGTTTTGGCCTTTTTTGCACATGGGCAATTCCCTTTCTGCTTCTTGGCTGTACTTTGACCCAGTCACAGGCCCTACCAGAATGCCAGAGCTATGCAGTTAAGAACCTCCAGTCATCGCAAAGGACCCGAAAAATCCACTTTTTAAAAGATAAAGTACCTTGCCTTCGTTATTTTGTTATAGCAACATCAAACAAACAGAGGCACTGCATATGTTTGTCAAGGGGTAAGGTATTTTTATTTGTGATTACATGTACTTGCACTCGAGGTATGTGTCCTCTCTGTGTGTAAATGATACAAGATGCGTACCTCACTCTTTTTAGAGATATATTTATGACTGTGGAAAGTCTTTTATCACTTTGAGACTGTTCAACCCAGGATGTGGGGCCTTGTGTTGCTTATGGGTGTTTCTTAGTATGTAATCTTTTCTCTGGTTTGCTTTGTTTGTTGTTGTTTTTGAGACAAAGTCTCAAGTAGTAGCCCACTTGACAGTATTTCCAGACACCAGAATATCTGGCTTGGTCTCCTTCAGGAATTTGACACTCAGATAGTGTGTGTGTGTGTGTGTGTGTTTTAAGAAAGAGAATGCAAGGAAAGCACACACTTTTAAAGAAACAATCTAAATGTTTTTTGCACTTGCATCAAAATTCTTTCTACTCATGAGAAAGGAGAATTTGTATGACCTTGCAGGGCTTAGGAGTTGATCTGTTTGGTGCAATGGGTGACTAAAGGAAGGACAGACACACAGACACAGGTACACCAAAACTGGAATGGGCTGAGCCATGTGTGCTGATGGAGACCTAGCAGTAACAACCAGGAAACTACCCTCCCTCACTGAAAACTCAGTGCATTTATTTTACATGACTGAATCAAGAAGGTGAGTTATTAAATACAGCTGGACAAGAAGGCAGGTTTCCCTTATCTTAGTAGGAAGGGGGTCTCTGTAAGGGAACAACCTCAACCTATAAGCATCCTGGAGGAGAAAACTGCAGTGGAAAATTTCTGTATACTCTGTCAAAATCAGCACAGGGACTAGGAGAAGGCTTTGAAGTTCCCTTGGGTCTGAGGTACTCCACATGGCTGTGTTCTCGTGAGCAACATACATTTACTCAAGGCTTCCTCTCCATAGCATACGTGGCATACTACACAACATAAAGTTCTTTGTCTAATACTCCTAAATGTGTGCATATGCACTGTGAGTGTGCATCTGTGTATGTGTGCCCATGCATGCACCGGTATTCATGTACATTTGCATATATGTCTTAAATATGAGTAGATTTCCATAACCCACCACTTTTATGTTTTTGGGTGTGTGTGTGTCTGTGTGTGTGTGTGTGTGTGTGTGTGTGTGTGTGTGCTCGAGAATGTATGATTTTTAAATAGATCTGAATTTTGTTTTCTGTCCTGGGAACAGAAGGAGACTTGTGCATGCTAGGCAAGTGCTCTGTTACTGAGCTGCAGCCCAGCTTGTATGAATTGTAAATGTCACCAAAATTAAGTGTTGGTCACATGCTACAAGTTTGCCTTGCTTTACATTGTCTTGATTCTAGAAAGAGAGGAGTACTTTTTTCTTCCATATTACTCAACCATTTTTAGTTATGCGGTTCATTTTAGTTTGGAAGGCTTCTATAATGCTGGAAAGGCCACTCTACAGCTAAGTAATAAAAACTCAGGTTGCCCAACTTGTTACCTAGAACATTTGTAATCTACCTCTTTGAATAGTTTGGTATACTAAATTCTACTCTATTTTTTTTTCAGGATCAATTTGCTCGAACCAATATAATTATTCTGTTGAATTCACAGTGTAATATGCTTTGCTGTCACCTCAGAGCTGTGCAGCCACTATCATCGCCTCATTCCCCAAAGCCCACCTGCAGGCAAGCTATTTCTAAGTTTGCGGTGAGTTAAGTGCTCCTGTGTCCACTGCTGCTCAGCTTGGGGGTCTTTTAACTATGGGTGCCTCTGCGTGCATTTAACAGATAAATAAATGAGTTTATACCCCTTCTCCTTCCTGGGAAGCCAGAGAAGAGTGGATTATCCCCAGACTATAAGTACCAGCCCTTTCTGGGAAAGAAGCAATCCAAACATTTGTACTTGAGTAAAATCTGAGTTCATGAAGACGATTAATCCATGGCTTGGAAGTCTGCGAAGTCTCTGTTCCCTGTGCTTCTGCACCCAGGAATTGCATTCTCTTCTGCTTTAGTGTGACCATACGAGCTGTGTTTCTTGTCACTTTAGGAGTACGTAACCAGCTAACTGAAGCCTTTCTCTCTGTGCTCCAGGACCAGCCCACCATCCCTATAAACCCCCACTGATTGTTAGCACTTCTTTTATCCAGTCAGCCCCACTCGCAAAAACTTGTTGCTGATATCTCTAAGCACTGTGTGCCAGGAGATGAGAAGACAAGAAAGAGGACTTACTGATATTAGGGTCCATAAGGCACCTTACAGAAGTGGGGGTGGGGTTAGTTTGTTTCTTCTGCAAAGAAAAATTAAGCCATGGTCTGGGTGCCAGTGTTCTTTTTTTGGGGGGGGGGTAGTGTCAGCGTTCTTATCGACTCCATTTCTCTACTTCAGTGTTAAACAGCTTGTCTCTGACTATGCCGAGTCTCTCCACACACTGAGAATGAAGCAGCTGCTCCCCATTTCCTCTTCCTTTCTTCTCTACTGTTCCTCTACTGCAAGCAAGCCCCAAAGACAACACAGCATTATGCCATCTGCACATTCAGACGCTTGGCTCCAGGGCCCGCATCTGTCTGTGTGTCACTTAGGATGGGCTCTCTACATGCGCTAGAACTGCTGACTTGGGATGTCACATTCCTAGGGAACAAGCTAGCCACTGTTTCACAGGCTTGCCAGGCCTCACGACAGTCTTACACAGGTGGGTGCTGACTCCCCAATGATAAAGTAGTAATGAGCAGCTAATTACGGATAATTGCGTAATGAAGGGCGCACTTGCCTCTGCCAGTTCACAGTTGCAGCTGGTACCCGAATGACTTCTGCTTGTGGCAACAGGTTACTTTGTTCTTGAAGCATTTGAGGGGAAACGGCAGGCTGCCAGCACACCAGCATGGATTAAATGATCCCCAGCAAGTCAGCGCCTGACTGCTGTTTCTCCAGGGCAGGACAGGGAAGCCAGAGTAGTCACCCTCCTAATTACCTAGGGAGATTAATTCATGCGCAAGGGCTGTGGACTAGTAATAATGTCTTCCATGGTTGTGGGGGGGGGGGTTTACAAATATTTTGACTATGCAGCCACACCCTGCTGAGTTTCTGTGACAAGCCACCTGTGTGCTGGTCTGTAACTGCAGCTCCAGTAAACAGTGAATTCCAGCATGCACGGTGTTCCCAAATCTGTCTGCTTGTAAGGATCATTGTGTGCATTTGTTACGAATACACACAGCCCATTCTGCTTTGGACCTATTTGGTAATAATCTGTTAGGATAGTTCAATAGGCTTAGGTCCTGTCCCCAGCACTGCTACTAACTATAAACCAGGAAAGTCACATTTGTCTTGGTGGGCCTCAACTTTCACAGGTGTATTATGAGATGGGAAACTCTTAAGATCCACCAATATAGTTGTAGGGCGTTTGTTACACTAGAGAAGAAGTGTCTCCTGATTAGTCTCAAGTGAGTCATTTAGCAGTTTATTGCTTTAATCACTGGCTAACCTCATCCTACCCACCCATTTACAGGTTGCTGTGATAGCCCAGGTTTTCCCAAAAGTCTTTCCCGTTCTAAAGCCTTCTTTCTTCCCTCTCTATCCCACCTCGCTTCCCGTCCTTCTCTCTTCCCGTCTTTCAATCATGACCTTGGTACCCTTTCTGCTGAATGGTGTGCCCATGCTCTGCTCCCTTGATTCATGTGGTATGTGCAGAAAACACTACTCCACTTCCCAGGCTGGAGATAATATATAAAGGGCCCCCTCCTGCTTCTCCTGGAATCCTGACACTCGGATTCCCACTGCCAGGCTGTGAGGGAATCCCACCCTCTGGAGGTGTGAAGAGGCCCCATCCCAGTACAGTGCCTGAGGAGCAGCTGGCCAGTTCTGCAAGCATTCCCCCTCTATACAAGTTCTACAGGCCCCTGTCAAGCTGTTCAGGTGACAATACATGAGGTCTGGCCTGGCTGTCACCTTACAGCCCTTCTCAACTACATCCTATGTGCAAAAGAAATGCTTTATAGTTTTGTAAGCATAAGGACTGGGCATGGCTTGCTGTTCAGCAACAGGTAACTGATAGAGTATATATATATATATATGTATATATATATATATATCATGATAGAGTATATATATATACTGTGTGTGTGCACGCATGCGTGCAAGTATGCACTGTAAATAATACACCTGTGTAATGTTGAGCCAATAATTATGGATCATTGTTATGTAGTAGGTGTGATTCAGTGGGCACTGTTAATTAATTAGTTAACAGTGGAGTTCAATGGAGACCAGAGTGATGATGGTATGGAGGTCATTGTATTCATTCCAGCATGCGTAGATATGCGAAAGTTAGCTCCATGGTTGTAGAAAAAGATGAGGCAGTTGAGGGACTAGAAACAATCACCAGGGCAGGTTTTCTGATTAAAGTGAACCTGAGGTTGAGATGAACACTGGTGGGTCTTAAGCTCAGCTCACTTTGAGAATCCACCCCAGTACTCTTTTAAAAAAAATGGGATAATTGGAAACCTGGCAGAGGGAAAATCTATTGCTAACAGGTTGAATTGAGTCGAGCGTATTTGCTTTCACTAAGGGTTTCTGTAACAGAAGACATCAGCGAAAGCAGGCATCTGTAGCCATTGCAAGGAGAAGGTGTCTGCTGGGGTTGGAGCAGTGTCTGGGGTGTGCAGTGGCATTTCCAGGGGAATTTGCTATGTCTGTGGCTTGCTTCCTAGCTTTGCAACTTCAGAGATTGTCTTGCAGCCTACTGGGGCAGAGGGAAGCATGTCAACCGAATTCAAAAGGCCCAGTTAGAAAGCCAGGGTTCTCACTCCATCACCTATAATGAGAGCTGTCACCTGTCTGGAATATGCCTCTCAGCATGACCGACACATTCCTTCCTTATAGGCAAAGCTATGTAGGAAGCCAAGTCTTAATCAGAAATCTTCTTGGGAATGGAATCAAAAGGAGAAGCAGCCGAAGTGACTCTTTAATGAGTGAGCTAAGGGGGCCAAGAGGAGACACATCTCCGATAGATGAGTTCCCAGTGGGTATGGGGTGGACATCATCCAACAACCCAATGTGTGTTTGTCTCCCCCCTTCTATCTTCTCCCTTACCCCCTCATTTCCTTCCTGCATTCCTCTTCACCCTTCTCCCTCCTAAACCATGCCCAAGGCCTTATTCTGTACTTAACTGAGGACCCCACCCCCACCCCCCTGCCATCTCTTCTACAGTGGCACATTTTACTTTGGACACACAGGTCCTGGAACAATGCCCAGGGCCGTCCTGCTCCTTCCTAGTGTCTCCGTGACTGCACCCATTGTATATAAATTTCACAACATGTTCTAACTGAAAGCAATCTAATTTTCAAGTTCTTGTTGGTGCAATATTCTAATCATTCTGACCATATCCAAACAGATCCCTCTTAAAGATATCTGGACCAGAAAAACTCCGTGACACAGGGACTTCTCCACTAAGGGAACGAAAGGGCGTGGCTGAGTGCTTGGGAAGAGTCTTTCCAGAGAAACCTGTACAAAGGTGAGGGAAAGACACCCGAGACTCGGGGAGCTGGTGAGGTGGCTCAGTGGGTAAAGGGTCTTGGTGTCAAGTCTGAAAACCGGAGTTGGATCCCTTGGTCTCTCGCATGGTAGAAGGAGAAAACTGACTCTCTGTCCTCTGACCTCCACACATAGTCTAATGGCGCACATGGCCCCGACTGAAATTAGCAAGTAAATACAAACACTAGTTTCAGGGCTTGATATGAGACTCCGAGAACATGCAAAGTGCAGGAATCACAATGAATAAGTTTTAAAAGGGCCAGAGGGTGGGTACAGTACTGAAACACAAGTCCAGGGGTGAGGGAAAGAGCCCATGAGGAGTCAGTGGTCTGGGTTGCCGGAGCAGAAAGCTCAGTGGTTCAGCTGCTTTTTACCAAAGCTTTTTCATCTATACCCTACGATGGGACACAGCACAGCCCTTCAGCAGGCACACTGGGACTTGGATTAACAGATCCAGCCAAGTGCCCAAGGCCAACAAACTGAAGTCTGTTTCTTCCTCAGGACCATCCTTGCAGGTGAATACCAGCCAGCATCAGCAGCCAGGCCTGTGTATGTTCCTGTCTCCTCATGTGGAGATCTTTTCAAGGGACAGGTTAGTATGTCTGTTATAATTCAAAGGCTTCCCTGTGAGATAAATTGGGAACTTTCTTATAATTTGGGTCTTTGCCTTATCACCACTTAATCTCATTTGGATGTGCCCAGAGCTGATCACATCCCTGGCCACCTCTCATGGCCTGGATGTATATTTTGAAGTAAGCTGGGCTAGCATAAAAAGTCATAAAAAGGCTTTCTGACAAGGCTCTCGGAAGCTTTCTCCTTGCGCTGAGAAGCTTATGTCGGCCTCAGCCTCCTACGCCCTATTTGTGACAACTATGAGGTCGACACCTGACAAGACAGAACTCTTCTGTCCACTTTCTCCTCATATCTTTGAAATGAAGTCTCACTATGTAGCTCAGGCTACCTCAAGCTCATAATCCTCCCGCTCCAGCCTCTTGAGAGCTGCCGTCCCAGGTGGGTCCCACCATGCCCAGCCTCAGACTTTGCCCTGGCACAAACTGGATACTGTGAGTGTCTGTCTTCTCGAATTGGAAGCTTTTCTGGTGATTGGCTATGCTAAGGCCCCACAGCTTCCATTCTCCCTGCCAGCTCTTTACCCGGCAGTTCATAGTTTGACACGGAGGTAGTCTTAGTATCTAGCTACTTGCTTCTGATGGTTTCCTGGCAGCATCAGTAGGAGGAGATCCGGCCTTTTGGAATGCATGCAAACATTTCCATTTAAACTCTAATTTAGTAAGCATTATTTTGAAACAAAACAGCTAAGCACTAGAGACAACTATACAGTGAAGAAGGAGCCTGGGATACCACAAAGTAGTGTCGGTTCGTGGTCAGAAAAGTCAGACCAAAGAGAATTTTGAAAGAAAACATTACTTTAAGAAAACCCTTCCCTGCTGCAGTCACTCAGAAAACAGGCCCTCGACAGCGTCATAACTGTATCTGTTTCCTCCATGCGTCAGTCCACGCAGCTGCTGCGACAGGAGGACAAAATTTAGGCCATAGTGTTCTCTGATTTAGAACACTATAAGACTAGAAATGCCTGCTAATGCGCTGTACTACAGTCTCTGGGCCCTAAAGTACATGGTAAGTAATTTTGCCCATAGCAACCAACAGCCTAGTGGGAGGATGTGATGGTGCTGTTGATGGTGAATATGGGCAGAGCAAAAAGGAGGGCGTGAGGACCTCCACTCCACAATAGCCCTGAGAATGCCCTCTAAGTATCTCTAGATCACCGGAGCTCTGCACATCTCTCAGGAAGAAAGAGAGCAGCCAGCTGGACTTCGTTTGAAAATATGTTAGTTAGTTAATTAACGAGGTAGAATAAATAGCGTCCTCTCCCCTTAGGAACATTCTTTAGACTCAGCACATAAACACTGCTGGTTCAGCCCGACAAGGAATACCATCCAGAGGCAAAGTGTCTCAGGTCCACAGCGGGCCAGAGCATGAGATGAACTTGGTTTTTAAAAAGTTCCCAAAAGGGGCTGGGGAGATGGCTTAGTGAGCAGAGTGCCTGCAGTGCGAGGGTAAGAACCTGAGTTCAAGTCCTGGGACACCTGTGTAAAAGCATGGCTGTGGTGTTGTATTGGTGTATGACTGTAACTCCAGCACTGGGCAAGGTGACAGATCCTGAGGACTGGCTGGCCAGCCAAAAGAGCAAGCCTCTGTTAAATAGAGAGAGACTGAGTCAAGAACTCAGGGGGAAGAATGAGAGAAGAAAACCTGGACATCCAGCTTTAGCCTCCATATTACCTATATACTTCATACATGTGCACACACCTGCACAGTGTGCAAAACACATGGCATGGCAGAGCACGTACACACATACACACACACAAACACACACACACACACACACACACACACACACATGGCCTGAGAAAAGGAACAATAAAAACCTTCTATGTATCATCAACAAATCCTTCACATTGGCAGATTTTGTAGCATCTTCCCAACATTGATGGACTCACTGTGTTACAGAGCTTAATCTTTCCCCACTGTGCCGATGTGGCCAGTAATTTTATATGCGTAGGTCCCCCCAGCCTGACATAAGACAGGTGCCCACAGTAGGACCACTGTGTATCTCTTATTCCCAGGCATCTTCAAATGCTCCTTCCTTGGTTTCCCAGCTCTTAAAACTTTAGAGGGATAGCTCAGGCTTCAGTTCCCCAGCTTTCTCCCCTGCCTGGCCTGGCTGATACCTCAGAACATAGAGAGCTCCTGGCAACTTGAGGTGAGGACCTTTGTAGTCAGATGTGCCCCTTCACTTTCCAGCTGGTCTCTCTTGCATTCTTCTTCTTGCTCTCAATCTAGAGTCCCTCTCAGGCTCTTCCACATGTTCTGATTTCTGACTTACTCTCCAGGTCTTCGAGAAGGTTCCCTCTCAGGTTCTAGCATTCTATGGAACCCTAAGCTTGCCAAGTGTTTGCCAGAACATTACTGTAATTTTGGAGCATATCAGAGTCCAGGAACAGACTCTCCAAAACCATAGAGTTGATCTTGGAGCCAAGGGACCACTTCTCATTTGTGGCCTACCATATTGATGGTCTATGGTGACAAAGGGTTTTTGGCCACTGAAAAAAGGGCAGAGCAGTGTGTGGTCTTCAGAGGGGAGGTGTCATGAACACAATCTATCTGCAGTCGTTTTAGAACTGCCTGCTGGCATGCCAGGTATAGCTTATTGCATCTGAAGCCAGGTGTAGTAACTGTTTGGTCATCAATTATTAAAGCTGCGTAGAGAGATGGGCACAAAGGCCAGAGTAGATGGCACTCCTAGAGGCTCTGAAGCAGCAGATGCCTGCCCCTTGCACAGAGCCAAAGCCCCATCTGTTACAAGAGATGGTGAAATCAGTCGGGCTCCCTCAGGAACTTTTTCATCATGCATCGACACAACATGACAGTCTCAGCAATGATTCGTAGCTGCTGTCGAGGCAGCAGGATAGCCCAGTAGTTGAGGATGTGAGTTGCTGCTTTCTTGTACAGAGTTTTGGTCCCTAGGTCTCATGGGATCAGAGAAGTCAGGCAGGGTCAAGGACTGGATGTTTGTGGTAGGTCTCTTCTGGTTGCCCAGAGAAGCACTCTGCAGATGTGGAAATGGAACCAAGCAAAATTAGATGACCTAACTAATAAATTGCAGTGCCAGCATTGAGACCTTTAAGGGGAGAACAGGATACAAACTTCTATGACCCAATGGCTACATTCTGTTTAGGAGAGGTGGCCAGGGTGGGAAGTTTAGGCTAACCCCTAAATTTAACTTTGAGTTTTCTTATCTGCATGTCTTAGCTACTTTTTCTATTGCTGTGACAAAACATCATGACCAAGGCAACTTAGAGGAGGAAGGTTTTATTTGGGGCTTTTAGTTCCAGAGGGATGCCAGAAAGCATGGTAGCAGGCAGGCAGGCAGGCGTGGCATGGCACTGTGGCAGCAGCTGAGAGCTCACATCCTGAACCACAAACAGGAAGCAGAGAGAGCATTGGGGATGGCTATAGGCTTTTGAAACCTTAAAGCCTGCCCCTATGACACACCTCTTCCAATCAGACCACACCTCCCAGTCCTTCCTAAACAGTTCTCCCTACTGGTGACCAAAGATTCAAATATCAGAGCTTATGGAAGACATTCTTATTCAAACCTCTATAATGACTGATCTCTTAATAGATCACCACGATGTCAGCAGTTGACTATAATCTAGAGTTTCTTGGAAACTCTGCACAGAATACAGATATCCAGGCTGTACCATGACAGAGTTTCCCTCAGCTTAAGGTAGGGTGTGGGGGCACTCCTTGGAGCTGAGACAACATCCTGATATTTCACACACCTGCCATCCTATCCTCCATGAACTACATTCATCCTTAGATTAGAAGTCTGAACACAGGGAATACTATCCCTCAGGCAGCTCAGGCACACTTATAATAGGAAGTAGAGGGCTTCCATATGTTCCCTGATAAATCAAGAAGTTCTGTGGGACAAGGTTAAGTGTGAAGCCAGGGGAACTTAGAGTTCAGGCAGAAAGGAAAAGGCCCAGGATTTGATGCACTGGAGGCTTGGAGGATGTCATTGTTATTTCTGCAGCATCTGTGTGACCTCGTGACAGGTGAAATGAAATTAGAGATGGCAGAACAGTCCACTGCAAGTATTAGCTGTGAGATTACAGGTCTTTCCATGGAATGTGTTATTCAGGGGAAACCCCACATGCATGGCTTCCCTTGGGCACATAACAAGTAGCTAGTAAAAGAGGGAAATAGGGACTTACTCCTATGATTCCAGCACTGGGGAGGCAGAGGCAGGAGGAGTCAGGAAGCTACAGGCTAGTCGGGTTTAATAGCAAGTCATCATTATAAAATAAAACAAAACAAAAACCACTAGTCAAGCACCAAGGGAACGGCTCTGCCCAGATCTCTTCAGCTTCCAGGATTGGTGGGATTCTGAGAATTGTGCTCCCTGGTCACTCACCTACACTAGAGAGACGGCTTCAGTAGAGTCATGCGTTTGTTTGAGAATTGTATTAGTTTCTTCTGTTGTAAGAAGTTGTCACAAACTCAGAAATGTAAAGCAACTGAACTTTATTCTCTTACCATCCGGGCAGTGTGGAATGGGTTGTCAGATATGCAGGGGACATCATGCCCTCTCCCATCCTCTCTCAGAGGCTGTCTACTCTTTGGCTCATGGCTGTTTCACTATGCCCTCTTCTTGCACAGTTTCTCTGACTGGTCCTCCTGTATCTTAGCCCAAAGACCTGAGTTCTTCTGTCTGTATGGTAACCTAGCTGTCACACTAGGCATGATGTCATGCTGAGATACAACAGGAGCAAAAGGAGGCAACTAGTTGGGTTAGTCCCAGCTCAGAAATTCATTAGGAATTTGCACCATTTATGGATCTGTATCACCCAGAGGGCAGGCTTGTCTGCTTCAATGGCTTTGAGAGGGAGATCCTTACTTATGTGGTGGTGGGGATTGGTCAGACATTCACAATAGGCCCTGAAGGAAGGACCACAGATGAGACATGTTGCCAATGCTTGCAGAAGACCCATGTGGCAAAGCAAGGAAATATAAATGCCAGTATGTTTGCATCCCATGGTGCTGATGGGGCAACGTGAACCCCTAAATCAGGGCTCTTCACATCTATGGTTGATGCAAGCTCTAGAGAGAAGCTCAGATCTCAGAACTGTACCCCAGAGTTCATGGTGCACCCTGCCTCCCAGGACTTGTAACGAACAAATGATGCAGAGTTGAGACCGCATTTCTTATTAGCTTCCATGATATGATAGACATTTCCATGAGGATGCTGGCAGCTCTGACATACTCTGGGGAGGCTCTGCGGGTCTGTGCTCTGGGCAGTCAACTGAAGTCTCCTCTTACTTACAAGGGGTATGGTTTTTGTTTTTATGCTCTGCTGTTTCTATTTCAAATAACAACTGTTTAATACAAAAACTCTTCCTTGATACTTTATACCTGGATCCTGTATGCTTTAACTGAGTGGTTCTCAGCCTGTGAGTTATGATCCCTTTGCCTATCAGGTATCCTGCATATCAGATATTTACATTATGGTTCAAGAACAGTAGTACAATTACAGCTGTAAGGTAGCAATGAAAATAATTTTATGGTTGAAAGTCACCACAACATGAAGAACTGTATTAAATGGTTATAGCATCAAGAAGGTTGAGAACCACTGCTTCAACTGATGCTGATTTAGAGTCAGTGTGTGTGTGTGTGTGTGTGTGTGTGTGTGTGTGTGTGTGTATGTGTATGTATATGTGTGTGTAAAGTGACTCCATCCTCAGCAAAGCCTGTGCTCCAGGGTCCTTAGCTCCTGTCCTTTTACTGCCTTTGTTTATTGTGCTGAATGTGTTGTTGTACACAGATACGAAGTTGTGTACTACATACAAAGTAGAGCACCTGAGAGAAGGGAGGCTCAATTAGAAACTTGCCTCTTTTCGGCCTCTGTGCTTGACTATGGGGCATGTTCTTGATTGATGATTGATGGGGGAGGGGCTAGCCCACTATGGGCAGTGTCTCCCCTTGGTAGGTGGTCCTGGGTACTCTAAGAAAACAGGCTGAGCAAGCCATGGGAGCAAGGCAGTAGGCAGCATTCTTCCATTCTTCTATATTAGTTTGCACCACTGCTCCCTTCGATGATGGCCTGTGACATAGGAGTATAAGCCAAACCCTTTCCTTCCTAAGTTGATTTTGATCAGGATGTTTCAGCAGAGCAATAGAGAAGTGGATACCTACAGGTTCTTTGGAAAGTCTGTTGGATGGTGTTTTGCTGGGCAAACAGAAGAAGGAACGTCTCATTAAAGTAGATACAGGTGTGAAGAAAGGCCAAGGCAGACTCGTGAAAGAACATTTCAGTGGAGCAGACGCAGGAGAGAGGATGTTGTGCTAAAGCAGGCACATGAAAGAATGCGTGATAAAGGATTCTTTGTTAACAACACAAATGTGTTGGTCCGCCTTACATTGTGTAGTTGAGCTACATTTGTCAGGACCTCATAAAGAGAAACGCACCAAAAAAACTTCTGGTGGTGTGCTGCAGTTTTCTGCCTCTTCCAAGGACTCTGGCTGATTGGATGCATGACCTCAGGCAAGAGCAAGACCCATTCTGAGGCAAGGCACATGGAGTGAGGGCACACGATGTTTAGAGGGTATAGATAGGACTCCACAGAGTGATGGAGACAGAGTTCGGCTTGCTGGTCCAGCTAGCTGTGCAATGCTTGTGGGCCTGAGTCTTCGTTGATATTTGCTTCCCTGAGAGAGGCACAGATGAAAACTTTTCCTGGTGTTCCTGTTGGTCCCTCCTGATGACTGGAGCCAAGGCTGAGGGCCTGGCTGTCTCTGCTAGGTTGTGTCACCGCTGTTGCTAAACCAACTCTACTGAACTGGACAAGGTGTATCCATGAGGTGTTTGCAAGTGGATCAAGCTGCCATTGCCTGCTAACCTGTGAAATGAACTGCCGATTTCCACACAACACAGATGGGAGTTGCTCCAAAGAACCTTTCTAAACAGGTCCACTTCCCCCATATCCTTTCTTTTTCACTACCTCTGGTGGGTGGTGGGCTACAAGAGAGGTTAAAACATTTAAGAACCATCATTAAAAATAAGATGTAAAAAAATTAAAGTTACACAATAGAAAGTAAAGTAGGATACCACTTGACCTAGCTACTATTCCCTAGATTCACACACACAGCAATCACTTGGACCCTTTTGGAACATAGCCAGTGCCTGGAAGAACCTCTAAAGGTCAGTTGGCCAGGGAGGGTCCAGATACTGATGAGTCTAAAGGGCAGGCACCCTTTTGTTTGTTTGTTTTGCTTTGCTTTTTGAGACAGGATATCTCTGTGTAACATTTCTCACTGTCCTGGAACTCGATGTGTAGACCAGGTTGGCCTTGAATTCGACCGAGATTCATCTGCTTCTGCCTCCGGAATGCTGGGATTAAAGACCTAAGCCACCACTACCTGGTTGGGCAGGCACTTTAACTCATAAAACTGATTTAACCCGAGTCAATACACGACCTTCTGTGCCTGGCACTAGAGAGCCAAAAGCTGGATCCACACCGCCTAGGTCCAAATCTCTGAGCCTTCACTTACAGAACTGTGTGAGGTTGGTGATTTATTTAAACTGTCTGTGTAGCAGGCTTTTTATCATTTAAAAGGGGGATGGAGGACTTGGGGGAGGGGTAGTAGTGGGACTCTTTTGTGGAATACTGGTGAGAATTAAATGGTTTTTATCAGGAGAGTGCTTCAAACAGTGCTGGGCATGTGGCAAACACTGAGCAAGCTTTTAACGATTAAAGGCACTTTACAGGCGGCAAATCCTGTGAAGTACATGGAAGGCGTAGCATTATCTCAAGGTGTTTTGCTAATTACCCGGATTAAATGATTTAAGCAATTTTCAAGGCCTAGCTTATATTCCGACTCTAATTTTGATGGTTTTCTGTGAGCTGGTTTCCTTCTCTGGTTTTCAATTTGTCTCTGTTGAAGGAGAGAGGCGGGGAGGGTGGCAGAGTTTCTTTGAACCTCCCTGCGCAGACTTTGTTGCCAGCAAGCCTGTCCAATTGGAGCTAATTAGCAAACAAGCTCAGTTGGACTCTAGAGAAGTCACTCCCCACTAACAAGGCTGAAGGCTGATCCACAAGGGATAATCTCAGTGGAAGAAGCAATAGAATAAATGCGCTTGCCCCAAACCCTCAGCATAGGCTGGGGGAAACGCCCTTCAGGGCTTTTCTTACCAGGGAAGCTGCTGGGGAAGTTGGACCCCTCCCAGCACCTACTGAAGTAGACTCTTTGGTTGGGGCCTGTGGTTTGTATTTGACAGCCACTGCTGACATTTGAGAACCACATTATAGAAAATTCTCTCCAAATTAAAAATTAAACAGTTCTATTTTTTTTCTCCAGCAAATTAAAGGAAAAGAAATGCCTGCTAGCAATTCCCACCAACCCCCACCTTTAACCTTTGTAAAAAAAAAAAATACCCATTAAACAAAAACATAAACAAAATATTTGCATAAACCACAAGTATTTTGGTTGTAGTTGAAAATACCAGTTAATGATTCACTGGATTGGTGTGTTCGGAAGTGTGTAATTTGGTTAATTTGTTGTCTGTGGTCCATCGAGTTCTGGCAAAGGGGCTTAAGGACATATTTCTAACAGGCCACATCTTTCCCTGGGTTATGCACTTTGGTACTTTATTTGATTTTTTTTTTCTTCTTCTTCCAGCTGCCTTTATTGTTTTTGAGTGATTTATGACTGATCAACATAATGTCATTATGTTTTATAGATTTGTTTCAATTTTCTTCAGGGTAAGAGATTTGAAATAGTCTCTCATAAGCTTCTACCAAGTTGATTGACACTCATGGATTGCTAATAACTAATACCAACTAGCAGTGGTATGAGACAGGCTTGCTTATTATGAGCTATGCATTGATATACACTTGATGGCTTTTTGCTTCAAAATTATCTATAGTAAATAAAATTAAATAGAATAAAAAGACAAAATAAGTAGCTATAAGGGGGGAAACCTTGTAATATGCTTTCAAACATAATATTGTTTTTCTTTTCTTAGAAGAATATATGTATATATATTCATGTATATAAATTATATATAATTCACATGAATTATATATGAATATATACATATTTTTTGTGTGAATTATATAATATATATAAATTATATATATTTGGATTGCTTCAGGACAAATGCCCAAAGCAAATTAACGTTTATTGTTGTTAAATTTATTTAGTGCATGTGCATGTTTGTGTAGGTGCCAGCTGTACTGTAGGATGTATGTAGAGGTCAAAGGGCAACTTTTGAGAGTCAGTTTTCTCTTTCTACCATGTGGGTCCATGAATGGAACTCAGTTCTATCTCACTGGCCCACCGCAATCATGCCCCAGTGTTCTTGTAAGGGAAAAGGATTGTTTAGTGGCAAGTGTTTGCCCTTCAACAATATCTTAATGATCTTTAGATTTGTATGAACATGATTCTCCTTTAAAAACTACATATTGCATTTTATACAAATGATATCCAGATTGACATACTGTACTTTTTTTGTTTAATGGCTTTGTTCAGGGGTTTCCTTTTATTTTCTCAATATAAATATGGCCCGAGACATTCAAATATAGTATGTCTTACATGTATCAAGAAACTAGTCTTTGCAGCATTCTGGGAAGGACTTAATGTCTAGTTTAGTCACTTCCAAAGGACCCTGTTATTCTGAGTCAGTTGATGAGGGTGAGGACTCAAGCGCCTCTAACTCTTCCAGGGGCCGCTGTCCCAGAAAGCAAGCTCTGAGACACTAGGTGGAAGGGCAGAGGAGCCTCCCGAAGAGGAACTTGCTCAGCCCACAGCGGGAGAACTGGGATTCAGGGCAGGAAATTGGCAAAATGCACATCCTTCTGCTAGCTTCCTAGGTGGAATGATGCCATCTTGTATCTTCTGTAAGCCAGCGTTGTATCTTCTGGCTTCCCAAACTTCCCATTCATACAGAGCTACCAAAAACACCTCAGGAGTTGAGCAGGGTAGGCATCAGCACCCTTTCTCCCCTCCAAGAGGATAAGGAGGACAGAAGGTTGCTTCTCATCTTCAGAGCTGAGCTGACAGACCTCCGACTTAGAATGGGATTGCAGCCGACACCTCTAGCTTCCTGAGAGTCTCGCAGGGCAGATGGCAGCGACACCGTTGGAAAAGTTTATCGTAAATTGAGACTCCACCATGAAAAGAGAAGCTTGTCTGACACAGCTGTGGGCTTGTTTATAAGAAGATGTCTCATCATAGCCTATCCTATTCACATATACATATTAATTAGTTGTTTTTGATTCACTGATAAATGGATTAAAGACAAAGGAGCCTCCTGGATTTGATTACAGGTTGCAGATATAGTTGTAAAGTGATCAGTATGGTTTTTCCCCCCCCCCGCTCTGGGAAGGTGGGAAAAGGTATTACCACATAAGCAGGTATTGGGGATCAGTCCAGAGAGAGATGGGAATGGAAGAAGAGAGATAAGAAAGACACGTGCTCTTTCACTTGGCTATACTCTATGAAAGCAGCTAGAACACATGGATGGAACACAGACTTAGAATGGGGATCATAGGGGCAGAGATCGACATTTAAGCATATTGATCAAGAGCCTGAGTTCTGGGCTGATGTCATGGCTTGGTGGATAAAGGCTTGCTACCAGATCTGTTGAACTGAGTTCAATCCCCAGGACTCACATAGGAGAGAACTATCTTCAAATCACACATAAGCTCACACACAGGATAACACACACACACACACACACACACACACACACACACAATTAAAAGTAAAAAAAAACCAACAACAAACACTCCTGGGTTCTGAAATCAGAGTCCCTGAATCTACTTCTAACACTTCTCTACTGTGTGCTACAGCCTGTTAAGCTCTGGAGCCCCACCTTTAATATAAATGAGAGTGAAGAATGTGTGGGACCAGAGTCCTGTCCATGAGAGCCAGACACACACCTGCTTGTTCCACACAATGTTTAGTGTTTAGTGATTTCCTCATAAATGTGTACAGAGCTAAATGTTGTATTTTAGAAAAAAAAATCAGGATATGTTTTGTAGAGCCAAGTATGGTGTGGTGGGAGGGGCCTGTGCTGAGGAATCTTTTCCTCCTGAGGTACCAGGGCATGGAAGGGGAGTTAAGAGAGAGAGAGAGAGAGAGAGAGAGAGAGAGAGAGAGAGAGAGAGAGAGAGAGAGAGAGAGAGAGAGAGAGAGAGAAGAGAGAGGCCAAACAGCTCCTTTTATAGAAATCCAGGCTTAACTGGCTGTTGCCAGCTAACTGTTGGGCAAAGCCTAGAAGATATCCTAAAACTGAGGATGGTCCGTACTCCTGCAAGCTTCATAGTATTAACCAAAATAACAAGCCACTTAGATCCCTGATTCACAGAGTAGCTGGGATATGAAAGGAGACCAGCTACAGAGAGGTGCTGTTTTTCAGTGTAGAGAAAGTGTTCTGGGATTGTGCTAGGGTGAGAACTCTGGAAGTCATGCATTCTGGGCAAATGCCCTGTTGCCAGGGCACACAGCATGCCTTCCTCCTTGGGTATAGCAGCTCCACTCATCCAGGACTTGGGCAAGTTCGCCTTATCAGTTGGAATTTGCACCTTATCTTGTTTCATAGGAACATGAGATGTAAGGTTGGCTTTCTTTGCTTCCTGCAGAATCTGTTCCCATCGCCTTAGATGTTCTGAAAATGTTCCCGGTGATGCTTTTAGTAAAAGGCCCATGAGTGCACACTCAAAGTTTAAAGAAAACAAACAAACAAACAAACAAAAACTGGACTTGGACCTGAAAAAGCACAACTCAGTTTTATTTTGTGGTTCACAGTAAGGCAAACACCATCAGAGCTTGAAGCTCCCTGAGGTCACTCTCTGGGATTTGTTCTCATTTAGAAGTAAGTAACTCCTGTTTCAAAGTGGCTGCGATGGGCTAGGAATGGAAGTGAAAGAAAAAAAAACCCTCCCCCTTCAAATTAGGCAGAGGAGACTAAGAGTGTACAGAAAGCCCAGGGAGTCAGCCATGAGCGCGGGAGCTCTGATGTGTCCCCCTCCCAGCATTGCAGGAATCAGAAAGAATTTGTTGGCAGGTCAGAACTCGAAGAGGATGTGAGCGCGATCATAATCCTCTCCTGCAGCAGATGAAGATAGGCTGCCTAGAACCTTAAGTCACCTGCCCAAGGGCACACAGCTGGCTGGAGTCTCCAGCAGGAGACTGGGGTCTTTCTCCCTTAACCACAGCAGAAAGGACGCTAATCCATCTTGCAAACCCAAGGGTACCCACATCAAAGCGAATCCTCTCTGACCTCAGGGGTTATCTTGCCTAAACATCTACTAATTGGTTTTGCCAACCTGAGACCTTTATGGTCTTTCCATCTAATTTCCCTTGTTCGATGCTTTTCTTCCTCTATAAAAGTAAGCATCTTCCTTTCCCACCACACAGATACAGTCTCATGACACCTTTCAGGTCCTCTGCTTCTGAGGACATAAAGCTGTCAACTCAACCACTGACAAGAGCCAGGCAGACAGCTCTTTTGTTTCCTCTTAGTAGGAATCGTAGGTGTCCCACAGGGTGGCACAGAAGTGGGAAGCTGGACAAGACCATGAGGTGCTGAATTTGCTGTTCTTACAGGGTGTGTGAGACATATCAGAGTGGATTCCCAACTCACTCCCACCATCTCTTACTATGTGCAATTTTGAGGTCCAAAAGACAATTGATGATAAGTTCTTAGCCTCCTCTAGTGATTTTCAAAACAAAAAAATCCATTCAGAAATGACTTTATGTTGATATAAAATTGCTCAGTTCCCAGGAAATTCATACTGGGCTACGCAGGCCATTCTATCAATATGAGTTGGTTTCTTTGCTTGGGATGAATGAACATTATTATTATCAATTATTTTTAGTTAAAGCAGGGTGGTATGGACTTGTGAGCAAGACTGAAGCTGTACTTGAACACAGTATTTGAATGTCTGGTGCTATTGTAAAGATGCCCAAAGCCAGTAGTGATCCAACTTAAACATAGGCCAGACTCACGGGGAACTTATTAAAACTCAGATTTTCTGAGGCCAATCCCTCAAATTTCTGGGGTGAAGTCTAAGAATATAATTTCTTTTTAAAAAGTGTACTGGCTGGTTTTGTGTGTCAACTTGACACAGGCTGGAGTTATCACAGAGAAGGGAGCTTCAGCTGGGGAAGTGCCTCCATGAGATCCAGCTGTGGAGCATTTTCTCAATTAGTGATCAAGGTGGGTAGGTTCCCTTGTGGGTGGTGCCATTCCTGGGCTGGAAGTCTTGGGTTCTATAAGAGAGCAGGCTGAGCAAGCCAGGGGAAGTAAGCCAGTAAGGACTCTGCCTCAGCTCCTGCTTCCTGACCTGCTTGAGTTCCAGTCCTGACTTCCTCTGGTGATCAACAGCCATGTGGAAGTAAGCTGAATAAACCCTTTCCTCCCCAACTTGCTTCTTGGTCATGATGTTTGTGCAGGAATAGAAACCCTAACTAAGACAAAAGATTTATTTATTTTATGTATGAGTGTTCTATCGGCATATATACCTGCTCACCAGAAGAGGGCATCTGATTTCATTACAGATGGTTGTGAGCTACCATGTGGTTGTTGGGACTTGAACTCAGGACCTCTGGAGAAGCAGCTAGAGCTCTTAACCGCTAAGCCATCTCTCCAGCCCCAGAATATAATTTCTTCCTTTTCTTCTTCTTCCTCCTCCTCCTCCTCCTCCTCCTCCTCCTCCTCCTTCTTCTTCTTCTTCTTCTTCTTCTTCCTTTGGTTTTTTGAGACAGGGTTTCTCTGTATAGCCCTGGCTGTCCTGGAACTCACTCTGTAGACCAGGCTGGCCTTGAACTCAGAAATCTGCCTGCCTCCACCTCCCAAGTGCAGCTCCCAAGTGCAGAGATTAAGTGTCCAGGTGAGGTTGCTACAGGCTGGGAGCACTGCTTTGAGAATCACTGCTCTCAATACCAATGGCCTTCAACAGTATCTACTCTTCCACTTAGCCCCTTCTGGCAGTGAGCTTGTGATAGAGCTAATTCATCCACACCTGGCACAGCACAGCTGCAGTCATTCTGAATGGGACATGTCCTTCTGCATTTAAAAGAGGGCTGAAGCAGTGAGTAAACTCTAGAGACCATTATTTGCTCTAGCCTTGGCTCAAGGATTAGCAGTGAGAGCTGCCCAGGGTCAGATTCATGGGTCAGAGAAGGGCTGTCATCTGCAAAGACTCCATGGCAAGAGCTATGTCTTATTGCAGACCATTTAGTTTCTATTCAAAGGAAGGACCTCCTAGGGAGGAGAAAGCTGGCTCTGAACTTGCCAGGGAGTTTGCACTACTTAACTGTGTAGCACTTGAGACCTGAAACCAGTACTGCTTAAAATGATGGGCAATGGATCACAGTGGCAAGTCTGTGGACTCTTGGAGCCAAAGACCACAGCTTGTGCATGGTGTCCACCACTTTCTAGCCACATGTCTTGAAGCAGTGAATTTACATCCTCAGCTTTGTTATGTACAACATGGGGACTCATCATCAGTTAATAGAGAGGATGGCAATCATGTACATACGAAGTTCACACTGGAGTTGTTAGCCTGGTATAACTCTCTATGGACCAATCACGAAGGCTAAGATCATGAGCAGGAACTCCATTGACCATCAGTATGTAGCATCCCATCTCAGCGTTTCTGCTGTTTGGTCCTTCCAGACTCTGCTGAGCCAGCAGTTTTATTAGGCAAGGTTATCCAGAGGAAGAGACCCAGTAGCAGGATTATTGGATTGGTTCAGACGGGCACAGAGACTAACAGTTCCACAATGGCAGTCTGCAGTCTGGAAGTGTAGCTCAAGTCTAAAAAGTCATGCTGGTAAAGTAGCTTAGTTCAAGATACAGGGTGGGGCTCTGGGAGGCCACATTTAAAGAAATAATTAAAAAGCTGCAATCTGCTGTTGAAGGAAGACAGCAGCAGAAAGATTTTCCTTCCTGAAAACGAGAAACGGGGAGCAAAGGGACAAGAGAGAGAGATTGGAGGGGTGGTTCTCTTTGTCCCACCATCTATGCTTGCAACTGGGTAGTGGTGAGGTCAAGACTTCCCTGGAAACATGCTCAGAGGAACACCAGGTTCCCAGGCATCATTCTATCCAGATACATTGACACCCCAAATTAGCCATTGTAGAAGCTAAATCACATAACATGTAGCTGGAAAAGTGAGCTGTGAGAAAAGACCACATACCACAGTCCTGAAACAACCTCAGAACCTCTTCATAGTCTAAAAGCACATGTTTTAAGGAAGGCAAACATATACATACACCTCAAAATCAAACAGAACCCCCAAATGTACCACTATTCACTCCCACAACATCACCCCTAGTTCTCTTCAGTAAGCTGGTATTTCCTAATGGCCATCTACTGCTTTCTGACAAGTGAACCAGGCCTACACATTTGTCAATGTAGCTGTCAATCATCACAAGCAATTCAGCATTTGCAAATTCTTTCTTTACTTTGTAGCTGCTCTGGCCATTTGGTGGCCACTTGCAGTTTGCGTTTTGTGAGAATAGAAAAGCGGAATAGGAAAATCCAATCCTCCTCCCCCAGGTGTTCTCCAGGATACCTTACACACAGCACTCTGACTTTGCCTTCCCAAATGTCATAATCCTGAAGCAGGTACAGCATTGTCACTGTGGTGGTTTGACAGAGATGTCTCTCCCATAGTCTTGGGCATTTGAACACTTGGTCCCCAGTTGGTGGCACTGTTTGGCGAGGACTGGGAGGTGTGGCCTTGCTGGAGGAAGTTTGTAACTGGAGTTTCAAGATTCATACCATTATAACGGGTAGAGGTGTTACAAGACCTTTAATCCCAGAACTCAGAAGGCAGAGGCTGGAAGATCTGTAAGGCCAGCCTGGTCTGCAGAGCAAGTTCCAGGACAGCTAGGGCTGCACAGAAAAGCCCTGCCTTGAAACAGACAGACAAACAAACAAACAAACAAAAAACCAACCAACCAACCAAAACAAAGACATGCTGTTTTACGTTTATTTTCTCTGCTTTGTGCTTGTTCAATATGGGAGCACTCAGCTGGCTGCTCTAGCCATGACACCTGCTGCCTCTGGTCCATACTCATGGACTCTAACTCTCTAGAACTATAAGGCCAAGTAGACTCATAAGTTTCCTAGATCATGGTGATTTACCATAACAATAGAAAAGTAACTTATGTGGATACACAGAAGAAAATATATCAGAGGCCCCAGGACTATAAGGCACAGCAGAGAGTGATCCATGGCTAAATACACTGATTAGAATCCCTGAGGTTTACAGAATTCCTTAAATCCCATATGCCACTATAAGGAGTTATGAGAGTGAGAAATTATATTTTAAAAAAAAACACTCTCTTTATAAGAGTAGTAAGTTTCCTTGCAGTACAGCTGTCCCATTTCAAGTGAAGTAAGAAACTATGAGGAAAGGGAGAGGTAGAAAGAGAAGGAGAAGAAGAGGAGGAGGAGGAGGAAGAGGAGTGGGAGGAGGAGGAGGAGGAGGAGGAAGGGTGTTACCAAAAGATAGAGGGAAAGTGTCCTAACCTAGAGTATTCATCTCCTAGGACAATTAAAAAAATATGCCTTGGTTATCTGTTGGTTTATACCAATTTATTCAGCAACTCATCAGATTGAGAAACCAGTAAGCATTTATTATATAACGAAACAACCCTCAAACAGTTTAGATGCATTATTTTAACTTCCATACAAAGCTACATTCAAAATAAGGACCAGACCATGGTCACATGAAAAATTCTCTTTTCCGATGGCCAGCCACTGCACGTGGCTGTAAGCAGATCTCACTTCCTCGTTGGCTTGTGGTTGGCAGAGAGACTCAGTCCCTGCCTGGCAGACCTCCCCACAGGGTTGTTTGTTTCTCCTCATGAGTTCTGGATTCCCTCAGAACAATGACTCTAAGATGTCAGAAAAAAAGAATGCAAAATCTTTTGCCTTCCAAATGGTATTGTCTTTTTTCTGCTGTATCCTACTGGGTCCATGGGTCAACTTCATGTAACTACCCAGCCTGAACATTTGCACCAGGACATGAATATCAGGAACCGAGGACTAAGGGCCACTTTGAGGACAGGCTGTCAGTGTAGGGGACTATTCCTGAGAAAACTAAATTCAAGTTCTAAGTTGTCAACCCCTACTAACACTTCCATAAAGGATGGTTCACAGAGAGCAAGATCCCTGCATGTTTACTTAGGAATTAAAATTCCATCCATGCTTGATGCTATGTAAGTAATGCCTTCTCACAAGAGGAAGAGAAATGATCAGATATACTAAAAAAACAAAACACAACAATGGATGAGAGTTTCCATACTATTCATCAAAGTACAGAGAAAATATGAGGCCATTGCATTGGAGATGCTGCAATTCAACAAGAAAAAGGTTCTTTAGGCAATTGGGCAGGTTGGCATCCTGATGCTAGGAACAGAGACAAACAAGCATGGATTTATCACAAAAAAAGGGCCAAGAGAGCATTCTTTCTTTCTTTCTTTTTTTTTTTCTGGTTTTTCAAGACAGAGTTTCTCTGTATAGCCCTGGCTATCCTGGAACTCCCTCTGTAGACCAGGCTGGCCTCGAACTCAGAAATCCGCCTGCCTCTGTCTCCCAAGTGCTGAGATTAAAGGCATGCACCATCCCTGCCCGCCCGGCCAAGAGAACATTCTTTTGAGACAACAATAACAAAACCAAAACCAAAACACCTCTCCCCACCAGAATTCTAAGTCTGCAGAAATAACATTAAAAATGAATGTGGAATAGGAATATTTTCTAGACACTCCAAATCCATAGGATATGGAGCCATACCTCAAAAATGGTGGAAGTTGGGGCATTAAAATTGAAGATGCTGCAGATTGAAAGTCCTTTCCCAAACACATGCTGAAATTTAACTGCCTGTGTAGGTGTGGTGTATGAACATATGGATGTGAGGACTTCTGTGTCAGGTGTGTTTGCAAATGTGTGCATATGTGTATGCACATCTGTGTAGAGGCCTGAGTCAACATAGAATGTCTTTCTTAGTTATTCTCCACCTTATTTTTTTTTTTTTTGAGGTAGGGTGTCTTGTTGTACCTGGAGCTAATCAGTAGGGCTAGGTTGGCTGGCCCATGATCCCCAGAGATCGGTCTGTCTCTTCCTACCTCCACACCAAGCACTTCTGTTGATCACAGATGTACCAGAACCTGCTCAAGCTTTCAACGTAGGTGACAAAGATGCAAACTCAGGTTTTGTTGCTTTTATGGAAGAGACCACCTCTCTAGGTCCTAATTGTCAATTTGACAATATTAAGAAATGAATCTTTACAGAAGTGGTTAAGTCATGAGAGTTCTGTCAGTAGGAATGTGTGGAGAGCTGTTTGAGCCGCGCCCTGAGATGGCGCTGGCTTCTGCCATCCTGAGAGCGAGCGGTCTTGTAAACAAGCCCTCATTTGGCTAAGCTTGCTGCCCTTGGTTACTTCCGCATTTGCTGATCTATCCGCTTTTGCTACGTGGCCCATTGGGATTGGCCAAGCTTGGGAATATTTAAAGGCCAAGGGTGTTGCCCTGGGGGTCAGAAGATTGTTCAAGGTTCCTGAATAAACTGCATAAAGAAGAGCTCCTGGGTGGCGTCTTTCTTGCTGGTCGAGGCGGATGCGACAGGAATGGATATTAATGCCTCTGAAGTAGACTCCTGATCAAGATCTGATCTCATTGCATACATTGGTTGAAGTGGGCTCCTAAGTTCTCCCTCACTCCCTGAGTGCTCATTACCCCACCCAGTGCATCATGGAAACCTCCACATGATGCTCATGTTCTTGGATATCCAAGCTTCTAGAGGCTTAAGATAAACCTCCATGTTTATAACTTACTCAGTATTCCGTGCTCTGTTAACACCATAGAAAAGAAATCAAGACTGTAGCTCATTATGAGTTTCTCTGTATAGCCCTGGCTGTCTATATTTAATAATTTTAAAAGAAATTATGCAAAATAAAAATAATAACAAAATGTAGTTTAAAACTAAAGTTCAGCAAAATATAAGTAAACAAAAAATAGTCTTTAATATACTCAGTATCTTAAACATATAATTATCAGGAGACAAGGCATTTCAAGACAAATTGAATTAGAGCCTATATTTAAATCTGAATGTATGTAGACTTAAGGAATACAGCTAAATTGTACACATACATTCATTATTGGAAGCTGTGATCACAGGATATAACTCCAGTCCCCAGTAAGATAAAATTGACTAAACCACAAAAGTAAGGGAAATAACACAGCAGGCATAGTACATGTGACTGAAAAAGAAAATTAAAAAAAGAAAAAAAAGAAAAAAGGAAATAGTCAGGGCTGAGGGTGTACCTCAAGGACAGAAAGCCTGCCTAGCATGTTTGGGGCCAAGGGCTCAGGCATCAGGACTGGAAAAAGAAAAAAGGAAAAAATGCAAAAGGGGGTGGGGTGGGAGAGATGAAGGAAGGAAAGGGAGAGAAACAAAAACAGTAAACATGGTTCTGGAAAATCTGCTTTTAGCTGGTGCGCAGTAGTTTTTTTAATGTCAGGAAGGGTGATGTTTCTGGCTGTTTCTTTAGCCCAGAATTGCCTAAACTCTTAGGAACCACCTTTTAAAAGCATTTATCATGTTTATCCATGAGGCTTTTTAAAAAATTTCCCTTGCAATTACTTTGTTATTGGCACAGAGAAATACAACTAAATTGGTTTTATTGGCTTTGCATTCTGTAACTTTTAAAAATTCTTCAATTATTTCTGTTTTCACACTACCATCTCCCATATCTGTGTGTCCATGTGTGATGTTCTCTGCATTTTTTAACGTATGAAACCAGATCATTCGCAAACAGACATTTAAAAAACAAAATCCCTTTCCCCCACACAAGGGTATTAAGTATCTCTAATGGTGAAATGATAGTTTCTTCCGCAAATGGTATCTAGAATAGTGGATCCTCACACCAACATGAATTGTAGTGATCATTTTTCACGATAAATGAGTAATTTAAAATAGATAAGGATTTTAACCTAAGACCTGAATGAAATTCAAGGGCTGGTGAGATGGCTCGGCAGTTACAAGCATTTACTTCTATTGCAGAGAACCTGGGTCAGGTTCCCAGCACCCACACTGGTGGTAACACACAACTGCCTACAACTTTAGTTCCAGGGGATCTGACACCCTCCTCTGGCATCCAAAACATACATGGTACATATATACAAGCAGGTAACACATGCACACACACATAATTTTTTTTTTTAAACTCAGAACTTTAAAACTCTTACAAGAAAGCTTAAAACTTAACCTGGGTCCTAACACTGGTCTCTTGGCTATGACACTAAATCCAGAACCAAAACTCAAACATAGATGTTACATCCCATGAAAGTCCTCTGCACAGTAGAGGGAAGGAGCAACAAAATACAAATGGAGTAGGGGGGAGAAGTATTTTGTAAACAATACGTCTGGGTTAGAATTAGTTCCACGATATATAAGGAACTCTTAAAATTAAATAACAAAATACAACAAAACAAAATTAAAAAAAAAAGATTAAAAACTTCAGCCGTTTTTTCAAAGGCCACAAACAAATGGCCAACAGGCATTCGGAGTGCATTCTTACCCATCTAGGGCATTGGTTCTTAACCTGTGGGTCATGATCCCCAACAGGGGACATACCAGAAGGAGCTTCTCTCTCTATTTGCCTGCCCACTCATACTCTTGCAGGCAAGTCCATCTCTCCATTGGCATGAGAACCTGCTTCTTTGGGATTTTGGCATATACTGAAGACCAGCCTCATGGACTGAACACCTAGATTCTTAGGGGTTCCTTTGGTAGACAACCATTGTTGGACTAGTTGTACCACAGCCTCTAAGCCATTAATAAATCAATGCATTCATTCTATCAGTTCTGTTTTTCTAGAGAGCATGGGCAAATAAAATGGTAAGTATAATTAAAAATTTTAAATAGGCATGCTTATCTACCTTGTAATTCTATCACAAATAATTTAGAGTGTTCATCGTCACAACGCTTATTATAGAAAAAAAATGAACCAGTCAGACAGATCAGTGGATAAAGGTGCTTGCTGCCAAGATTGACAACCTGAGTTCGATCCTCAGGACCTACCTAGCAGACAGAGAGAAGAAATTATCTTCTGACTTCTATTGTACTCTTCACATGTATGACCTCCATTATAACATGTGGACTCCCCAACTTCTACCACCACCACACACACAAAGGAAAATTTGAAAGGGTACATTAAATGTGAGTGTGGTTGTTTGAAAAGGAATGGCCCCCATAAACTCCTATGTATGAATGGGTGGCCCACTGGAAGTGGCACTATTAGGAGGTGTGGCCTTGTGTGAATAAGTGTGCTGCTGTTGGGGTTAGGCTTTGTTATAAACTCAAGTCTGGCCAGAGTGTCTGAGTCTCCAGCTGCCTTAGAATCAAGATGTAAACCTCACAGCTCCTTTTCCAGCACCATGTCTGATTGCAAGCTGCCATGCTCCCTGCCATGACAACAAAGGACAAAACCTCTGAAACTATAAGCCAGCTCCAATGAATTATTTTTCTTTATAAGAGTTGCTGTGCCATGGTCACAGTGTCTCTTCACAGAAATAAAACCCAAACTAAGACACTGAGAATCCTAAGGAAAAAAGACCAAACCCATAATTGTCCATTAAATCAGGTTATATTTGGGGGTACACTCTGCCCTGGCCAACTGACTGTCTAATTAATTCTAAATCCATACTTGAGAGTGTAGCCCTGCCAGCCTCTTGAGGGTTTCTGTATAGGAGAGATAAGTTGATCCCAAGGGTGAGAGAGCTGACTGCAGGACATTGTCAGAAAGATTGAAGGAAAGGGAAGGAATAACAGAAAGGATATACATTATGTGAATGGAGGTTAGTATAGTTGAAAAACATTTGGCATTTTACATCAGAGCTAAGAAACTTATGTAGAAACCTTAACTTGCAAGGATTTAACACAAGAAAACCAGGAACTTATTCTTGATTATCTCATCTGTAAACAGAACCTTTAACTTGCAAGTTATATTTTTTTTTCTGTTTTGGTCTTACAAGAATCTCCATATTCCTTATCAGAAATCTAGTTAAATCCATTATGCCACAGTTGCATCTGGTCATGAGAAAAAGGAGATTGACATTTAGAAGGACATTCTCAAAATATGTAAGGAAAGCCATTGAGGATGTGTTCTGTATGTGTTTCTTCTGAACTAACACATTTGCTTCCAGAGGGAGAAAGGAAGCTGTTAAGGCTCAGGAAAGCAAGCTCAGAATGTTACATGGTTCACCAGATCTCGTCTCCCCAAGAAATATGAGTAACAAATACTTGCCAGAAGAGAGGACTCTTCAGAGGATCTGCCTGAAAGATGGGCTGGGAACTCCAGGGATTTAGCTTTATGTATCATCCCCCAAAGTGTTATGTGCCTTTTAGAAGAGTGGCCTTCTTCAAGTCCTCTGTTGTTGCGTGTAATTTTAGGAATGCATGCTTCTCCTTGGCTGGTCTCCTTTTCTGGCACCTCAGCCCCTCATGACTTAGCTCCGAGATCACACCACCACTACCACCACCACCACCAACAACAACAACCACTACCACCACAACCACCACCAGCTCCACTTCCATCCCACCCATCCCTCCTTGCCCTGTGTCAAAAATAGCCATCTTTCCCTGGTTGCCATGGCAGGCTTGCTAAGCTGTCCAAACCTGCCCTTCCTGAGAATGCCTGGAGCTACCTACTGCTCGCATCCTCTTTTTTGCCCACCTAAATAGTTGCAAATGGAAAATATCAGACAGCCTTAATATTTAATACCAGCCAAATTTGTATCGGTAAATTCTCAATTCCAATATGCCTGTGCAAAGAACACACAACCCAGTTATAATATTTATAAGCTGCACATCTTGTTGGAAGATATACTACTACGCTACTCTATTCTCCAGCTATGAGATGCTTTCCTACTTGCAGCTCCTCCATGCTCCATCTTCCACTTCCTCTTCCTTCATTGTCCTCTCTCTTTCCATCCCCCATCTCATCATCTCTTTCCTCCTTCCTCTCCTCCTTCTCTAAAACTTCCAGCCCCCTTTCCCTTCCACACCCCCATCACAGGCTCTAGCCTTTATTTGACCAGTTAAAATGAGAAGAGGGTTCACATAGAATCACCCCAGTATGTGATCCGCTCATTGGGGTAGCCCCTCTTCAGGCAGCAGAATTAGGATCAAAATACAAACAGCACCAGGGCAATCCATAATACCTCATGACCTATACATGTTTTTGTAAGTAATCCTGACATGTGGTTCACTAAACTAGAAAATTGTTCGTTTTGTCATCACTGTTCTATCTGGAGTGAATGAACATTGGTTCATGTCTGTCTAGAAGAGTGGCAGAATGAAACTGGTACCCAAGTAGGTGCCAAACATAGCAAAAGATAAGATGGGAGGAGAAGTGGGGTGGCACCTGTGATGGATGATAAGATATGCTACTTACTTCCTGTGATCTGAGTGTAGAGCATATATGAGAGCAATCCAGACATGGCTGCCTTTACTCATGTAACATAGGAGAATGTATCTTCTTCTCACTGTAGTGGGAGTGGCATAATTCCCTCTATGAGTGATGAGACATGAAGTCCAGGATGAGCTATCTGAGAAGGGAATGCCCTTTGAGGGAATTCAAGGGTGGCTGTTGTTTGAGCTTGCTTCCTATGGCTGTAATACAACACCAGAGAGAAAATGGTTCATTTCAGCTTACAAATCTCAGGACGTAGCACAACATCGAAGGAACTCAGGCCAAGAGGTCAATGTATAACTTAGAGGCAGGATCAGAAGCAAGGTCATGGAGGAACACTGCTTACTGGCTTGCTCCCCATGGCTTGAACAGCTGACTTTCTTATACAAACTAGAATCACCTACCCAGGGGGTGGTATTATCCATAGTGGGCTAGACTCTGACAAATCAACCATCAATCAAGACAGGCCCAGAGGTCAATATGATGGATGCATTTTCTCAGTTGAGATTCTCTCTTCTCAGTTTACACTAGCTTATGTCAGGTTGACAAAAACCTAACAAGGACATTTGACCCCTGGTGACCCTGATATATAAACACATCACGGTTAATCCAGCAAGCTTTCCTTTCTTGTTTATCATCAAGATCTCTCAGTCTTTAAAATTTTCAACAAGTAACACAATCCAAAGTCTCTTAACTATGGAGTCTCATAAATACAAACAACCAACAAAAACAAGTTAAATACTTCTTCCCACAAAACAGAAGAACTGGGCACAGTCACAGTCCAATCAAGGCAAAACCCAATTGCAGAAGTTTAAAAATCTCAGTGTCTAAAGTCTGGAACTCATGATCTTCTGGGCTCCAAAGAGCTGGGGTAGCTCCATGCTTCTGTGCCTTGTGAGGCACACACAGCTGACCCTGTAGGCTCCAGCTGGCTCTGTTCCATACCTCCTGCTGTCACTGGTAGCCATCCCACCATCCTGGCATCTCCAATATTCTGGCATCTCCACTGAAACTGAGGCTGTGTTTTTACCAACAACCTCTCCTCAGGGTCTCTAACCTGTAGTGTCAAGCCTCAGCTTCTCTCCATGACTCCTTCAGTCTTCCCATTTCCATGATGCAAAACAAAACAAAACAAAACAGAACAGAACACCAGTAGTTTGTGGAAGACTCTTACATATTACCAAGTCTGGCTGCAAGCTTGGAAAGCATTCTTGGCCTGCTCTGGACCACAGCTCCTCTGACCATGAAGAAACACTTTCCAGCACATTTTGCCTCAAAGATCTTGGTTTCTTATTCATCACAGCTGATTCTTCAGCCCCAGCTGACCAGAAACCACACAGATCCTTCATTCAGATATATCACATGAATGGCCTTGACAGAGTTTTTCTTCCCTCTGAAACTTTATAAACCAGGCCTCCACGGTCAGCATTTTTCTCAATGCTCATAACTTCCAAACTCCAACACAACTCCCATTAAGATTTTTGCATTCAATTCTTTTCCCCAGTCTACGATTCCCAAAATGTCTATAATCCTCCCCCAAATATGGTCAGGTCTGTCACAGCAAGAGCTTACTCTCTGGAGCCAATCTCTACTCTAGTTGGCTTTCTATGGCTGTAAGAAGATATTGACCAAAACAAACTTGGGGAGGAAAGGATTTATTTCTGCTTGTAACTCCAACTGCACAGGCCAACACTGGTGGACATCAGTGCAGGGCAGGAATTAAAGTGAAAACCGTGGAGGAATATTGCTTATTGGACTGCTCTACAAGGCTTGCTTCAGCTTGCTTTCTTATATCACCCAGAAGTATCTACCCAGGGATGTTACCACCAAAAACTCCATATTAATCATTAATTAAGAAAATGTCTCCAAGACTTGCCTACAGACCAAGAGAGATGGAAGCATTTTCTCAACTGAGGTTTCCTCTTCCTAGATCACTCTAGCTCAAGTAAAGCTGACAAAGGCTAATCAACATAGCTGCCTTCGTCTATGTAATCTGGGGAGACATGTTCCTTTAAAGAATGGGCCTGCCAAGTAACAGCAAAGATGTCCCCCAAATGATTGATAGATTAGATAGATAGAATATACTGGAATCCCTGAAAATAGCACATATTGGGAGAAGATCATAGATGCCAAATACATTAAGCACTTTGACTACAGAACCCTACTAAGTCAGTGTGAGAATGAATTTGGAGGCTACCTCGTATCCAGTCGCTTTTAATGCTATAAGGTTCTAATCCGGGCTGCTGGGGAGAATTGTTGCTGGTAGTCCTGCTCAGCTGGGAAACCTTCATTCACTACCAAAATGCCAGGCACAATGTGTTCAGTGATTATACAAGAGGAACAGGGCTCAAAGGTATAACCAAGAGCTTTGAACAACTGTGTTTATTATACCCACAGAATTACTCGTGTCTCCTCAGTCACACAGGCAAACCCTGCTGCTTTTCACTAGCTGTGATAACGGAGAAGAATCACAATCAGTCAGACCTCTCAGAATGAGCAACTTCTGCTGGGGCAGCTACTGCTAGGGCATAGTGGGCCACTATTTACTCATAAATGGAGACACATCATAATCAGGCAGGGTGTGCTGGTGAATGCAGGGAACTGAAGCATGCAGATCTCTATGAATTTGAGGCTAGACTGGAATACAAGGTGAGTTCCAGGCCAGCCAGGGCTACCAAATGAGATCCTGCCTCAAAATTTTAAAAAGAAAATAAACAAATAAGCAGATATCCATAATCACTTGTGTATCTATACAAGGCTCAAGGAACATCACCGAGCAGGGAAGAGCGCAGAGCAGGGAAAAGCCAGGAGAAGTAGGGACTGCTTGCTGTATTGCTATCTAGCCCCAACTTCAGTTCTTCTGAGTTGACATAGTTTCTCCTAGATGGATAACTTGCGAGGCTTAGGAAGGTCATTGAACCCAGGACATCTCAAGGTTCACAAGGCTCCTCCCCAAGGATATACATACACTCTTGACAATTTCTGAGGGAGAAGAGACTTTCCAAGAATCCAGCTTTAAGCTGGCCTGAGGTTTTTCAGTGATGAAACTGCCTCTGAGGGGCTCTGCTCCTTTAAGTAGCAAGGTTTTTTTGTTTTTGGTTTGTGTGTGTGTGTGTGTGTGTGTGTGTGTGTGTGTGTGTCTGTGATTTGTAGAGGTGTGGGTACATCTATACTATATTGGACATGTGACGGCAGGAAACAGAGGCCACCCTTTGGGAGTGAGCTCTCTCTTTCCACTTTATTGAGGTGGGGTCTGCCCTATGGTTTCTGTGTATTCTGAGCTAGGCTGGCCTGTGGACTTACCTGGACTTACAGACGATTCTCCTGTATTTACCTCCCACCTTCTCTAAGGAGAACTAAAATTACAGGTGTTCATCACCACATCTGGCTTCTTATACAGGGATTGAACACTGATCAGGTTTGTGCAGCAGGATCTTTTATTCACTGAGTCATCTCCTCACCCAGTCCTTATCTTCTTAAAGAGAAAATGCAGTGCTGGGTCACTGCTTAAAAGCACTTCCAAGTGGTCGGGGTTCCATTCCCAACACTGCCAGGGCAGTTCAAATCACCGACAACTACAGTTCCAGGGACTCCAATATCCTCTTCTGGCCTCTGCACACACCACACACATGTACCACACTGACATACATGTAAGCAAAGCACTAGTATACACAAAAGGGAATAAAAAAAGAGGAGAAGCCAGGCAGTGGTGGTGCACGCCTTTAATCCCAGCACTTGAGAGGCAGAGGCAGGCGGATTTCTGAGTTTGAGGCCAGCCTGGTCTACAGAGTGAGTTCCAGGATAACCAGGGTTATACAGAGAAACCTTGTCTCGAAAACCAAAAAAAAAAAAAAAAAAGAGGAGAAAATACAAAGTTCAATTCACCAGATTTATACATGTGTAACCTGTTATACATATATGTCCTAAATTGCATGTGAAAATGTACAGAAGAATATAATAAAACAAAAGAAAATGCACGCAAAAGTTGAACAGATGTTAGCTACCTCTTTTTGCTGAAGATTTTTTGCCTTTTCCTACTGAGTTTTCAGTGATGTGAATTATTATGTTCTGAATGAGAAGCATAGAATGTTCGACATGAAAGGAGAACCACTCGTGAGGCGTGGTTGTTGATTTTAAGAATCTCTGGGTCCTTGTAAGCATCTCGTAACAAGGCAAATGAGACTCTCCTTTTTGTGAAGCTAAACTTTTCGTGTCAGGAAGCACAACAAAGCAATCTGAGGGAACAGTGGCTTCCAGAAACTTCCAACTGGGATCAGCAACGTGAAATTAGAGAGGAATCCACCCAAAGGAGAGCTGTGGGGCTGCAGGGCAATGCCAGCATTTCCCTGTACTGGCCAGTTATAATTAAATGTATTATTTGGTACATGGTTAAAAGACAGCATAGACTGTCTCGAACCATCCAGAGTCTCCCCGGAAATGCGCCCAAGCAAAGTACAGCAAAGGCTCAGCTGAATGGGTGTGTGGTGGTTGAGAACAGTAGCAAGAAACGTTAGCCAGGTTGAAATGCGGGTGAGGGAGAAAGGGGAGACAAGCAGACACATGAATGTATGCACATGCATGCGCACACGGAGAGAAAGTAGAAAGTGAGAAAGCAAGAGAGTGAGAGAACAAGAGTGAGAACCTTATTGAAGAAAGGACAGCATGGTTTAAATATTGTAAAATGTCACTCTACACTTAAGTACATTTTAGCCCTTTGATCCGCATTCAGCTGCATGTCTGCGGGTTGCATCATGGTTATGCCCTGCTAGGTGAGTCTTTGAAGGGGCCTGCTCAGGCAACATCACTCCAGGTTCCTTCCACAGCCGCTGTAACACTTGTTATCTTCCCAACTTCACCGACACACCAGGCAAACCACAAGAAAAATTCATTCCGGGAATAATGGAGAGAGGATGAGCTAGGGAGACAAAGGGGAGACTCCAGAAGGTAATTTCAATGTTATAAAAAGATAAAAACTAAATTGAAGTGCTCCAGAGGAAAATGGAAAATAATGTCTGCATTTCGTGGCAAATATATTTTTATTATGTGATATAGGAAAGAACAGAGTGATATAAGAAATACAAAGACACTCAGTTCCCCTAGTCCACAGATGTCAACCTTTGGTCATGCCTGCTTCACACTGAATCCCGGCCCCATTACCCTTCCCAACCCCCTTCGCCTGACATAGCCTCTTCCTCCTCCATGTTGCTGTATATGCAAATACCCATAAGCAATCTGCACTATCGGTGCTTATGACTTTTCAATAGCTATAAAAGTGCTTTCCTGTATTTATCCCTCCACA
This sequence comes from Mastomys coucha, assembly GCF_008632895.1. NCBI lineage: Eukaryota > Metazoa > Chordata > Mammalia > Rodentia > Muridae > Mastomys > Mastomys coucha. The sequence continues at coordinate 58,729,082 of NW_022196911.1, forward strand.
AATTAACTTTTGTCTTCCTACATTATGTTTAAGGGATTTGATCAGTTTGCTGCATAAAAGTCACCCATTCCAACAGCTAAAGTGCTCTGCGGCGGTAACACAATCTGTCAAACCCTGTGTGAGGCGGGTTGTCTTTTCTTTACCAAGGAATGCTGGGTGAAGGCTCCTTCATGCCCTTCCATCCACACCCCTCCATGAGCACCTGCTCTGCAGTCTCTCAGTGACATCACCACAGGGTCTAAGGATTAGGTTGCTTTTGTCTCCATAGACATCTCTGAACTGTTCTTCAGAGTCGTCCTCCAAATTGATGAAGCCTTTCCATCAGCAAGCTATAACTGTTTCCATTTACCCACAAGCTTGCCAATTTAAGATCACATAGTTTGAAAGTCTGCCATTATCGTAAGAGTATCATGAAGCAACTCTCCAAGTTGATACAGCCCAGTCTTTTGATAAAAGCCAAGTAGGGTGTTATAAGTAGGGTGTTATAAGTAGGGTGTTATAAGTAGGGTGTTATAAGTAGGGTGTTATAAGTAGGGTGTTATAAGTAGGGTGTTATAAGTAGGGTGTTATAAGTAGGGTGTTATAAGTAGGGTGTTATAAGTAGGGTGTTATAAGTAGGGTGTTATAAGTAGGGTGTTGTAAGTAGGGTGTTGTAAGTAGGGTGTTGTAAGTAGGGTGTTATAAGTAGGGTGTTATAAGTAGGGTGTTATAAGTAGGGTGTTATAAGTAGGGTGTTATAAGTAGGGTGTTATAAGTAGGGTGTTATAAGTAGGGTGTTATAAGTAGGGTGTTATAAGTAGGGTGTTACACTGGTCATCTCCTTATGAATCGTTCCAAGTCTCTCTTCTGTTAAATGTCCACTCATATATTCTGAATTGTTCACAATTTTTATTAACCTGTACAGTTGAAGTTTTTTTTCTTAGATAATTTCTTGTCAGACACAGGGCTTGAAGCACACCTTCCTTAATTGCTAACCCAGTGGTTCTTAACCTGTGGGTGGTGACCCCTTTGGCTATTGTATGAACCTTTCATAGGGGTTGCCTACGACCATCAGCACACAGATATTACCATAAAAACAAAACCATAGATATTTACATTATGACTCACGACAGTGGAAAACATACAGTTAGGAAGTAGCAACAAGAATACCTTTATGGTTAGCGGTCACCACAACCTGAGGGTCTGTATTAACGTGTCGCAGCATGAGGAAGGTTGAGAACTACTGCTCCAAACAGTTAAGCTCACTCACATTGTATTTCTTTTATCATTTATGAAAAGAAATATTTCGATAAAATGTTTGTTTTCATAGTTTGCCATATCTTCTGGGCTCAGTGATCCTAGTCTATCTTAACTGATAATGTTCTCGTGTTTTTCTTTCTAAAAGATTTATGTTTAGATTTTCAGTTTTTGTTCCTCGAATTGAGTTTTGTGTATGTTGTAGAATGTGGGCTGATCTGTCTGACATATTATTCCATTCCATTTCAAAAATCAATACTCAGAGTATTGTTCAAGCCTTATCAATACTTTTTATAATAAATCTTAATGAAAGCGAGAGGACATTCTTTCTTGCTCACCTCTTCTGGGCTTAATGTCTCAGTGTGCTCCTCTACTAGGGGTTTGACTTGCATTGCATTGAAATTGTGGACTAGTGTAGCGAATAAGTCACCATACCTCGAGACATGTCTCAAAATGTAAATTCATCCTGATCCACTTCATGACTAATTAATTCCAAATGCTGCCATAGACTAGTTCTGGCTCTAGATGTCAAGTTCACAGAACATCTAGCCATCAATGACACAGGGGTGAAGTCAAGCCTTAGTACAATGTGCATAAGCAAGTGACCAGGGAAGTCCTCAGTGAGTGCATTTGGCCAATCCAGGAAAGGAAGATGGGGTGGCTGATGTGGAAGAAGGTTGCAGTTATAATTAGTTCCTTTTTCTTCTTGGGGAGGATTTAGGCAAGAAGTCAAAAACCGTTCTAGGTGTTTCAGTGAAGAAAATTAATTTACTGAATATCATGGGGAAGCCGAGAAATCACACAAGAAATTGTAAGGCATCCCAGGAATTAGCAACAGGAGGAAGCTGCTCTCCTACATAGAAAGGATGGAAAATACCCTGCCACCCTCTCTCCTGACACAGCTACTCCTGTACCACTTAGGAAGTTTGCCTTCTGTTATGAAGTAAGAACCTTGCACTAGACAAGTCCACACACTCAGCACTATGCCAGTAACTTACCAAGTTTACTCATGAGTTCTATTTTGGAGAACACATTCCTGGACACATTGTTCTGGCTATTCTGAGCTACTGGTAAAACTTACACATGTATTGAATACAGTTTCAAACTCTACTCCACAAGGCTATGGGTAACCTGAAGATTAGTGGTTGTGAGGCAATTGAGACAGGAAGAGGAGGGAAGGAAAGGCAGAACCTAGAGAATTCTACAGGAAGTCAGAGCACAACACATGGTACTCTTACAGGAAAGTTTTGTCACTATAAGTTTTCTCAACTTAGGAAACACAACATCAAGAGTGAACCTTAACACGAACCTTAGACTTTGGAGGTTAATGTGTTATATAGGTCGAGCAGCTATAACAAATAAACCATTCAGTGGGGGAATGTGGATAGTGAGAAGATTCTTGCTGGAGGGTGGGTTCTGTGTTCAAGTTGTCCCTTCCTTTACTTCACTGTAAGGTAACACTCCTCTATATATTAAAAAAATATTTAAAAGTACATTTTAAGATTCACAATTGTATGCATACACTACAGTTTGATAACATCATCAACATCCATCTTGTACGGTCACCACCATCTACCCCAAGAACTTTTTTAGTTTTTTCAAGCTAACTCGTATAACCATTAAACATTGACTCCCAACCCCCCAACTCCAATCTCCATTCCTCAGCCCCAGTAACCACCATTTCACATCCCACCTCTGTGAATCTAAGCGCATTATGGACTTGCTGTGACAGAAACATACGATAGGCTGTTGCTTTGTAACTGCTTATCTATGTAACACAATTCCCTTGAAGTTCATCTGTGTTGTGTGTTATCATATAAGTATTGTATGTACACATTTGCGTATGTATGTATGTATGTATGTATGTATGTATGTATGTATGTGTGTGTGTGTATCTGAATTAAATTCCATTTTATAAAAACGGCAGGCTAGAAGCTACCTCGTGATGAATGAGAAACTCAAGATAAGGAAGATGAGACTGCATGCCAAAAGCAGAAAGAGTAGAAAGCACAAAGGAGTGTTAGGACAGGTAAAAAATGCAGGGGAGCAGAAAGTGTCTCAGTAAAAGGAAAGGGCAGGGCTCCTGCTGTGGTCCCCTGGTCAGGGAACGTTGAAGTAGATGCTTCATCCTCCACACAGACACCATGGGTCGGCTGTGGAGAGGTTTTTATTCTGTCACCCCTCTTTAGATGGGAGTGCTGCGGTTCATGCTATTCTGAGAAACTGTGCTGAAAACTAAGCTAATGTCAACCTTCCACAGCCCCAGGGGTAGGGGCAGCTGTGGGAGACAGTCATGGAAGAGGAGAGTGGTGTTCCAGATGCATGCAAGGCATGACATCTGATGTCAGAAGGCTCACCTTGGACAAAGAAATAATCAGGAGGAGCTGGGTGCCCTGGAGTTGTGGGGTCTGGGATCTCTGAGTCTGAGGTCAGTGGGTAGGTGACTCTGAAGCCACCTCTCTGCCCTGAGCTTCTCTGTGGTGCAGACTGAGAATTGGGGAGGAGGGGAGCACTGCTTGATGCCCTCAGTCCCTCCAGAAGGTGTTTAATTCCCAAGGGTTGAAAAGCACAGAGAGGCTCATGTGTCTGACACTGTCGTATTTGCTTCCCCAACTTCCCCCGCACACAAGACATACACATTAGGTAGGACATCAGCCACTCTATGGTGCAGTACATAAAATGGGGAGCCCTGCAGAGTGTGGGAACCTACCCAGCTCACAGACTACAACTACATGTAATTAGAAGAGGTATGGAAAGGGGAGAAGCTGCTAAAATGAAGCCAGCTCTGAGGACATTGGAACTGTGTCCTGTATAGGTTCAGTGCCTGAATAAACTATAGGAACCCTGAGAGTGGCATTGCTCCTCCCCCTGCCCTCTGATGAACCTGGAGTGATCTAGTCATTGAGGACACAGAAAGAAGCCATGCTAACGCTTCATCTTTTGATTGCTTTTCATGTTTCTATATTTTTCCTTCTTACTGTAGTTTCAGTAATTTTGACTTTATCTTTTTTTTGAAGCTTTTGTTTTAATCATTTTTTATTTCCCTTTGTGCACTTATCAAGTTTTGTGTACGCTTTCATTTGTGTGTAATTATTTTTGGATATCTTGTCCTTTTTAAAATGTAATTATTTAGTTGTGTGTGGATGTCCGTGTGTATGTGTGTGTATGTGTGTGTGTGTACATGTGTATGTGTGTGTGTCTGTGTGTGTGTGTGTGTCTGTGTGCTCCACACATGGGGCAGCCAGAGAACAGCTTTTAGGAATCCATTCTCTCCTTCCATCCTTGTGCTGACAGATCCTGGAATCAAACTCAGATCACCAGGCTTGCACAGAAAAAAACATCTTTGCCAGTTGAGCCTGCCCTTAGTCCTGCATCCCATCCCTCCCGTTTCCTCTGCATAACATTCATTTCCACTGTTTCTTCCCGTCCTTTGATTCCCCCCTTCCTTTATTACATTCATTTGCTATTTCTTCAGTAAGTATAAATAAATTTATCTTCATAACACACTCTAAGTACATTTGCCACTTTCTATGGTGTGAGACTATATATCATGGGCCATATTACCAATGTGTAGGGTGTCAGTGAACTTTGTGAGTGTATTTCTGTATCTTGTTTGGCATGGTACTGTTGCTGGCCCTGTCGAGGGGGCTCAGCCTTCCCCAGTCAGACATTCTCAGCACTTGGAGATAAAGGAAAAACTCTTTAATTAGTACGCAGCTGTAGCCTGTAGCTATTGCTTTACAAGGCCTACCTCTGACCAGAAACATTCCAAAGCTTATATAGCTTATATAGGGACAGACACTGCCATAATCTTGTCTGCGAGACTAGTGAACATTCTCGGGTGGTCTTTTTATTTCCTTCCCAAAGGATATTTTCCCCAGACCCGAGCAAGTTTTGCAGAAGCGGAAATGAGTAGGTTTCTAGCTAAGACAGTTTGAGCTTCAACAAACAGAGCTCACTGTCTAAGTGGATATGGGTGGTGGTTGTTTCTCAAGGGAGAACAGCAGAAGTGACCATTTTCAGGAAGGTGGAAGGGGCAGTGGGTTTATAGAAGCATAGGCCAGCAGTTCAGCTTAACTCTATTGCCTTAGATCTGAAACATGTTCTTACTCAGTTTTCTTATTCCTGTATTATCTGACATTCTCTAGGCAAGCATCTTAATCATACCCAACTAACACAAAAGCTTGTCATGTTTCACTGTCTCCTTCACTACAACTGTTTGTTTTCTCCTCTCTGAGCACTACTAAAGATTGAGCCCTCAAGGTAGCCTGCCCAGTATCTAGAACACTGACTCTTAACCCTCTGATGCTGCGATCCTTTCATGTATTTCCTCATGTTGTGGTACCCTCACCACTGCCATAAAATTATTTTTGTTTCTACAGCTGTACTGTTATGAAGCATAATATAGATATATGATATGCAGGATATTTGATATTGACCCTGTGAAGAGGTCTTTCAACTGCCAAAAGTCCTGACCCACAGGTTGAGAACTGCTAATATTGAAGATCTTCCAAACATAAACAGGTATCCAGAAACTCAGGTGTGTAAGTGACAGCACAGAAGCACATGCTCACACAATCACAAGAAAAAAAAAGGCAATGTGATTCTTGTCAAAGATGTGACTACTGGACTCAAAGATACAAAATGTACAAAATTCCAGATGAGAATTGTGTTAAAATGATCAATAAACTTGAGTAGGCTATGACCAACAGATGGAGCACAGAAATTATTTCATTGCTTGGGGAAGAAAGTCAGCAAATAGATGAAAAAGTCAAAATATGGAGGAGTCCAGGGGGAAAATTCAGACAGAAACAGAGTTTTCTGACAGAAAATCATAGAAACATTGGAAATGAAAAACTCAGTGAATCAAACAAAGATGTGTAGTGAAAACATCAACAATGGACCAAACAGACAAAAGAATAAAGGAGTAGAGAACAAAGATGACGTGATACCACATTCAAACATCAATAAAGAAAATGAAGAACAGACAAGCAAGACTGCAACTTCCAACAACCCTGGGGCATAATCAAGAGAGCAAATCTAAGAATTCATGGTGAAGAAGAAACTGGGATAAAAATTAATGTTGTAAAAAATATATATTCAACAAAATCATAGCAGAAAAAATCCCCAAATCTAAAGAAAGGAATAGGCATTCAAGTACAAGAGGAATTTAAAAGATAAACATCCAGAGAAGAATTTCTCTGCCACAAATTATAGTGAAGATAAAAACAACAACAATACAATAAAAACTGCAAAGAAACCATATTAGAAGCTGTAATGGAAAAAGAATAACTTGCTTACAGAGGGAAACATCAGATAGCAACAGGGCCATAAGAAGAAGACTCAAAATCCAGGAAAAGAGAATGTAGATATTTTGTTTTTAAGATGGGATTTAAATGTATAGCAGAGGCTGGCCTGAAACTTGAAAGTAGACCATGATGGCCTTGAACTCATACAGATCTACCTGCCTTTGCTTTCTGAATGCTGGGAATAAAGATGTATGCCACCATGCCTAGCTAGAATGTTAGATTTTAATCTATCACAGCAAATAACTACCAACTGAAATTGCTATATCCAGAAAAAATGCCTTTGAAAACTGTCCCCACAAAATGAGGAGATTTCAAGGCAAGCACACACTAAAAATATCCATGCCCACTAAGCCCTCACAGATGAGGATACTTAGGGAATCTTAAGCACTGAGGAGGAAAAGAGACAATCAGCAGATACATGAGCAAAGGAAATAAGAAAGAGTCTGTGTCCCACGTGGTAAACCAATTCTTCTGAAAAGGGAAGAATAAACAATAATCTAAGTAGCCTGAAAAGACAACAACAACATTACAGAAATTAGCAAGCCTCTTTCAGTGTTAACAGTAAATATGTAAATGGTTCCAATTATTTAATTAAAAGTCACAGTCTAGCTAGTTGGATTTATAAACAAGGACCAGCTATCAGTTTTTATTAAGAAACACACCTCACTGGCAAAGGTACTCCTAGACTGAGACTCAAGAATGGAAGTGAATTCACTGAGGAGAGGGAAGGTAAAAAACACACCAGTGTAGCTTTTTTCATAACTGATTAAAAAAAAGGCATCAATCAACTCAAAAACACAACAGAAGAGATAAAGGCATCACATGTTAATAAAAGGAAGACCACATCCCAATCATAAACACATTTATATTGAATGTTAGGATTCTCTGCTTTACAAAATAATATGTAAGGTCATTCATATTAAAAATATGGGTAGACTAGAACATCATGGTGTTAAGTGAGACAAGTCAACCACAGAAAGACAAGTATGCTTACCATCATAAGCAGAATCTAGGTTTAAATACAGGCATGTGATATAAAACTTAAAAGTATTTTAAGATTGAGAAAGGAGTATAGAGAGGAAGGGGAATGTATTTATATATTTATACACATGTGTGCATATACATATATGTCTTGAAAGCTGTAGTGAACAATTTGGGAATGAAGAAGAGTGTGGGAGGTTAATGGGAGGGTGAGTTTGGGAAGTCAACAACGATATGTATATAATAACACACAACACTATTTTATACATTACCCCAAATACTGAATTTAAAACTATTTATAAAGCATTCCACTGTATGTACTGGGCTGGTTAATTTTAAATGCCAATTTGCCACAACCTAGAACCACTTGGGGAAAGAGTCTCAATTGAGGAATTATCTAGAATAGGCTGACCTGTGGGCATGTTTGTGTGTCTTCATTGTCAATTAGAGTAGGAAAATCCATCCTGAACAGGCAACCCTTTTTCATGGTCTGGACCCTGAACTGTGTGAATGTAAAGAAAGATAACTGAGCAGAAATAGCAAGCAAGCCACCCACCCACCCACCCACCCAGCCCAGCCAGGCAGCAAGCAAGCAAGCAAGCAAGCAAACATGTATGCATGCATACATGCTTATTTCTCTCTCTGCTCTGGACTGTGGATGTATTATGACTATCTGCTTGGCTGCCTACCTTGAGTTCCCCTCGGTGATGGACTGGTACCTGGATTGTAGCCTAAAACGAACTGTTTCTTCCTTGATGTTGATTTTGGTTGGGATATTTTGTCTCAGCAACAGGGATGAGTCTAGAACCTGTACCTACCACGTGTGTCCTTCCATTCATGTACAGACCTCATGTTTTGGCTTTGTAAAGAATGCTGTTGTGAAAGTATTTGCAAACCTACTCAAATTTCTGCCTTAGATATTTTAGGCATATCTCACTAGGAGCAGAATTGCTGAGTTATGGTAGCTCTGTTTTGAATTTTCTAAGAAATTACCATTATTGCTTTTTAAAAATATAATCCATACATTGGAATCTTCTGCTCTTTTCTTTGATTTAGTTGCTTTCTTTTGGTTTTGAGACAGGATCTCCTTGTGCAGCCCAGGCTGACCTCAGGCTGACAATTCTCGTGTCTCTGCCTCTGGAGTACAATCTCCTAAAAGCAAAATAGAGCTTAATTTAGTTGTAAACGCTTAGCTGTGAATGAGAACGAGGGGACCTTTGGTTTCAGCTTACTGGAAGCTGTTCTGCAGAAAAGTAGCCTCAACGGTGAGAGGCAAACAAACACATGACTCCAGTTCCAAACAACACAAATCCAATTAGGTCTCCACTAATCTGCAAGCAATGACCTTACATCATCTCAAGGAAGATGATCCATCTGAACCTGGAGGAATGCTCCCTTTTAGGGGAGGACATGGCTTCAACTTGGCCAAGGTGGTACCTCCCAGTGGTCTGGTTACATAATGCCTGGAAAAAGCAAACAAAACAAAACAAAGCTCAGTGGAAAAGTCCTGCAGCCTCTGTCATCCCAGCCATCTCCAGGCTCCTGAAGCCTGGGCTTTGTAGAAACAGAGCATGAATATAAGTTAGTGCAGAATTCTCCAGTAACTACCATCATAATTAGAAGGAGTTGAGGTCTGGAAATGTAGCTCAGCAGAGCAGAGCTTGGCATGTGTAAGGCCCTTGATGTGTCCATAGTACCCCTCTGCCCCTAAAAATGCAAGAACAAAAAGAGATGGTTAAACAAATATGAAGGCTGGACTTTTATACATTGAATAAAAAATAACTACATCCCTTTCTTCCCTTTAGCCTCTCCCCAGTCCCTCCTTCCCCTCCTTCTATGTCCCACATGATGGGGTTCGGGTGGTGGCGGACACGTCTGCAGACACCAGATACAAACAGCTCCACGTGTAAGAGGTTTAATTAAGGGAGAGTGGGGACCGCGGCGCAGGAAGAGGGGAGAGAAGAAAGGAGAGAGATGGAGGAGAGTATATATATATATATATGTATATATGTCGTGACGTAGTAGGTCCAGGTAAAGGTGGGAGCTGAACCCAATGGATTCTGGGAATATGGTGGCCGTTGCCTTGACGACAGGTCTGTGGACCCGCCCATATCTGCCGCCGTTTCTGGGTGCTAACACCCCACTCTCAAATTGATAACCTCTTTCCCAATTATTATTGTTACATACACACACATGAAAAAGACGTTGCAGGAACTGTAAGAATGGAAGAGTAAGTGTTTGAGTTTCAGTATAACTAGTGATGAGTGGCCACATGAAGCAAGGGATGATGGGTGAGAAGACAAGCATTCTACAGTCTGCAGAACCCACTGTGCCCAAACAGCGCAAGCAAGAGATGAGTTGAAGCCGCTGTAGAAGACAAGTGATGGACAAAAGAATGTGAAAACAGAATTGTGTTGAGGGTGCTAATCGGAACCCGGAGGAGACTAAGCACGGGGGAGGGGGGAGATCTGCAGACATTTTTCTGAATGATCATGAATTGGTCTTGACACCACTGGAAAATACACCAACATGTCATTTGGGGACCTTATAAAAGAGTGAATCCTCCAAGAGTCTAGAACTGAGATTCTCCACCTCAGCACTATTGACATTTTTTTTAAATATTTATTTATTTATTTTATGTACATGAGTATACCATTGCTCTCTTCAGACACACCAGAAGAAGGCATCAGATCACATTACAGATGGTTGTGAGCTACCAAGTGGTTGCTGGAAATTGAACTCAGGACCTCTGGAAGAGCAGTCAGTGCTCTTAACTGTTGAGCCATCTCTCCAGCCCACATTTTAAGACTCAGTTTTCTGATTTGGGAAAATGTTCCCATATGTAGGTGTTTAGCAACATTCCTAGAGTTGACCCAAATGATACTTGTGCCATACCTTCTCCTCGAGCTGTGACAGCCAAAGATGTCTCCTTCAGGACAGAAGACTGGTTGGGGGTGTTGAAGAAAGATAAATGTGTCATCCAAGAGAAGAAAATGTGGGGGCATTTACATACTCACAGCATTATGCACCAGATGGATGTGAAGCAAGCCCATTCTACACAATCTTGGGATAACTGTCTGAGAGTTTACTACCCAGTCAATTCAGCTTTTGCAAATAGTCTTTAACCTATAATTTGAAAATATGAGTGTCCCAGAAGTAAGGGAGGCAATTAAAATTATTTTAAAAGGACAAGAAATATGAAAATGTTCCGCCTCTCCAGACAAAAGTGAGTTAAAATGCGTGTCAATTTTGGTCAACTTGACACCAACATCAGTTGAGGAACTGGCCCCATCACTGGCCTGAGATTATGTCTGTGGGACATCTTCTTCATTAAGGACTGATGGGGGGAGGGCACAGCTCACTGTGAGTGGCGCCACCCTTGGGCAGGGAGGCCTGAGTCCCATGAGGAAGCAGCACTTGTCCATGGTAACTGTTTCGGTTCCTGCCTCCAGGTTCCTTCCTTGAACCCCTGCCCTAGCTTCCCTCAGTGATGGTCTGCAACTGTAAGCCACACAATCCCTGTTCTCCCTCATAGCAGCAGAAAGGAAACTAGGAACTTTTTCAAGGGACCCGCCATGAGGAGTATACAATGAAGTCTCCTTGGCAGCCTTCCTGCAACTTCATTTATTCTAAGGCTGTTTGGCTGCGTGCATCCAAAATACACATTTTATTGATCTGCACACCCAAGAGGTGCTATCAGAAGTAAAAGGAGTCATCTGAAATGTTTAATTACTGTTACTGGTGATACAGAAAACTTGAAGTGAACATAAAGATGCTGCAAAAGAGGCCTGGCCAGTCTGCCTTTAGAACATTTGCAATGTCGTTTTGAATAAGAATTCACATTGGCATGGATAAAACTCTAACTGTACTTTAAAAGAAAATAAGTGCCCACCCACATACAGAGAAGAAAGGTGAGCAAAAAACGAGGAGCACCAACGAGGAGCACTTGCTCCCAATAGACAACCAGATGCTAGGATTAGCATTTCCGGCATTTCTTCACCTCTCCTGATTATCTTTATTCAGCATTTTTGTATTCTGCCTTCTGTAACATTACTTGTGTAGTTTAATATACAAGTCCACTTTGAAATAATATAAATAAGAGGGAGATACTTCTGAAACATTCACACTGAAATTTGGGGACAATAATAAAACCCCTTAAGTGTCTTGAGTGCTTTTCTCAGTGAGCAGATAGATGCTTTCTCACTGTGTCCCCCTCTGCCTGCTTCTCCTTGCTCCAGATGACACCAGGCACACACCCATGCCAGTTTACCACACTAATTTTGGTAACTCCAGGTAGTGAAAAGGTCACTAAGATGTGCTGAGGAATATAGCTGACAGTTATCCTCACCTTTCATATAAATGGAAGGCAGCATCTTGGCCAACGGCTGCAGAGTCCACCGGCCACAGAGCCCACGACAAAGGCCCCCTTGAAAAAATCTGAGTTACATGAAGAAATCTCAAGTGCGTGATATGATTTACAAAAATTAAATTGGCAAGGAATGTGGCAATAAAGTCGTCTAATGTGTTCCAGAGTGCTGTGTGAGATGATTTAAGGTAGCCAAGAGCGAAAGTGATTTAAAATTGCCTGCCGAGCAGTGACCATTTTCAGAGCCCCTGAATCTTGGGTTGGGTGTGCAGCCTCCAGTTCAAAGGCCTATTGCAGGGTCTGACAGCAGGAAGTTAGAGGCCAGCTGGACCTGTGCCAGAGGATATAACAAAGAATGCAAACCGCACACCCAGCCTGAGGCTCGCACTCATACACTAAACAATGGTTCTTTCTCCCCTTGTTAGAAATGCAACCAAGTCTGCTTCCAGCTCCTACCATTGTAGATAATAAAACGATCTCTGTAGCCTCTACTCTGCCTCTGGGGCCCTCTGCTCCTATTCTTGCTTTGTCTTCTCTGCAGGGTGTAGGTTTCCCCAGGGATGGTTGTAATGGCTGTGAAGCAAGCATCGCGCCTAGGATGTGCTGCTCTTGGGGAAATAGATGAAAGCTGGCAAGGTGGCTCAGTGGGTAAACACACTTGTATCCAAGTCTGACAGCTTCTTGAGTTCAGTCCTGGGACTCACATAGATAATAGAGGGAGAGCCCCAAGTCCTTCAAGTTGTCCTCTGAGCTCTACATATATGTTATGGCATCTGTTTGCACACGAGTATGCACACACACACACACACACACACACACACACACACACAAACAATTTTTTTTAAAAAAAAGAAAGAAAAGTCTTTAGGAGTTGGTTTGATTCTGTGCCCATTTAACAGAATACTAGTGGCTCCCCTGGGGTCTACAACCTGTCTAGCCACAGGTTCTTGACCCAACAATGGTTCCAGGTATGAGTTTCATTTTGTGGAGCAGGACTTAAATCCTATCACCAAGTTGTAAGTTACTCCCATGACGTTTGTCATTACTGCACCCATGGCACATCTTGCCAGGGAGGTCATTATGGTAGCCCAACATGTTCCCAGTGCAATAAAACTATGCTTGTGTTTCTCCCCTGATAGCATGCATAGTCCCTTCCAACACAGGTAGGGGATGATGCTTCCAGGTTAGTGTCAGCTTGGTTTCTCCATGTTCTGTGGCTCAAGTATGTGGTGTCTTCAGCAGTAGGGTCTTACTATCAGTGTCTAGAGGGAAACAAACAAAAACAAAACAAAACAAAAAATAGCACTAGCAACAGCATGTAGTGTTTATGGGTCTATGGGACCTCAGTGGCAAACAATTCTAAAATAAGTAGCCCATTCCTCAAACAAGGCTTTTTATTTGTTTGTCTAGTAGGTACACTAGTTGCCCTGTTATAGGAAAATTCTATTGTATTGTCTCTTTTTTCCTCCCTCTATCAAGAAAGTAATGGGCAAACCGTGTGTGTGTGTGTGTGTGTGTGTGTGTGTGTGTGTGTATGCATGTGCGCGCACACACACACACACACACACACACACACACACACACACATATATATGAGGTGGGGAATAGAGAGAAAATGGAGTTTTCCTATAAGAGGGTGTGGTTTCTGTATTCCTTTTTGAAAGTCTTTAATGTTATTAATTCCTCCCCATACCACCTCCTCAATGTATCTTGCCTTTTAATGCCCAAGCCCAGTTTAACCTTTCCTGTTTCATTATTCTCCTTTAACCCTTAATAGCACATTATTCTATCTCCGCTCTGAGGAAAACTCCTCCATATGACCCCTTAGTAATTTTCTGACCTCTATAAGAATTCCAAATGAAACACACATTTCTGAAGACTCAAAGATAATACCCACAAGTGAGAGAAAATGTCATGTTTGTACTTCTGGGTAGAGTTACTTCACTCAGAATGATTGTTTCCAGCTCCATCAATTTACTTGTAAATTTCATAGTTTTTTTTCTAATAGCTAAATAATGTCCCATTATGTAAACATAACTCCGTTTCACTCTCCATTCATCAGCTGATGGACATCTAGGGTGCTTCCACTTCCTGGCTATGGTGACTGCAGCAGACATGAACATGGATGAGCGGGTATTCTAGACTAGGGTCTAGTCCTGTGGCTATGTATCCAAAAGTATAGCTGGATCATACAGTGGCTGCATTTTAAGCTGTTTGAGGAAGTTCTATACTGATCTCCATGATGGTTGTACCTGATTGCATGCCTAACAATGGTGAATGTCTGCTGGGAGGAGTTGGGGGAAGACGTTGAATATGATCAAAAGCTCATATGAAATCCCCTGGAGACCAATGAAATGTTTTTAAAATAATAAATAATAAAAAGTTATTATTCATTGCATCCAGAGAATCTTTTAAAAATAGAAGAAAATAAATTTTAAAGAGGGGGAAAAAAGTCTAAGAATAGCATAAAAACCCAGGGAATGACTTCTAATGCAGGCTCTGAATGGGCTTCTTGGTACCATCTTCCCCAAGAGAAGAGCTCAGCATTTTTTTTTTGTGTGTGTGTGTATTTTCCAAGTGTTATAAATTTTATTTTTGTAATATTTCTCCCAAACCTTTTTTTTATTTTCTTTATTTACATGTAAATTTCTCCATTCCCAGTTTCCCCTCCAAAAAACAAAGA
>NW_022196911.1:58745325-58746102 GCF_008632895.1 Mastomys coucha
GGAGAAAGAGGAACATTACTTCATTGCTGGTGGGATTGCAAACTGGTACAACCACTCTGGAAATCAGAGCTCAGCATTTTGAAGATTGAGGAAAACAAGAATAGAAGAGTCTTAGAGCTTATCAGAGCTTCATGTCTCCTTAATCCCACAGCTAATACCGTAGTAAGTTAGGCACAGATTCTTCTTGATTCCATCATCATCACTGCATTTCTCACGCCAAGGGCTATGTTGAATGTCCCGTCTGTAACCTGCAGCCATGTTTTCTGTAGGTACAAGCATGATAACAGTTCCTATTAAGAGTTGAGGAACTCAGGGTTTAGCAGACATTAGATAGCATGACTAATGTCACACATAAGAGGGTAGTTCTTAGTTCTCCTTTATTATTATTATTATTATTATTATTATTATTATTATTATTATTATTATTATACTCCAAAGTGTGTAACTTAAACTAAATTGAATTAATTATTTTATTTAAATTCTTCTTGTTTGTACATATGTAATTGACCTACTTTGAGCATAGTGAATGAGTAGCTGGATTAGAAATAAAAATAAGAATTCCATATACCAAGGAAATACACACATATCAGAGGCAGGCAGGTCTCAGGAGTCAAGTAGAAATCTTTGCATTTTAAACCACAGATGTTTGAATATTTAAACTTCTCTGTTGTGGCTCATAGTCTAACCAAGGATGCTGGGTAATCAACATTAAGACATTTGAGTTACCAAGACTCCTAGTGTAGTCTCTATTGTGAAGCTGACACTTGGCAAACAATT
>NW_022196911.1:58746112-58764574 GCF_008632895.1 Mastomys coucha
AAAAAAAAAAAAAAAAAACAAATGCAGAGAAAGAAACTTGGTTTGCAGTGACAACTTTGCCATTTTCACGCTGGAAAAACATACCCATATTCCTATAGAGGTAAAGATGTGATCAGATATTTGAGTTGCTACAGGGAACGTACTTATTGAAGAAGGCTATAAACAGCAATTCTCAACCTGTGGGGGGTTGCTTATAAGATATGTACATAATAGTTTGTAACAGTAGCAAAATTATAGTTATGAAATAGTAACAAAATAATTCTACTTTGGGGTCACAACAACATGAAGAATTGGATTAAAGGGTTACAGCATTAGGAAGGTTGGGGCCACTGGTATAAAGGGACACACAGCCCCTTGTCTGGACTTGAGTCTCCTTACAAAACAAGAATTATACTAGGCCACAGGTGTGTTCTTTCCCACATTTAACATCCAGTATGAATTTCATGTGGGCAGGAGAATCCTGAGGCTTAGTGGGGGCTAATCTGCAGTCTCTGAGTTGGGACTTATACTTTCTAACATATTTAGATGAGAAGTGAAGAGTGGTTGGTTGCCAAGATGTTTCCAAGAATCCAGAGGCTTGCCATCGACACCTAAGAGTGACTGACTACATGGGGGTTTTGTTGTTGTTGTTGTTGTTTGGTTTTTGTTTCTTTGTTTATTTGGTTGGTTTGTTTGGTTTGTGGTTTTGTCATCTAGACACATGGGCTGGGTTTGCTACAGCCTCACTCTCAAGTCTTGGAAGAAAATCCTACAGAAGTAAGAACAGAGAAGTGGAGCCTTGGAACTCTTTGTCACCTAGTCTCCATGGGGATGAGAAGGGCAACAGTGGTTCTGTGCAGTCCTTTCTGTTGTGCTGCATGGGGTGCTCTGAGTGAAGGGAAGATTCAGGATGCCGAATGCTAAGATGATGCTGTGAGAAACAGAATCAGCAAGTTGTTTCACCTCTGCCTAGCACTGATGAAAAACATAAAGAAGATGTGGACATCTGTCGGTAGTTTGCCTTGGTGTCTGCTGTCTCCAGATCTCTCCAGCTGTGGAACTGTGCCATGAAAAGATGTGTTTAAAGTAACAAGGGAAGGAGATAAAATAATATACAAAATGTCAGGATTCAACAGTTAGAAAGGAGAAATTTGTAAACAAAATCATACAAGTTAATTAATGTTGAGAATGATAAATGAGAGAATTAGAAATTTGCTATTTTTCAACTTCAACCCTATCCTACAACCAATGTGGATCCATTTCAGGCTTTTACAATTAGATGTGTTTAAGTGGATCATAAGAAGCATGTACTAAAACTTTGTGTCCTCAGATGAGAACAAATCACTGTGCTGGGGCTTCCCAAAGCAATGGGATTGGGATGCAATAAACATGGTATCAACTGGCGATATGCTAGAAATGCAGAGGGCAAGAGAGCCTGGAACATGTGATGTGTAGGCACTGGAGGGAATCCACGTGCAGATTCTGCAGGTCAATAGGCTTTACACAGACACACTGTAAGGAGAGAAACTGACACGTTTTTGCTTTTAATGGGCCACACTATAATCTGGAGTAAAGACACAAAGTTTTGTATTAAAACTAAGTTGGAGCTGGATGGTTGGTTGAGTGATTAAGAGCACTTGTTGCTCTTGCAGAGGACCTGAGTTCAATTCCTAGCATCTATATGGCAGTTCGCTACCATGTGTAACTCTGGACGCAGGGGATGCAATGCCTTCTTTTGACCTTTGACCTCTGTAGCCTGTCTTTGATCTTCCTGAGAGCCAGAGTGAAATCATAGATGCCCATGTGAGTGTGCTGGACAATGAATAGCCATAGAGCTGCACAGCACCCTGCAGGAAGATCCTTGGGGAGCAGTATCTGGAATTTGGGGCATTTCTCACCTTTCTTCCCCTGCTTTGGTATAAAGGAGAAAGTGGAGAAGGAGGTCAGGCTACCATTGTTGTACTTTGGAAAATTTCTATGTGCAGACCTGCACGAGCACAGATATACAATTAAAGTTGTGTGAACTCTGATGAACACACTGTGGTCAGATACTGTTAACCTGGTGCCTAAGGTCATGTCTAGGACTGCGGGGATGGGGATGGAGAGCTCACACTCACAAAGCCCTCACCATGGGGTACAGGTAAGAAGCTCTGTTCAGGCCACAGCCTAACCTGTAGCATGTTCAAAGCAAAGCAAATAAACAGGAAGTTAATTCTTTATCGACTCCACATTGAATAGCCTGAGTATCAGGTTTTCCAGTAACAGAAATACCTAGTGCTGCCTTGCTGGTGGGCACGCCCTTCTTGATTAGCCTTCACGCTGTGGGCTAGAAATGATCTGCTGTGGAAATATTTACACTACCAAAAT
Source organism: Mastomys coucha (assembly GCF_008632895.1). NCBI lineage: Eukaryota > Metazoa > Chordata > Mammalia > Rodentia > Muridae > Mastomys > Mastomys coucha. The sequence goes on from NW_022196911.1 coordinate 58,748,459, forward strand.
AGGCAAAGGCTGCACACGAGATTCACTCCCAGCAGTCCCTGCTTTCTCCCCTTGTCTCTCCTTTCCCCCCCTTTCTTTGCCCTCCCTCCCTTTCTTCCACTATCTGTTAAAACATGCACCAGCACACCAGAAACCACCACATGAGTCAATATGGTCAAAGAGCCACGATAATACCATTTCATGTGGACAAAAGCCAATTTACCCAATCTGACTGATAACGGCAACTCCTACTTCCAAATGTGTTTAATCTCTTCTATAAATAATTATTAAACACTCTCTGTTTGCTAGCTGCAGTCGGGCAATGCAAACGGTACTAAACAAGAGACTCCCAGTACCAGGCTTCAAATGAACAGAAAGGGGAATAAAGCAAGCAAGCAAGGACAATAAGGAGCTGCATTCTGTAAACACAAGGAACAACCACACACTTGGGAAGCCTGCAGTGGAGAAAACCAACTCAGATAGGGAGGTCGGGCAAAGCCTCTCTTTAAAGAAGCAGTGAGGGTGTAAATGATGTGTAAAGTCAGTAATTAGTGTGTGTTTGGAGAGGGAGGGAAGGGCAAATAGCAGGTCCCTGAGGCAGCAAAGGCTCAGCATCATGATCCACTCAAGGATCGTTAGGTACTAGAATGAGGACTTAGGGTTTTCCTCTAAATACTGAAGAGAATCACCCAAGAGGTTACACATTAAGCCCTTTTCTCCCGAGACAAAGCAAAAGATAAAGCTGTTGGCTACTGTTGTGACTCTTCAGCTCTGTAGTGGACGCTGGGCCTGCCGAAGATTGCCATCAAGATGATGGCAGGACCAGTCTGGAGGATTTGACGGCCAAAGAGACCCTACTACACATTAGGTTCTCAGCCTGGTGTGGTGAACAGCGCCGGCGAGTTGTGAGGCATTGTTATTAGTAATCAGAGTTCTTTGGGAAATGGCTTCCATGACTCTTCTGAAGAACACAGGCTACATTCATCCCAAGGCATAGGTAGCCATAGCTTCCGAGGAGATAGATCTTTCCAGTAGCACATGGAGGCCAATGGAACAACTTCTTTTCTTATTCAATTTCCGGATATTTCCATCATGTGGCTTCACTCTTGGCACCTAAAAGACAAAACAGCTTGTGTGTGTGTGTGTGTGTGTGTGTGTGTGTGTGCATGCAGGCAGCTCGCCTTGGGAGTGCAACCGCTTTCCTTTGCTTTGACACATGTAGGTGTGAAGGTGTCTTCCAGGCATCGCAGTGAGCACCCAGCCTGGGAGTATGTGCTTGGCACCAGGCCATGCCACGTCTGCCAAGGCATCCCAACCTGAAACCATCCTTACCAGAGGATTGACATGTGCTGACGGAAGCTTATACACACATGTGGTTTCTGAGTGTGCCAGCCTGTGTGTTTTTCCTTGGCTCCCCATTTTCTTCAGGTGGCCGGGTTAAGTCAACTAGCAACCACTGCCTTGTGCTTTCATTTAGGGAAGTCACTTGTCTTCAACACACATTTCACATTCCACAATCTATTACATTTCCTGTGCCCCACCCCCATCTTTTCTGCCCCCAACTCCACCACAGAAGGGAGAAGGAAAAAAAAAAAAAAACGTTTTAAAAGCTTCCGACCATAAGAGAAACGCCCGTGAGTCTGAACCAAATTTGGCTTATTATATACCTGAACAGCTTTTTGACTCAGCCAGAAATGGTTTGGCTCAGTATTTGAGACCGCCTTCTCTTCCCAATGACCTTATTTTAATGGTTTGATTTAGACAAATCCTGAGTTCCTGCTGAAAGGGTGTTGTGAGACACCTCATTCCTCTTGCTGGTGACGAGAACTTCTGAAGTCTGGGCTATGAGGGAGACGGTAAAGGCAGCTGTAAGAAACGGCATTTCCAGTCAAGGTGAGCCCAGGCGCATTGCTGGACAGGGCAGCACATCTTCTCAGACTAGCTGATCCTGGAGAAGGCTGTGTTTCAAGACAACTGATAGAGCCATGCATCCAAGGAAACCCCCAAGGTATGGTTGCCAGGAGCAGAGAGAGCAAGGAGGCTCTGCTTAGCATGTCTCAAGAGGGGATTAAAATACATTGAAAGTAAAGGGACATGGAAAGTACAGCAGGGCTACAGACAGCTAACACTGTACCCAGCAGACACCACCTGAGCACATCTTGGGAGCTGAGCTTTGTGTATGCTGTTGTAGGTGGACAGTATCACTCCACCTCTCCTCTGAGTATCTTAGTGTTAGGCAGTCATGGTTACATTTTACTTAGGAGATCAGAAGGGATCAGCATTAGAGGTTTCTAAACATTCAGAGATGACCTGTGGCCTGAGAACACCTCATGTCCCTTGGGAAACAGCAGTCTATAATGACCATATGAACTGGAAAACACATGAAGTCTCTTCCCTTAGGATGAGGGCATACTCTTAGCTCCTGATTCCAGATTAAGGGGTCTGATCTCATGGTCACTTTAGGAATAAGCTACATAAGAGCCACCTCACTGTCCAGTGTTGGTCCTATGTTTAAGACTACAGAACAATGACCTCTCCCCTCTATCCCAGGGCTTGCGCCCCTGTCTGCAAGTTGCCTTTAGTCTCACTCAACCTGCTTTGAAGGACTTGTCTGCTGAGTTCCCAATGGTGAACACGGGGCTAGTAAAAGTAGGGACTGGAACGTGGGCGTCTGGAGCTTTACACCGTACCATGAGCTTTCAGGAAAAGAGGTGAGTTCCCAAAGACAAAGGATGCTTACTTCTGGGGCTGAGCTGGAGGCTACAGCAGGGTGAGCCTGTTGAAAACCCACTGGGAGAAAGCCTTCTGCGTAGTTTTGTTTTAAGTTGGGTCATGGAGATCCCGATGCATAATGTAAACCTTTGAGACAAGTCTAAGGAGTCATATGGCTTAGTTTTTGCATGACCCCAAAGCTTTCCAAAAACAATAGAAGTTTGAGTTCAAGTTCATCCAGCTAAGTGGCTTATTACTTCCTTTCCATTACCCTTTCACCTCAAAGAGTCAGTCATAGGTCAAAGCTTTGACATCACTAGGATTCCTGGGTAACTGATTGCACAAGGACATTTGGAGGATTAAATTAAATGCGATGGGACATGTAAGCACATAAGCCAAGAAGTCACTAATGATACCAGGCTCTTTTCCCTGGGTCATCCTGGGTGGACATTTCCCCTTTCTCCCTGAGCCTGTGTGAGCTGTCTGAGTATCCCGGATGGTGTGCTTCTTTTTGACTCTTAGGTCAGGCTTCCAGCTGGACTACACGTCTCTGAAAAGCTGGGGTCAATCTTTATTTATTTTTCTAATCTTCCTAACCAAATGGAACCAAAGCCCATGGAAGGAGAAGGTGTTGTTGATTAGAGCTGCCTCTGTCCTGACCCAGCTGTCCTAGAACCTCTATGGGTTCAGCCAGGGTTACGTTTTCAGCTTTTTATTTATTTTTTTATTTTTTAAAGAAAACTCACCTCATTTCTCTACATGTCTTGAAGCTTATTTCTTAATTCAAATTTAAATCCAATTGTCTTTGAAAATACTGTGAGAAGCTACAGAATCCCTAGACGAGTCTGAACAGGAAGACCCCCTATAGGTATCGGCTTCTCTCTTAGGTCAGAAATAGGTTTGTCCTCTGGATCACAGCTAGTGTTCCCTCTATAGTTTCTCAAAAATAGAGTTTCTTAGAGTGTGGTCCCTGAGCCAGCAACTTGTGCATCTTCTTGAAATTTGTGAGATGTGAAACCACTTCCACTCCCAAGGCAGGAACTGGGGATTGCTATGTAATTCAGGCAGGGTCCTGTAGCCCATGTCTTAAGAAGATGCTGACCTTTCAGCTTGAAAGGGTTAGATGCAGTCTGTCTGCACCGTGGATTCCTTTCCCTGGGGAAGCATCAAAGGAGAGGGTGCAGGCTTTGCATTTGGTCTCCACTAACAGAACACATGACAACTGAACCTCTCTCCTGCTATCTCTGTGTTAAATGGTATCCACTACCACCTCCCCACACACACACTTTTCCTCTAATCCTCAATAGGGTTGGAAGAGAGAACTCCCACATTCTCTGTTGGAAGGAGGTTCACTCCTCACTTTGGGGACAGAGAGGAAGCTGCTGTCTTGGGGAAGTTGAATGGGCAGGCTCTATCCAAAACTGGCAGGCAGGTGGAACTCTGAAGAGCAAACCTACTTTACCACAGCATACATGGTCTCCTTGGTGCCTAACTAAGTGCAGAGTGGACTGAATGAGAGAGACCCCAGGAAACCACAAGCAATGACAAGCATTCAAAATCCAGTCAGGACAGGCCTAGGGGAATATTACTGTATTCCTGTCCTTGGCCATTGTGACCATATGCAGGTATGGCTGAAGGGCTGGCTTGAATGCTGCAGTTACGAACCTCTTAAAGACATGACTGAAGAAAAACTCTGAAGAGCTAAGGAGTCAACAAGTGATCTCAAGGCTAGGAGTCAGGTGATTGCCAGCAGGGTGACTTATCTGGTAATCGGACAATACGGGGCTTTCAAACCTCTGCTCCTATCTTGAGAAATCCAACAAAATGCTTTCCAAAGGCAGTAGCTGAAATAAATCTAAGGGACAAACAAAAGTTAACCAGTGAATGTTTGATTAGAAGTGAATTTCGATTAAATTTGACGAGTGTTGTCTCTGAATGGGTTACAAGTTTGTTCTAATGTTTTCTTCATTCATAAGGAATTGTGACTAACTTGCTGTTCAAACTGTAACCTAACCAGAAATTATATTCTTCTAACTAATACCTCAGCCTCAGCAGACCATAAAGTTTGACTCAGCCAAACTTCAGTCGATCAGAGACTACAAGCTGCCTATGTATGACTATATTAGGGAAATCTCAAATATAGCCTATCAGGTAGCTTATCAGTTCCCTTTCTCAGGACCTCATGTAACCTGCTCATGAATCCACATGAGAGAAAGGGCTTTAAAGATTCGTCTTCTGGGCATGGCACAGCCTTTGCAGTAATGATCTCAGAGCAGCTACAGTTGCCTGCACTGGGCCTGCATGAAACTGGGTCCATCAACAGTCAATCAAGATTGAAGCTAGCTTCACAGTATCCTGTGCCTCCCACTGAACTGATGGGTTCTAAGGAAGGGTCATTGTCTCTAGTTATGTCTCCACTGATAAGCTCACCAGACTCTAGTGGATAGAACTCAAAGGACTACATCAACCCTTATAACTACTGCCTGCTAGCAGATTCTGGGGCAGAAGCAGTCATTGTCTTTACTTGTGGACCCACCAGGCTCACAGATGATCCTGGTTCAACTACATGAGTAACAAGACAGTGTGAGAAAGGAAGAGGCAGTGTTCACAGGGATGTGAGGGAGATTATGGGTAGAAGGGAACAGAATACATTATATCCATGTATGAAATCATCAAATAAAAAATGAATAAAAGTTATAAAGATATGGGTAGTAATTTTACAATAATATGAAGCACTGCACATAAAGTATAGGGAAAGTAATATATTATATATAATATATAAAGGGTATATCATATAAAACATACATTATATCTATATATATTATATATCTATATATTTGTTCTTCTAGAATTGGTACCATGAGTTTTGACCACATCTACTTCTCTAAGCTCCTCCCAGATCCACACCCTTTCCCTAATCACCCAGTTTTGTGTTCTCTTTTATGCTTTTATCCATCAAGTTCAATTTGTGTTGCCCATGTATTTATGAATGTGTAGTTTTCCACCAGAGTGTGGTCAATCAACCAGTGGTAATACTCTTACCAGGGGAGACTTGACTCTCCTTCTCCCAGTAGCTATCAATCACCTCTGCTCTGTACTGGGATATGAGATGGCTTCAGCTTTTATAGGGCTTGTGTATACTGTGATAACCACTGTGAACTCATATGCAATTGCCCTGTTGTGTCTGGAAGACACTGTTCCCTTGTATTCCCTATGTCTGGCTCTTGGAGTTCTTTCCCCTATTCTGCAATGATTATTGAGCCTTGGAAGAAAGTTGGTATATAGATGTTCCGTTTAGGGTTGGGCATTCTGCACCCTCTTATTCTCTGTGCCTTAGCCACTTTGTGGGTCTCGGTGTTAAAGACCATCTACTTCAAATAGAAGCTTTTCTGATGAGAGAAGCATGAATCTATGTGTAAACAATAACTTACCAGGAGTAGGTTGAATATTATTTCTAGTTAACAAACTCACCTCTGGGTCCTGTGGCCTATCTCATTACAAGTTCTTAGCCTATCAGTGAATTGTTGAATTTCATCATGCGAATAGAACTTAAATCCAACCAGGAAGTAGTTGGATATTTCCATATCCATGCCAGATATGCCAGGGAGTATATCTTGTTAGGCTAGTCACTATGGTAGCTTGCAAGGTTCACAGCTGGGCAAGACTGGCATCACTTTCCTTATGTGGTAGCATGCTCAGCACTTTCCAGCTCTGTGAAAGCTAGCCAGTAGAGATGAAGCTTCTAGATCAGTACCAGCTTGATTTCTCTATGGACTGTAGCTCAACGTTATGGTGTCTTCAGCAATAGGGTCTTACAGTCAAGTTCTGGAGGGGAACAATCAGCAATGGTAACAGCTATAATTGGGGGGGGGTGTCTGTGGCCCTAATTGGTCAAGAACTTCAAAAGAGGTAGTCTATTCTTGGTGCTAGCCTTTTTATTTGATGCTTTGTAGTGACTAGTAGGGACACTGGTCCACCAACTATAGGGTCATTTTCCAGTTTAAACTCTCTCTCTCTCTCTCTCTCTCTCTCTCTCTCTCTCTGTCTCTCTCTGTGTCTCTCTCTCTCTCTCTCTCTCTCTCGCATGTATGCGTGTATGTGTGTGTTTGTGTGTGTGTGTGTGTGTGCGTGCGTGTGTGTGTGTGTGTGTGTGTGTGTTGAGAGGATTATGGAAGTTTTCCTTTTGTTTTCCTTCAGTGATGAACTGGAACCTATAAGCTAAATAAAATCATTTCTTTCCCAAATTGCCTTACATAAGTGTCTCATCCCAGTAACAGTAGTTCAGTATTTGGTACCAAGAATGAGATATTGCTGTGATGGAGCTGACCATGTTGCACTTTGTAGGGATTGTAGAAGGATTTTAGGGCTTGAACCAGAAAAGGCCATTGAGTGTTTTGTGCATGATTTGGCTGTTACAGAAGCTTGGAAAATAGGAATGGTGAAAGAGTTTCAGATGATGGAGGCCTGACTTTTTGTATTTCAGAGGGAAACAGATGATCAGAGCCATTCATGTGATAACTTGTACTAAGGCTCTTTGGAAGTGAAACTTTTGCTTTATTGCGACAATCAGTGTTGACTAGTAGGGTATAAAAATAATCAACTGTGATTAATAAGAGACCAGCATGCATCACTGAGGTAAACATCTGGCCTGTGGAGCATTTTCTTGATTAATTACTGATGTGGAAGGGTCCACACCACTGTGGGTAATGCCAGCCTTGGGAAGGTACTCCTGTATTGCATAAGAAAACAGGCTGAGCAAGTTACAAGAGGCAAACCAGTAAACAGGATTCCTCCATGGTCTCTGCTTCAGCTTCTACCTCTGTGTTCCTAGTTGAGTTTCTGCCCTAACATCTCTCAAAGATGGAAGGTGACATGTTGTTATAAGCCAATTCATGGGTTTCATCATTCCTTTTAATTAAGATCATTTGTCTTCTTGTTCTTGAACTGCTCTATATCCTGGTTATGATTGTGGATACCAAGTTGCATGCATCTATCAACATTCATAAAAGTACCTGTTTTTAAAAAGGCAAACTTAAACAAGAAGTTATACTGGCTTTTTTGTTTTGTTTTGTTTTGTTTTCAGAATGCAGTTATCTGTGACACCCTGGGCACATGACATGGCAATGATATTCAAATGTGGTCAGTTAAGAACCACCAGACATTGCCATGATGGCCATTCCTGATTTGGGAGTGCAAAAATTAAGAATTGTGGGGTGTTAAGTAGCCTTTTGGGGGTAGGGAGGGAGGAGGCTGCAGACTAGATCAGCAGGAGAATTGTTGGGGGGGGCTTAGGCCAACCCTGTTCCAGCTAATATGGGCATACATCAGTCAATAAAACCATTCATTCACTAATGTTCCTTGGGGCGCCGTTTATCAGCAAGACCACTGCAAGTGGAGCCCTGGGCTCTGTACACCTCAGGTGCTCAATAAATTCTTTTCCTTGATTTGCCAGTAAAATATTCTGAGATCACTATTATACATCACAGGCGTATTAAACCCTTCAGCTGAGTCCTGCTGAAGTGGAAAGCCTCATGAGCTCATTCTGTCTCTGCGCTGGGCCACAGCAGCACAGTGGGAGGACTTGGAACACAAAGCCCGGATTGTCCTGACCATGTTAGTGGTCAGCTCTGTCCAGCGTGCCTCACTGAAAAGCCTCTCTATCCCTGTCTATTGGGAATGCTCTGTATTCCCAGCAATAGAGCGTCTGTATATAGTATAAAGTCACTTACACAGAAGAGCTGCCCAGCCCCAGAAGTCCCCTTTGATAGGACACTGGGCTCCCTCCATACTCCTCTGGCTTATTCAGTTATGTGTTCTACCGTGTGTATATCGACGAACTGATCCTGGTGCCTCCTCTGAAGCTAAGGGGGTGCCTCCTAATGAGGCCTCTAACCATGACTTGAATGGAAGATGTTAGAAAGATGCCAGAGAGTCTATGGAAAGAAAGGAAGTTGTAGATTCTCAAGTTCAATGAGGCTTTAGGAGGCTGGAAGTCTCTCCAAATAATGGCCTGCTTAGAAGAATATCAATGATTCTGGAGCCAGCTCTGACCATTTTTAGCCATCCCAGGAGCATAAGTGTTTAACCCAGTCTCTCTCTCACCTCTCAAGCCCAGCCCCCTGAATCTGGGATGACACAAATGGAATTACCTGGAAGGTCTGACTGGGGTCAGCCCCCAGAGCAAAGGGTGGCAGGTGCAGCCGGGGCTATTCACAGCCCTAGGGACTTGATGTATGCAAATGTTGAGGCCTGTAGGCTGGGAACAATGGAGTGCCTTAATCCCCTCAGGCTAGGGGAGGAGGAGAGCCCTCATCTACACCTCACCCTTGTAAAAGCAAAACTCACTCCAGCACCCACAGAATGGAAACCTCCCTGCACAAACCAGGATCCCTTTTCTTCAAAAGGAGCAGCCTTGGAGGGAGAGGCCACACTTACCTGGAGGACATCCCACACCCACAAGAGCCTTACCCAGCCTGGAGCTGCAGAGACTGTAGGGAATATTCAGGGTTGTTCAGCTAATTGGAAAAAGCCCTCCGGCAGGATGGGGGTTAGTGAGGCTTCATTTGGCTATTCGCAGAAGCGCATTAGGACTGAGCGTCTTCGAGCCACCATTCATTATTGAGTTGACTTAAGCACAGATTCCACAGGAGCTGAGTCCCAGTTCTTTTTTTGTGTGGCTTTGAGATCAGAGCAAATCACCCTCCACTTAGTGACTGAAGTGTTTCTGACCCCTCCTGGTCTAAGTGCAAGAAAGGTGGCTTCTGTCTGTTCAGGGCCTTTGACATCCTCCACCTGGGAGATCAGCCTGTATCCACCTATTTTCCCTTTAAATGAACCATCTGAACTGGCCACTCCCATGTACCTGGACCTGATAACCCAAGAGTTCATTTGCCTCCTTCCTAGCTCACTTCTCTGTACAGCCACTAACTCTTCAGGTACTCACATTATACTTTGTGGGGAGAAAAAGTGAATTACAGCAGGCAGGCAGGCAGGCAGGCAGGCGAGGGGAGTCCACATGGATCAAGTCATGCCTGTATTTTCGCACCTCTTTCACCTATTACCATTATGATCACCGTTTTGGCTCCAGATGAACAATGTCATACTTTCCTTTGTTTCTGTGTCTCAAATCTCTTTGTACTTCATTCCTCTTTGGAGGGTAGATAGCCCCTTCTGAAATGGGAAGGAGTTTCAGGAGAGCAGAGCCCGGCGCCCGTCCGGGTCTGCTCTGCTATCTTGCAATAGTATATAGTAAGACTTTGTTTCACCAACCCCTCTGGATTTCAGGCATCCTCTGGGCCTTTTATGCACCAACCTTTTCTACAGAGTAGAATTTGAACCATGCCTTCCTATCTACTTGAATGAGGAACTTTCCCATGCTCTTTGTCAGACTTTGGCCTCTCATCTCTGGTGAGAAGGCTTGTGTCTCATTCCTACTGACCTAACCTTTTAGAGGGCAGCTGTCTCTGTACTTGGTCTGGGATAGTGACTCCCTTCTGAGCCACTGCGATGTGTGTAGGTTGGGCATCTGAGCATCAGCTGCTTCTGCATGAGGCACTGGAGGTGAGGGCCATGGAATCACAAGCACTGGAGTTCTTCTGCCCCTGATAGATGCTAAGGGGCAGCTCACTTGCTCCCTGGCTATGGGGGACGCTGGCTCCTTGTTTTTCTTGTTTTGAGATTCAAATGATCATGTAAATTAGAGATAGGAAATCACCATTAGGTCATCTTTCCCATCTTTCATCCCAGGGGCTGAATTGGGATCAATGTCTATTCTCCAGCTCTTTGTTCTCCCTTGTGTTAAATAATGTAAGGGGCCGGCTGTTCTCTTCTGGGAAGAAGAGTATGACATATTCTAGCACATTTTCACAGGAAAAAGACCTTTCATCTTTGTCCCGAAGAAGTTTCCTTTCTTTCCATTCATTTCATGACTTCATGCTTTGGACCCCTCTTTATTGCAGCCCCTCCCTTTTTGGGGGTTTGGGCCTAAAGATATATTTCTTAGAACTGGTTCTCAGAATGAGACTCCTGAGCACAGCCTGCCTGAGATGAGAATGAGGTCCAAGCCAACCGAATCTTTTCCTCTTGGTGCAAATACAAAACATTATAGAAGCAGTGGGGAGTGGGGCTGACCCCACTCCCAGTGCACTTTGAGCCAGAGATTCCATTCAAAAATTTCTCTAGATCTAAGTCATTCTGTTCTGTTTTAAATACACCCCCTTTCCTCCTGTTCTTTCCCAGCTGTCTTCTTCCTCCCTTCCACCACCTGTCTCCATGGAGATAAAGGTACCAGTGGGACCCCATGGTTCTTGGACTGAGTGTTTACAAAAGTTGGAAGGGGACTTGTTCCTCTCATGGCCTTTTCTTGCCCAGCAAAGATAATGCTATTGCAAGAGAACATTGCATGTCCGATTTAGATCTCATTTACAGTTCTAGAACTGAGCAACAGCTAGAATCAAAAATGGTTCATCAAGGCAGGAAAGATGGCTCAGCCATTAAGAGTATTCACTGCTCTTTCCAGAATACTGGAACTCTATTCTTATCACTTGCAGTTTGAGTGACTCATGTGTGTGGAGAGCATAGCCCACGGGCTATAAGGTAATTAGGATATCCACACAAGAACTGTCTTTTTAAACATGCTAGGTTTATTCTCTGTAATATCATCCTAATATAAAAGTTAAGCAGATGTCTCACCAAGCAAGGAACAGTTGATTGGGCAGAAAATGCTGCTTCAGGGTTCCACTGGAGAATCATCTCTGGTGAGAATGCTAGAGAAGCTCAAAGGCTCTGTACATGTCCACCATGAAGTCCTTCAGCTGTGACAGGCTGGGAGGATGGCACTGATGGAGGTCTAGGAAGCCCTGGAGAGCACTTACCAGTGTGCAGTGCTGACTGGAGGGCCTGTGTGAGACCAGCAACAGTGCCAGAGGTTCAATGGTCACTGAAATCCAGACCATGCAGCAGAGTCTCATGTCCTCACCCTAATAAGTATCAACACAGAGGCTCAAGACCATTCCTAAAATTCCAATCTTTACGTTATTTCACTGGGGGATAGCTTTGCACTATCAGGGCTCTCAGGCTGGAGTTGGTTCACTAGCACATCAAGGCCACCTAGGGGTTAGTTCATCATCACATCAAGACCTGTCCTGGGCCAAGCTGACAAGGGACCTGTGTGGGGTTTGCTTCTGAGGCTTTGTTCTTATTAGAGATGCCTAGTAGCAAGCACCAGCATCCTATTACAAATCATACACTCAGGAAAAAAAAAGTTATTTTTAAGTCCCACAAAATAGTTTCAACTATGTTACTAACAACTTGTGACTCTAGCTCCAGGGGATCTCACAGTTTCTTCAGGTTTCTGAGGGCACCCACATAGTGTGTGTAGTGTGTGGCTTTCGCTGCCCTGATTTAAGCTCCGGGAAGACCACACAACCAGCTATGCCCAGGTTCCCTCAGATCCACGGATGAAAGATACACACACACACACACACTCACACACACCTAGCTCATTTTCAACCTGTCTTATTGGCTCAGTTGCCGGGTGCTGCTAATCTCCCTCGGCTAGTGTGCCCTTCCCAATGCTCTTAGCTCAGCCCCCTAAATCTGCCCTCAGCATCAGTTTCTCAGTTACATTTAGTCCCAGATCGACACCCCATATCTGCCCTCAGCTTTAGTTACTACCCCAGGCACAGTCGAGGAAGTGGCTGATGGCTACTCCACCCTAGATCTCACATGGCTGGTGGCCTTTTCTCCCTCTGAAGCATGGTGAACTCTTCCTTCCTCTCCCTGGGTTTCCTTGTCTCCCACTCTGGGGATCCGGAAGTCCCACTTCTTTCCTTCTGCCCAGCAATTGGCCTCTGGCATCTATTGATCTATCAAGAACTAATTGGGGATCAGAACTACCCTTACGGATATATACATACACGGATGGACATGCACACACACACAGAAACACACACACACACACACACACATAATAAAATAAAATTTAAAAATAATGGTTCCTGATGCTTTCCTTCCCCAGTGAGGCAAGTTATTCCAATAGCTAGAAAAGAAGGAAGTAAATCATAGAAGATTTGCAACTCGGGGTGCAGAGTCTTGATGGGCTGTAGTTGCCACTTACTTTATGTGAGCCCCATTTGAAGAGTTGACCCTGATGGTCGACTAAAACTGGTTGAGACCTGTCTGCTTGTTACATAAGTAAGTTAGGTTGAGGTGTGTTTACAAATGAAGTTGTACTTCACCGTACGGAGAAACTTCAGACCAAACTGAAAAAAAAAAGCATAGATACAGAGTTAGGCTAAACTATGTCTGGCATCCTATACCTGCAGGTTAACTCATCCTGTTGATGAGTCCTAAGACTCCACCAACATCAATTACCAAGAGGAACAGCACGTGTGTCAGTGTCTGTCTACCTAGTTTTTCTGTTCTTCTTCCTGTAATCATGGGCCTCTTCTACAAGGATCATACCTAGCCCTCTTTACACCCCCAAAGTCTGTCTCCATTATTTATTTTTATGATTGATTGATTGTGGGGGTGTCACACATATATAGAAGGTAAAGGACAATTTGTAAGGGTTTTATTTTTCCACCCTGTGGTTTTCAAGGATAAATTCAGGTTGTCAGTCTTAGTTTCAAGTGTTAACACCTGCTAAATAATAATCCAACCCAGTTTCTGACCTCTTATAGTCTCATGGTGGGGATTACGTGTCAACACACAAAATCAAGAGGGATGCTTACTAGCCAGGCTGTGGTATGGGCCAAATATCTCAGTGTGAATCTGATAGCCTCAGTGAGTGTGGGTGTTATAGGTTAGGACATTTCATGTAATTCTTCTTGCTATGATGCTGTTTGTATGTGACAAATTGCCCAAGACTTAACACCTTCAGTGAAAAGCAGTCATGCATGATCACAGATATTCTAAGGCTGTAGAATTCAGAAGTGTCATAGGTGGGCAGTCTGGATTCTAGTGAAATCTCAAAGTGCACTCATCTGTGGTTTTGATTGGAATGAGAATATTTACTTCTTCACAGCCTCTTTCTAGGACCATTGGGTTGTCGGAGCCACTTACTGCAGGAGCCGTTATCCCTGTCCACTCCACAAGGCTGCTTGAACTTCTCAAGACATGATATCCGATCTACCCCAGAGCCATAATCCAGAATAACAAGACAAAGCTTTGATGTCCTTTGTGACTTGAACCTCAGACATCCCATCTCAGTATTTCTGTAATATCTCTTTAGCCACACAGGGGAAATCTACAAAGGACAGCATTTATAAATGCCATGGGTGTCTGTTGGCTTCTCTGTGCTAAAACAGACTTGAACAGGATGATTTCTGAGGTCTTTTCTGACTCCAGAATTTTATGGTGATGGTTTCACGGATATCCAGGTTCTAACAGGATTTAATTATGCCGTTACTGCCATGAGCTAAGGGCATGAGAAGACAGGTAGGAGTAGGGTGTGACTCTTGGCCCCTTCAGCTCAGATCACAGCAGGTGTTGCTAGGCTCACACTGACGTGACACAGTCTCATTGTAGGCATGGGGTTAAGGGGTGCTCTGGCCTTCAAGATGGACTTTGCAAGAATGAGATCATTCAAGGTTGCCTTCTCATTTACTACTGGGATGTCTCCAAACCACACACATGTCAGTGTTAACAGTGGAAAAATGTTACGAGGGGGTAGCCTGACAATGTGGCATTGTCCTGCAGGATTCATGATTGGCTTTGAACAAGTGACCTTTTATCAGAATTTGTTTTGCCTACGGCTGGTGGATATGTCCCAACATAGCTTCACTGGGACATTTGGGAACACCTGCTTTCAGATGGCTTTTCTGTCATGTCTCCAAGATTTCTGTGCATTTCTTTCCAGCCTTGATTGGCACGATCCTGGCAGAATCCTGCCAATGGAATGTTGTTTTAGGGAAGTGTTGGGGGAGGTATAGCTGTGGAAGTCCCTGTGAGGGGCTGTGATTTGTGGCAAAGTGTGTTTTATAGTTGAATTTGCCTCGGCATGGCTCCTTCTGCAACTCAGCACAAGTCAGAGAAATGTTAAAGGAGAGAGAGAGAGAGAGAAAGAGAGAGAGAGAGAGAGAGAGAGAGAGAGAGAGGAGAGAGAGAGAGAAGTATATTGTATGCCAACCAGGGTGAAGGGGAAAAGATCTTTTAAAGTTACTAGAACTTTCTTAAAGAAACACATCATTGGATATCATAGGATTTTTTAGAAAACCTGGGCACACTCCCTGATGTCTTACTCTTTGATTTGGTCACTCACACAGACTATGTCTTCTCTTCTATTAAATGCAGTTAACATGTTTCTTTGCATCACTGGGTTTCTACAAGTCCAATATGGAGATTTTATTTGGGAGAAGATCCCTTGCTTTGAAAGTCTTCTGTGTCCCAGGTTGGCCTTGGACTTGCTATATAGATGAGAATGACCTTGAACTTCTGACTATCTCTTCCAAGCACTGGGATTACAGGTGAACATCACCACACCCAGTGGGAAATGGTCCTCTGGACATATTCACAGATGCACGCAGAGGTTATGTCATAGTTAGAAGCATGGAATTGCAATCAGCCAGCTCCAGATTCAGTTCCAGGTTCTGATTCTTCTCACATTTGCTCAGCTTTAATGTGCACACAGTCATTGGGGACAAGAATACATTGGGATGTGCTCAGGCTACGTGCTAGGATGCAAGTTTTGGTTCAGTAGGATTTCTATGATGGCTGAGTTACTATACTTCCTAGCTGCTGTCCTGGGCTCTGTGGAACAAGGAATTTGGTCCTAAATCTATGGACTGCCAGCTCCATTGGCCATCAGAACTACATGGGAGCTTCAGGTGGGCATGTCTAGGCTGCACCACAGATCACTTTAACCAAAATCACTGGTCCTGAGATACAGCATCCATGAATGGCTTGTACTAAGTCAGTCTATTAATCTGCAAAACTGGAAAATGCAGACCATGCTCTGTATTTGTGAGTTCTCTGTGGATGGATTTCAACCAGATGTAGATGACAAACATCCAGAAATCAAATTTCAGTGAGCCCCCTTTCATCTCATTATTTCCGAGTGCTGAGTCACATAGACTTTATAAAGTATTGAGATCGTAACTAATCTATATTTGAAAGTATACCAGAAAATATGCAAAAGTCCCATGCTGATTCTATGCCACTGCATAGATGTAGATGTAAAGGACATGAGCACCTACAGATATATGTATGTATGTGTGGGCTCCTGGAACCAGGGCCATCTTGTGACTCCTAATCAATGATATTAATGGTCTTCCCTTCATCAATCTGTGTTGGGATTTGCATTTTATAAGGCTCTTGATAAGATGTCTGTCTGATAAAAGGCTGTCAAGAATCTCTTGAGGTTGTGGAGAAAGGGGAACATTACTTCATTGCTGGTGGGATTGCAAACTGGTACAACCACTCTGG
>NW_022196911.1:58765547-58803083 GCF_008632895.1 Mastomys coucha
GGAGGCAACAGGGATTTGTTTTGGTTGTTTTTGTTTGTTTCTTTGTTTTTTTGAGGGGAAACTGGGAAAGGAGAAATTTACATATAAATAATGAAAATATCTAATTAAAAAAAAAGGAAAAAAGAATCTCTTGAGCACATATCCATTACTCCACTTAATTCTTGGAAGAGTACTGTGACATAGTAACACTTTCTGAACTCAGAGGGTATGACACTTGAATGGGTCCATTGTGACAGAGAGATGAGATGGCTTGGACAGAACCCAAGCCTCTTCAGGTTTTGTTTTTCCTCTACAGCTACATGTGGCCCAGTCTCTGCCATGGATATAAATGTTTACACGTGCTTCATTGACACCAGAAGTGGCTGCACTGTGTTCTTTGGGCCTCACTCTCAAGCAGGTGTATACAAATACAGTTGACCTTTTGTCTTTCTTTGTTTATTTTCATGTATGTGGTGTATGTTTGTATGTACATGTATGTTGCTGCATATACATTTGGGTGTGCATGATTGCAGAGGCCCAAATGGTCTCTTCTACCTCACTCACTGAGGCAGGGTCTCTCAGTCAAACTCAGAGCTCACTGATATGTCTAGCCTGGTGATCCCTTATCTCTCTAACTTCAGAGGGTGGAACTGCAGAAGGGCACCATGCCCACATGGCACTGATGCAGATTCTAGGATCTGGACTCCAGTCCTCATGCACGCATGGCAAGTGCTTTCCCCGCGGATCCATTTCCCCAGCCTGATTCCTTTTGCTAAAGACACAAGGGGACTTAAGTACGTAACCTCAAAAATGGTGCACACTTTACCAGCTCTTGAGGACTTATATCGCTGAATTTTAAAGGGAAGAGATACTAACATAGCTCACGACATAAAAGGAGGCGGGAGACTTTTTCATGGCTCTTAGTTGTAAGGTGAATAAGAAGGCTTTGGGACCAACAGAGTACCCCATGTTCCTTTTGACCCACTCCTTCCCTTCCTGCATCTTTACCTTGAGGAGGAAAAAGAGTCAGGGACAGTGAAGGACCTAAGCAGCTGGAGTCTTACATGGACCATGGCAGCCATCTTTACTATGGCTCTGAAAAAAATGCTTTTATAATTCCTAAAGAGGGACGTGGTCCTCCTTTGTCCAGGGCTGGGACAAACCATAGAATTAGTGACTAGTGGCTGTGTTGTAAAGCTCATGAAAGCAGCCTGCTGGCGTATCTTCAGCTTGGATCTCTAAAAGCTTCTGAAAGTTG
The DNA here is from genome assembly GCF_008632895.1 of Mastomys coucha. Classification (NCBI taxonomy): domain Eukaryota; kingdom Metazoa; phylum Chordata; class Mammalia; order Rodentia; family Muridae; genus Mastomys; species Mastomys coucha. The sequence continues at coordinate 58,766,785 of NW_022196911.1, forward strand.
CATGTAAAGTTCTCATTGCATCCCACCAAAGGTTGCCATGGCCTGTTTCAAGATGCTCTCAAGGGATTTGAGGATTGTCACTCTGGAATGTCCCGCTTTCCTGTTTCCAGCCTGATGGCTGAATTAAGTGGCTTGGGGGAGGGGTGAGGAGTGAAAAGCTCCCATTTGGCAACTGTAGCAGGTAATGGACAGAAAATAGTGTTTTGAGTGTAATGGATGCTTTTTAAGAATTAATAAGAGACTAACAGAGTCTTTATTTATTTCGAGGAAAGGATTAAATGGGATACCTGAGCTATTTAAGACGCCATGGGAACACAGTGTGGAATTTATCTTCTGCTTGCTGACACTCTAATGTGTGTTTATTTTCCTGTCGTGGGCTTAAGGTAATGAATCCAGGGCTGAGGCGGCTGCTAATTTCTTCTAGGGGACGATCCTCATTGTGAAAACAACACTTCCTCTTCCTAAGTCTGGAAAGACATTAAGCAACGCGGAGATCTTCCTTTGTTCGGGCTAGCTCACCAAAATTACCTGTAAGATGCTAGATTCCCTCAATCACATTCTAACCTGATGTCCCGTCCTTGTAGATAGACAAAGAGAAACATATGCTCTTTCCACTTGTGGTCCTGGATCTGTAAGTTATAATGCGAGCACAGAAGCCACATGATCGTCAGTTGCACTGTAAGCCTGTGAGGTGGGGCACGTCAGCTACCTTGGTTGTGGAGTAACCAGAGTTCTAGAGGGTGTACTTAGTGAGAAGACAGGACACACAGTCCCATCAGCTCTCCGTCATCTTTTGCTTTGCAAGGTTTTCCAACAGCATTGGTTTTTCAAATCTTTCCTGATGAATAGATATTAGTTGTATGAGGGACATAGCCATGTTTGGTATGCTTTAGTGTGTTGGCTGCTGGCCAGCGTCTATTCAAAATGGCGCCGACTTCACTTCCATACCACTGACAGCCGCTTGGCGCACAGGCGCGATAACAGTGACACGTCTCTCCTTCGGCTCTCCCCCTCCCGATGGGGATATGCTAATAAGGTGCTTGCACTAAACTAATCAGACAGTAACACGTTTGCTCGCCCCCCTCCCGAGGGGGTAGGTTAATGAGGTGTCTGCATGGTGCACCAATCAGACAGTCTCACCCTGCTATATTAGCCAGCAGCTCCAGGGTATCGGAGTCCTTTGCTTCAAACTTCAAGAGGAGCTCCTAATAAAGCACTGCTGAGAAGGATCCTGTTGCCGCGTCGTTCTTGCTGGTGAGACCGGTCGCGACATTAGTGAATGAACAGATCATAATTTCTGCTTCCATGGAGCTTACACTCTAATTGGGGAAAACAGATAATAAATAATGAGCACAATGAATAAGAGAATCATGTATGTTAACTCTCTTACCTTCAGGGGATACACTTAAGGCCTACAATGAATGCCTGAAACTACAGATAGCATTGACCCCTGTATGTACTATATTTTTTCTTACACATACATACCTGTGAGGCATTGTAATTCATACATTAGGCACAGTATTAGGTTATCAATAACTAATAATAAAAGCTATTACAGGACACTGTACCAAAGATTCTGTGAGTATGTTCCTTTCTCTTAGAGAACATTTCACTGGACTGTATTCACGACTCTTCTTATGACAACTTGCCTCTCCCACCCGGTCAGTGCCTGGGATCTCCGATGCTCTTCTCAGAACATCTTTGTGCCAATATGCTCTAATTGCCCACCAAGGTAGCTAGATTAATAACCTGTCTGCATAAGCTGGAGTCACATCTGAAGACAGTATCATATAGTGATTTGACCAGAGAATCTTTTCTAAAATGAATATTGGTCTCAACGTGACAGAGGTTTAGGTAGTGAAATGTGTAAAGTTCTCTTTTAAAATGACCATGATAACTTTTTTTTTTAAAGTCACTCACCAAGGACACAGTATCTTCACGACATAACAGGACTGACACACATATGAACTAACATATGGAGGCACAAGCAGGGCCTGCATAGGTTCGAGTCAGATGGGATCTCAGTGCTGATAGTGGGGAGTGGGTACAGGGCTCCCACCCCTAACCCAGAAGCTATCTGCAGTTGATACTTGCTAGCAAAAGAAAAATTAGTTTTCTGCAATGGCATCTCATAAAATGTCTGCTAAGCCATCTGAAGACAGAACCACACTATGATTTGACCAGGGACCCTTTTCCAATAAATGATTATTGGCTACTATGGGGTATTTGGAGTGGGGTTTGAGTATATTAACCACACTTAAGGGTAGGTCCTATGCCCAGCAGTTAGATGGCCAACTCAAGATGAACTCAGTGGTGTTTTATTTTTGTCTCATATTGCTTTATTTAGGCCTTTTTTTGTTCGTACTGATCTTTTGCTTGTATACTATAATTTCTGATTTTGTGTTCTTATGGCTTGAGTTTTTCTCCTTCTTTCACATTGTCTTTATTTTATTTTGCTTTTATTTCTTGTTTGTTTTCTAGAGGGAAGCATGGAGTTGAATGGAAGGGGGATGTGGGGACGATCTGGGAGGAGATGGGGAGAGAAAATCATAATCAGAATATATTATATATGAACATTTATCTTCAATTTAAAAAATAATGGCATTGGCTGGAAAGATGGCTCAGTGATTAAGAGCACTGACTGCTCTTCCAGGTCCTGAGTTCAAATCCCAGCAACCACATGGTGGCTCACAACCATCTGTAATGAGATCTTACACCCTCTTCCGGTGTGTCTGAAGACAGATACAATGTACTTACATATAATCAATAAATAAATAAATCTTTTAAAAAATGGTATTTAAAAGGAAACCTAAAATAAAAAAATAAATAGTCACTGTCTCTGGGGTAGTGAAGGAGAAAAAGGAAAATGTTTAAAAAGTATAAAAGAATTGGGAAGAGAATTCCTCAACTAATTCCTGTCTTTGTGGATGGTGGAGAAGCCCTGGAGGTGGCATGCCATAAAACTTGCCTCCAGGGTTGTCAGGGATGCTTTCCAAAAGAGCTTTCATCCCCCAGATTCTCCTTCCACACTCCGAAAAGGCCAGAGTGATTGTCTAGGGGTGTTGCAGATGCCTGGAACTCGTTTGGTGAAATGTTCTCACACCTCCATTGAGGATTCAAAACTCTTTATGTTCCATAAAAGCCCTTGACTGTGAACAAATTTTACTTTAAAACCATACAGTTTCATAGTTTTCTGAAACAGTTTTAGGAGTAAAGAGTGAAACATTTGGATTTCTGCATCAAGAGGTCACACCAAGCCAGTGTGAGTACCCTCGTGTTGCTCACACAGCAACAGTGGTCATGAAGAGTGGCGTGCATCTCTTAGACTGTATCTAGTCAAGTGGTACATATTTGTGGTCTATCTATTTAGGGATATTTGCACCAGTGTTCCATTGTAGTTCAAAAGATTGAGCAAAGGGAAACCTGTAGTTTGTAAGTATTAAATGAACTGAATTTTTAATCAATTAATAACCAAATAACTAATATCCACTAAAAGTTCTATTTGGAGGTCATTATTCTCATTACTGAGAGATTCGAGTTAAACAGTGAAGGTTTCAAATTTATTTAAACACACGGTTAAGTTATTCCATGTCTTCCAGAAGTATATTTGAGCATAATCCTGACCTTGAACCCAGCAGCCAGTGCTGGGAAACTCCACAAGGTGTTAGGGCTGAACTAGAATGAGCAGCTCGGTCTTTTGTGAGCATTTGTGTTTACTGTTTACCATATAACTTCCAAATGGGACAGCTGAGAAAAGAGAGTCGGTGTCCACATTACTCTTTTTGTCGATTATACCTTGTCAAAGCAATTAGATAAAGATAACCCCTTGCTGAGAGCTAGCACTAGGACATGGGGCACCACAGGTCAGGCTTCCCAGACCGAACCATGCCGGGACCAGAGCTGCACTTACGAAATCAGGCTTTTTGGATTAGTTAAGGTCTAAGTAAATACTGGATTTGAAAATGTAGCCTGGGTTATTCTAATGTGCAAAGGGTGTGCAAACTTCCTTTCTCTCAGACTTGGTTACTCCCAACCCTTGGCTTCCTCATTCCAGCCATTCCTAATGCCTCTCCTCTATTTCTTGGCATAGTTCAGAGTGAGGCCTGGGTACAAGAGTTCAAGTAGGGGTAGGCACAGCTTCAGGAGCCTGTGACTTAAGCTTTCGCTTCATAGGACCCATGTCCGAGAGGACCTCAGGTTTGTTCTGGTAGCCCATCTTATTGCAGTGTAATTCTTGCTTTTGTTTTTGTATTGGCCTCCTGTAAATAAAGTTGAAGGGGACAAAGGAACACACTCATGAGTAAGAGGAGACAGGCCAGGTGCCTTCTATTAACACCAAGTCTATGAACACTGAATTCTGATTTATCCCCCCGTTCGTGAGACCCAGAAAGATCAAAAGGGTGCCAGGCAAGTGTGTTTTGCTTCCACCTGTGTAAAGGTACTGACAGATCTGTCAAGTCAGAACTTGCTACAAGTGCAGGAAGAAGGCACAGCTTGTTGACTATCCCGGACCTTTAAAAAAATTGTTTTTTATTATTTTTAATTATGTGTGTTGTGTGGTGTGTGTGTATGTGTGTGTGTGTATGTGTGTGTGTGCATGTGAGTGCAGGTGCTCACCGGGGCTAGAAGTATCAGATCCTCCTGGAGCTGGAGTTACAGGAACTTGAGGGTTATCCCACACGGATGCTGGGAATAGAACTTGGATCTTCTGTAAGAGTGGGACATGCTCTGAACCACTGAACCATCCTTTCAACCCTGAAAGGAGTCCTCTTAGACTGTCTCTTATTTTATGATTCTCTCTTACTAGCCAAACACTGATGCTGAAATTAGTAGCATAAAAGGAAGTAAAACACCTTTGTCCTTTCTCTCCAGGAAGTAAAAGGTAGACTGTGCCTTTTATGCATGTGCATGCGTGTGTGCATGTGTGTGTGTGTATGTGTGTTGTGTCTCTCTGTGTGTATGTGTGTATGTGTTCCTCTGTGTCTGTGGTTGCTTCTCCCTTGAATGACTCTCGCATGGAGCCATTGCTGCATGCACTTATCTACCATCTAACCACGATAAATGCCGTTTTGATGATTCCACACAGGGACCAAACACTTTTACATTTGCATTAAAAAAAACTGACCTTCCATAAGGCAACGATAATTGTTAAATCATATGCTCACAGTTTAAAACTTTTAAAGAGCCAGTCAAAGATCAGGCACCATTCTCTTCGATTTTTGCACAAAGGACTACACATTTTCATTTTGTACTTGGCTCCCAAAAATGATGTAGCTGGTCTTGATGGAGTTTCAGGGAGCCAACTATGAACAAAAGTATCCCCTTTCTGGCCCCACCTACCCAGATTCCCTCATGCTTCAAGGAGCAGGAGCCAGGACCTCGGGGCTGATTGCTGCCTCCGGTGGAGATTTGACTGGGCGCCCAGCAGAAGATGTTGGGACTCCAGCCCCACAGCTGCGGGAATCCCGCCTGCCTGACAGTTTCCAGACATCTCAGCCTGCAGTGGAGAAGGATAATGAGCAGTTCCTTTCTGAGGATGAACCAAGCACAGGCAGGAAGGGTGATTGTTAGCAGCTCTCTGCGGATACACCAAGGCCAGCAAAAATGTCTGCAGACAAGTAATTTGGCTGGGTGTGTTTTGACAATAAACTCAAACCAGACAGAAGGCTGGTGGGGAAGGGAGGGAGAAGCTGGGGGGAGACGCCAGGAACTTGGTGGAAGAAAATAACTAGGCTCCTGCATGCTCACTGCCCCCAAAGCAGCAAGCTGCAAATAAACAAACATCCCTGGAGAGACAGTGTGGGCTTGGTGGGAGGAGCCCAGGACCTTGCCTTCAGCCTTCCTCAGACCCCTTTTAGCTTCCTTATAAAATTCCCTCCAGCCTGGATTCATCCATATGGGTAAGACTGTGGGATTCCAAGAGCCAGTCAAGCTTTGCTCCCTCCTTTGAGACTTCACCTCAACCTTAAGTGATTGTCAAGGGAACAGCCCAGCCTTAGTCAGGGCATCAGTGGGTGAATGTGCCAATAGACTAGTCAGACAGAGATGAGTTCTGCTGGGCATGGAAAGGAGGGGCCCAGAAGTGAATTGTTGACCCCTAGACACCTGTTGTAATTCATGAAGACTGTAGCTCATTTTGTGTTGAATTCTAGCAGTCTAGGCTAATTATCTGTCTTTAGAAATCCACAGATTAGCAAGTGTGGGAAACATGTTGCTTGGGTGTAATGTGGTCAGTCAACAGGGAACCGAAGAATACAAACTAACGCTTCCCATCACAGTTACTGATAGGTGCTCTTCTTATGAGACAGCTCAGGGCCCTAATCCTAAAGCTCATGGGGACTCCCAGTCTCTGTGGAACCCAGGACATCCCTTTCCCTTATGCTGTTTCTTCACTTCTGTGAGCATCATTTGTAAAGCAGATTGTTGCAGCCAGCACAAGACATCTCGATGAGTGGAAGGTTTGCCTGCAAGCTTGAAACCCTGAGTTCCATCCCTGAAGCCCATAACAGGACAGAAAGAGGGAGCTAGCTCCTGAGAGTTGTCTTCTGAATTCCAAATGTGGGGCTAGGGCACTTGAGTGAGTATGTGCGCACATGTGTGTACACTCGCACGTACACTCACACACAGAAGTGTCAAAACAAGCAATAAATAAATATTTGAAAATGGCTCAACAACTCATGTTGTACTGTTTAAAGCAGAGATTTGAACCCCACAGTCTAGAATCTATCAACAAAAAACCACTACCAAGTCCCCATTGTTTATTAGTAGTTGCCCTTTCATGATGCAGGAGCAAAGGGAAGTGTAAAATGGCATTTGTCATGAAGCACATCTATCCTTTTCTCATTATTGCTTCCTTAAGAAGAAAGTTTTGAGCCGGGCGGTGGTGGCGCACGCCTTTAATCCTAGCACTTGGGAGGCAGAGGCAGGCGGATTTCCGAGTTCGAGGCCAGCTTGGTCTACATAGTGAGTACCAGGACAGCCGGGGTTACAGAGAGAAACCCTGTCTCGAAAAACCAAAAAAAAAAAAAAAAAAAAAAAAAAAAAAAAAAGAAGAAAGTTTTGACTTCTCACTAATCCCCAACCAAAAAAGACTGAATAAATAAGTAGAAAATGATGCCCGGTAGAGTTGAAATGAAGAGAGCCACCAAGGACTGCAAGAGCTAAGACTTTTCACTCCAGTCCGTAATTAGCTTTCATTCTTTGGGGGAGAAATCTCTTTCCAGAGAGGCAGCAAGCCACAAGGGATCCACTGAGTGTCCCAACCAAGGCATGCATGGAGCAGACTGCAGGATGACACAGCCGTAAGGGCGAAGTTGGATGGCTCAGTCTGGCTTAAATGCTTCGGGTCTTCAGCTTCTCACTCCAGGATGGTCAGGTTCTGTTGCTCTTCGTGTTGGATGGGAATGATAATGCTCACACTGTGCTTTATCAAATACTTGGTTTGTATAAGTGCTACATAAATGTAAGATCTTAGAAATGCTTGTTCAGTACTCAAACCTTCATCACCTGCCTACTAAGGCTGCTCCATCTTTTGAGTCTGAAGCAGCAAGCCTTAGCTGATCCTGTTTCAAGACTGTACTCTCTGTTAGTTCTGGCTTCAGTAAACTCATGAGGTGTCAATCAAACATAACTGCCATGGAGACCACTAGCACAGCTTAATCTAGACTTTTAATGATAGGCTAAACAAACAGCACATGGATAACAATAAACTCCATAGGGACATCACTAAGGTCCAATGTGTTACATTAGAGCCTGTGACACCGTGTATCTTTCTTTGCTTTCTGAAGCCAATCAGCAACAGCGAAGGGCCTTTTTCCTTTTTCATGCCCCCTTAATTTTCTGCCTTTCTATTCTGTCTTAGATCTTTAGGCATGATTTTCTAAACTAGCTGGAATGACTTGCCAATGAAGTATCCTCTGAATCATTTGATAGTTAGGTTGCACATTTTTTCCCTCCCTGGTGTGTAGGAAGCAGATGACAAAGTCTATGTGACACACCTGAACATGAGCTTCCTACTAGGCTCTACTGGATGCCTAGTTCCTTTCTCTTGTCTTCTAATTTTTCTTTTCATATGCTTCATAAGCTTCCTCATTAAGCAAGCAAACCAATATCATAACTGTATGTACAAATGTACTGAAATATGAAGAACTAAGATAAATATATCTTAAAAATGTGTAGTCACCGTTGAAATTAAAATAAAGACCAATGTTATTTATAACATAAGCATGAGAGAGAGCTTGTATGGTAAAATTTCATGAAATATATATTCTTAATTTTTATGTCTATTGCCATGAAAAAGAAACCTAACAAAAGGAGGAGAACTGGCTCATTTGCCTGACAATTCCAGGCTAGTCTGTCATTGCAGGCCAGTCAACTGGAACTCACACCAGTAGTCAAGCACAGAAGCATGCTCATTTGTTTGTTTGTTCAGCACAGTTCCTTCACTCTTAGATAGTTGAGAACTTCCTGCCCCAGGAAGCATTGCTCACAGTGGGCTAGGTCTTCCTGCATTACTTAGCTTAAGACATTCCCCAACCAATATGTCCATAAGCCAACCCAATACAGAGTCTCCCTCATGGAGACTCTCTTCCTGGGTGATTCTAAGATGTGTTGGTTTAAAAATTATAGCTAACCATGACAAGATCTAAATGCTAAAAGCTACAAGGTAAGGCTAGGGAGATATATCCAGTCAGTAAAATTCTTTGTCTTGCATGTATGAGGAGCAAACTCAGATTCCTTTGATGCATGCACAAAAAGCCCAGTCATGCTGGTGTATGCTTGTACTCCCAATGCTGGAGAAACAGAGACAAGTGGATTCATAGGGGCTTTCTGACAAGCCAGCCTGACGTACTAGGTGTGTTCCAGACCAGTGAGAGACCCTGTCTTAATAAAATGTGGGTGGCACCTGTGATGGTTTGAATAAGAAGGGCTCCTATAGGTTCATTTTTGAATTCTTGGTCTCCAGTATCATAAAACTGTTGGGAAGGATTAAGAGTTATGGACTTGTTGGAGGGGGTGTGTTGTTGGGGTTAGGCTTTGGGATTTCAAAAGACTCAGGGCATTTTGAGTTAGCTCTCTCTGCCTCTTGCTTATATGTAAGCTCTTAGCTAATTCTCCAGTGCTATGCCTGCCTGCCTGCTCCCATGCTCCCTCCAATTATGGTCATGGACTCTAACTCTCTGAAAACATAAACCCCAAATAAACTCTTTGATTAGTTGCCTTGGTCATGGTGTTTATCACATCAGGAGAAAAGTAAGTAGGACAGGACCTAAAGAATGACACCAAGGTTGTACTCTGACTTCCCACGTATGTGCATGCATGTGCACCTGCATATGCATGAACATATATATGCACACCTACATATAAATGAACACATACATCTGTACCTGCATCACATGACCACATACATGTACACTTGAATATACATGATAAATACATAAATAAGATATAAGTTTTGGTGTGAGAAAGTAAAGAAGGCATTGGTGAACATGTTTACTATTATTAAAATAACAATTATCTACAAATTAATAAAGACTCTACATAGTCCCACTCAAGATATATCAGGTAGCTGGGTATAGTGGCTCATACCTCAAGTATCATGACTTGGATAGATGAGGCAAGAGGACCATCACAAATTCTAAACCAATCTGCTGTACATAGTGAATTCTAAGACTGCAGAATGAGACCCTGTCTCAAAACAAACACAAAGTTCTATCAGACATTTTTGTAGAAATCAATAGGTTAGTTTTAAATTGCATGTTCAAATGAAGAGAACTTTAAATATCCAAAGGTGTTTTGAAACATACCAAAACTAGAGGGTATGTATATGCTCCCTAACTTAAATGTTTTACTCAAGCTGTAGGGATGGTAATAGTGCTGGAACCAAGCAGAGGCTGCAAAACAGATCAATAAATTCAAAAGGGGAGCCCAGAAATGGACATGAACACAGGAGACTGACAGATTTCAGCTAAAATTATTAATGTATTTTATTGGGAAATTGTGTTATTTTAATAAATGATGCTTGTGTTAGTGGATATTCAATTACACCAACTGACAGATATATTAGGTAGAAGATAGATAGATAATAGAGAAATGATAGATGGTTGATATATAGATAACATGATTAATAGGTGATTGATATAATGATTGATAAGTGACTGATAAGTGGTTGATAGATGATTAATAGATGATTAAAAGATGATAAGTAGATAATGGGTGGCAGATAAATGACAGACAGACATATGATAGATAGATAGATAGATAGATAGATAGATAGATAGATAATAGATAATTGATGTGTGGTACCAGCTCTGGTACCAGCACTGAGGAGGCAAAGGCATCAGAGTCCAGTGACAGCCTGAGCTATACAATAAAGCTCAATCTCAAAAAACCAGAACAAACAACCTTTTACAAAGAAGAATGTGGAGGAGGAGACGGGAGAGCAGGAGGAAGACTGGAAGAATGGAGTCTATAACACACTACAGCCTCCTGATTCTCCCCTCCTTCTCTACCCCTCACTTCCCCTGTAAGTGGGCCTTGAGACTAATAGTGCTCCTGACCCCCATCAAAGCACCTACTGAGAGCCCTGGTCCTCTGATGCCCAAAGGCCTCCCTGGCTTCAGCCAGTTTCTCACTCAGAGGTTAGGAATGTGGTGATCATTCGGCATTTAGACAGATATCGGACAATATTCAGCCTTTTACGATGACATCTCAACGCCTAGAAAAGACAAGACCAAGCATGTCTTGGGTTCTCATCTCTCTCTGATGATAGATGAGTGTACATGGTCATTCTTGACACTCCTCTTTCTTTTAGATTAAAGCCAGTTTGTTATTCATAGTTACAAAACACACCAGTGGTCTCCTCATGTCCAGCCCAGTGGTCAGCTTAAAATGAGGCCAGTGGTCAGCTTAGGACTGCCTGTGTTCTTCTCATGTCCTCTGTTCCCAGGGACTTTGGCTGCAGTTTATAGTGGGACAGGGAGTCTGGTTGTCACCACCAAGTGGCTTCATTGCTTTAATGCTAAAAGCAAGTTGATTGGCTGGAAATCTTGCTGTCACTGAGATCCTCCATAGAGTTCAAGAATGTGTGCACAGTCTCCTCTTGATGCAGGCACCATCGTATAGGAGGAGATGCAGCGAGGAGACGATCCACACAAGCCAAAGGACAGCACTTCAATGGGAAGGACTGAAAATGGAAAGGGAGATGAGTGATCTGACCACACACATCAGGGAGGATTCTGATGAGAGCATGCGTCAGAGTGGGCTGACCTCAGATGTGGGGGTGCAGAAGCCTAAGCCCTTCACCCAGGAAGAGCAAGCACAGACTGCTCTTCTGAGAATCTGTGTCAGAACGCCTCACCCCACTGAGTTAGCCCCCACAGTCTGCCACACCAGCTCAATGGCTCTCTCTCACCCAGTTATTGAGGACTTTGTGGTCTCTCAGGAAGCACAGACTTCCAACCATTGCTCGGAAACTTGGCCCAACTTCAGTCTGCCTCTACCTGCCTTAGGCTCTGTCCAGAAAGCTAAGTCTTTACCCAACAAAACCAATTCTAGTACCCGTCAGAAGGTGCCTTGCCCCAGCCCAGCTGGCCAAACCATTTCAGTAACTCTCCACGTTCACCACCTCTCATAAGTTCTGTTTCTCTGTGCTTTTGAGTTTAATCTGGTCTGCTTTGTTCAGTCACTTCAGTCTTACCTGTTTCCAGTTCACCTCTCTCTCTCTCTCTCTCTCTCTCTCCCTCTCTCTCCCTCTCTCTCTCCTCTTCTTTTCTCTCTCTCCTCTTCTTTTCTCTCTCTTCTCTCTGTGTCTCTCTGTCTCTGTCTCGCTGTCTCTCTCTTCTCTCTGTCTTTCTGTGTCTGTCTCTGTGCTTCTCTCTCTCTCTGTCTCTCTCTGTGTCTCTCTTCTCTCACTCTCCTCTCTGTGTCTCTGTATCGCTCTGTCTCTGTCTGTCTTTCTCCTCTCTCTTCTCTCTCTGTGCCTTTCTGTGTCTATCTATGTCTCTCTCTGTCTCTCTCTTCTCTCTCTTCTCTCTGTCTCTCTCTTCTCTCTGTCTCTGTATCTCTCTATCTCTGTGTGTGCGTGTCTTTCTCCTCTCTCTTCTCTCTGTCTCTCTCTGTCTTTCTGTGTCTGTCTCTCTGTGTCTGTCTCTCTGTCTCTGTCTCTCCTGCCCCAGGAGTCTGAGTACCATCTGTTCTGCCATGCTCGGTGTTGGTCTTGTTTTTTGCATCTCTGAGGATCAAACTCAAGCCTGCCACAGATAGGCAAAAACTTTGCCTCCAAGCCATGCCCCAGCCCTTCCCTTTTACAGATAGTTTTTAATTGGCATGAAATAATGGTGTGAATAATGGTGGGGACAATGAAATACTTTAACACATACATACTCGCTGAAATGATCTAAGGGTCCTCACCTAGAACATTTAGCAGGGTTTTTTTGTGGTATTCTAAGTATTCTAAGCCTTCTCTAGCAGCTGCAGATTCAATAGCTGACTGCAGATATGCTTCTATTCCACAGAATGCTAAAAACTATCCTAAGTGCAAATTATTCTCAATGGCCAACCCTTTCCTTCTCCTTCCTTTGACTTCTTGGCCCAGCCTCTGATAACCACTGTTCTCTCTACTTCTTGAGATCATCTTTCTGATTCCACATGTGAAATAGTATGTTTATTTTTCTGCAGCTGGTTTGTTTCCGTTATCATCATGTCCTCTCGACCCATTGGGCTGCCACAAATGACCCAATCAGAGCTTTCTATGGCCCACTTGGATCCCATTGTGGGCATACCACAGTTTTGTAAGCCACTTACCCACTGATGGGCACAAGTGTTGATTTTTCTACATTGGCTATTGTAACTAGTGCTGCAGTAATCATGGGACTATAGATAGCAGCCCAGCCTACAGATGCCATTTTGGGGGGTTATGTACCCACTAGCAGGCTTCCTGGGTCATTCATTAGCTCTGTCTTGAGTTTTCGAAGAAAGATTGCCCTGTTTGGCTGTGGCTTATGGGCCTTCCAGGATACTTTCCTTTTCTGTTACTACACACTTCAAAATGTGCTTCCTTGTTGAGAAATGGAACTGGACATAATACTATGTCCAGGATCAGTAGGGATAAATCGGAGTAGGTCCTATAATAAATGTGCATAATGGTTTCTGGTCCTCTCCTAGTGCTAGCCCACACAGTAACTATAACCATTCTGTGGTCCTCAGACTGAGGACTCGATGACACAGTCATTCCAATCTGTGGCTTAGAGGACAGAGAGGAGCATATTGCAGGGTGTGTGAGGAGCTCTGTAACGACTAGCAGTCTCCTCTGCTGTTTCCCAGGAAAACAGCTCTCCTAGGAAGGCGGAGATGTGTAGAGCAATGGCAGCCATAATAGAGTGAGATGGTCACATCTATGTCCCTATCCGGAGGAAACGGCGTGTAAATAATGCTCTATAAGGATGAAAGCTTCCTGCCCCCTGACGGCCCAGTCTGTGGTGAACATGGTGAAACCTCGGCATTCTAAGGAGACTCTCTCTTCTAGAATGTACTTGGCTATGAGACCTTTAAGGATAAAGATTCGACAGATGAGATGAATTGATCTCCGTAGACCTCCTCAGGGCTAGCGGAGGATAGTTGCCAGAATCTCCTTTCCTCATATCCAAAAATCTATTGGTCATTGGTCCCTTTGTTCAGAGTGGGAGAACATTCGCAAAAGGCTTCTTACAATGGTCCTAGAGTCTCTGCTCTTTCCCCGGCTCAGGTGGATGGAAAGGCTGCTGACTTTGTATTCCAGAAAATTTGTATTCCAGATAAAAAGGCAGCTTTCTCTCTTAAAAACCATGAGAGTTTCTAAAGTGAAGTCTCTGGACCAGTACTATTGTTATCTGAGAACATGCTAGAAACGTCAGCTCTAAGGAGGGTGTGGTGGCCATGCCTGTGCTCTTAGAATTAAGATCAAGGCAGAGGATGATGAACCCAAGGCCAAAGAAGACCACATAATAAGACTGTCTCCAAAAGAAAAAGAAAAAATAAAGGTGTTATCATAAGAGCCTATTGCAGCAGGAATTCTGAGGGTAGAGCCCATCCCCAGTATGAGAAAGGTCTCTGAGTGACACTCTCCAGTGTGAGAGCCAGGGCTCTAAGAGATGAGGGCCCACTCTCCAAATGTGATGACTGCCTTTCTCCCCTCCTGAAAACCAGTCTGGAAATATTATGAATTAGCATGAGAGGTATTCTTGTTAAGTCAAAAACCTTAGGGGATGACAAGGCCAGTCACAAATTCCTCTGCCTCCCAGGCCCTCATTCTCGTCTCCACTACAAGTTCATTTTAGCCATAAGAGGGTACAAGGAGAAAGGAGCCATCACTGAATACTTCAGTGATGGAGTCCCCCGTGGCTCTCCTGTCTTAGGTCCTGGTGGCTCCAGTCAGGTGTTTTGCTTTTGGCTATGTTGTGGTTTCTGCAGACCTGGAAGGCTGTATCTTGGTATGAGCCTTGACTACGTAGCAAGTGGATGTCACAGTCTACTGTCATACCCTCAGAGGAAATGTCTCTGTGGGTGAGCTTCAGAGGTGGGGAGAAGAACATGAGCCTGTCTGTTACAGATACTGAGCTGGCCAGTCCTAGAAGAAGGCAGGGGAGTGGACAGGTACTTGACACCCGAGTCCAGCCTCCCTGATGACATTTCACCCACAGCTTTTAGGATGGGCAACCCCTCTACTTATTCTAAGTGGAAGAAACTGGACACCAAGAGGTAAATATTGTGTGAGTCTTGGAACCTCAGAGAGTGAGATCACAGAGAAGGAAGATAGAGTGTGACTGCTAGGAGCAGGGACAAGAAGTGGGCACTTAGCCCTTAGTAGTCTCAGAGTTGCTACTGGAATAAAAGAATATTGAAATCACAGTATTGCCAGCAGTATCTGTCAGCTGTACAAATAGACACCCCTCCCCAACAAACACCCCCACACAAGCCAGGCATGTGTCCCCGAAGGAGTCTTATTAGCGAGCTTTGGTGCGATCTCTTCTTCCTTCTTCCTGACAAAGAGACTTACAAAGATTTAAAAAAAAAAATCTAGCAATGGGCAAGATGGCACCTGTCTCTAAGCACTTGGGAGACAGCAGATAATGAGTTCAAGACCTCTGTGGGTTATGCTGGTGTGCCTGTTTCAGAAACAGACTCTTTGTAAAGCTAAGCATTCAAAATCATATATAACAAAATGAGCTTGAGGGATGGGCCCTACTGGGCCTCACAGAGACAGGCCAGGAGTGTTTAAGGGAGACATCTGCTCTGACTCTCCATTGGCATACTGTAGTTACCCTTCTTAAGTCCGAGGACACCTCAGGCAAGGATGGAAGGTGTGTCACAGATTCTTCCCTGGGGTCCTGGTGGCTCAGGCCTGTAATCCCAACACCTGAGGCCTGGCAGGAAGATTGCTAGTTCAAGGTTCACCCGGCACGACTTACTGAGACCCTGTCTCAAAACTGAAAGTTGAAAAAGGCACAGACACTGAATAGAGTTCTCAAAAGAAGAAATACAGAGGGGCAATCAGTGTTGCTTAAGATGTTCAAAGGCACCTCAGGGAGAACGAAAATCAAATTTAGCCAAGGTTCCATCTCACCTCAGGTGTCACGGTATTAATCAAGAGATCAGATAATAGCAAGGAAAGGGAGTCCTATCCCCAGCAGGTAGGAGAGAAGACTGGTGTGGCCACTGTGAAAATCAACATGGAGCTTTCTCAGAAAACAAGACAAAACAACAACAACAAAAACCAGGGGGCTGGAGAGATGGCGCAGAGGTTAAGAGCGCCTGATACTCTTGCGAGGACCCAGGTTTGACTACTAAGACCTGCATGGTAGTTTACAACTGTCTCTTGTAACTCCGGTTCCAGGGTAACTGATGCTCCCTCCTGGTTTCTAAGGGCATGTATACACTCATGTGCATGTGTACATATATGCAGGTAGGTAAGCACTCATATACATATCATAGAAGAGATACCTTTAAAGTGCAAAGTAAAAAAGAGAAATCTAAAACTAGCACCACATGAGCACACCTCTGTGTGCTTTACTGTGTACATTCACTCCTTCCAGACATATACCAGGAGCTCTTACGCTCCGGTAGAGATATTTGTACATCTATGTTCATTGCTACATTATTCACAGTATCAAGGGAACAGCACCAGCTTAGAAGTCTGCCAATACATGAATAGATAAAGAAAATGGGATACGGGTTGGTGGTGGCCCAGCACTCAGGAGACAGAAGCAGACAGTTTGGTGAGTCAGAGGCCAGACTAATCTACAAAGCAAATTCTATCCAAGAGACCCTAACTAGCTAGAGAGATTCTGTCAAAAAATTAAAATCATAATACATACACACAATAGAATTCTATTCAGCCATAAAGAAAAAAAAATTTCAGATCGGGAAATTATATTAAATAAAGTAAGCCAGAGTTAGAGTGGCAAAGAGCCTCTTCTCTCTCAAAAGTAGCCCAGGTTTCAATTTTTGTAAGTGTATGTATATGGGGTAGGGTGAAATTATATAAACCACCAAGGGGACCATGAGAGGGGAAAAGAGGTCTTAAGGAACAAAGTGAGAATAAGAAGACTAATAGCATACAAGTGACATGGGGTGGGAAGGGAACTATGGAGAGGAGCAGGGGGACAAGCTGGATGGGGCAGGGAATTGGGAAGGGGTCAACAAAAGCACAGCACACTTATTTGAACTTGATAATAACACATTAATTTTTACGCTAATTTTAAAATAGGCAACATAAAAAAAGAGGGAGACAGAATCAAGCTCAGCTGTGGAAAACCTGCACAGCTAGGGTGAGGCCACTCATTTGCCCCTGCTGAAGGAAAAAAAATTAAGGGAGAGAAAGTAAAGTAAAGAGAAGGAAAAAAATGGTCCCCATGTTTCCTGGACTCTAAACCTATCATGAAAGATGCTGTGAGGAGCGCCGCTCCTTGAAGTCATGTGTCTCCAAAGCCCGTCTGAATTCTTCTGAGTCACATCTTTGGAAATGCCCATCACATGAAAGGCTTCCTAAAGCCTGCCCTCACCCCAGCAATGCTATTTCTGGGTTTTCCTCCCCAACTGAGCAATCAGGTAAAAGGATGTGATTCTAGAATATTCCTTTGTCTTGTTTTCTACAGAGAAACAAGTGTTATTTCCAAGTGAAATTATATTTTGACCTGGAAATATTTCAAAAGTTAATGCTGTGTTATGTGTTTAGCATTAGTTCTGTCTCTGTTAGCATTGCCCACTCCCCCAGGCACACACCAGGTACTTAGAGAAGTTACTTTGGGGCTGTGGGGTCATTTTCCAGGATGCATGTGTTTCTTTTGAAAAAAGAACCAGAAGCAGAGGAAGGTTCAACAATTTTATAATAAGATGAGCAGGCATAGGGGTTCTCAGCAGAGAAGCCAGCAAGTCCGAGTATAGGAAAGGTTGGAGGTTGGTGAAAAGGCTGTGAGCCCAGGCTGGACAGAAGAGGTACAGGAAGGCTTCAGTGTGAAGAAACTGATTCGGAAACCAGATCTCATCTGAACCCATCTTCGGGGACAGTCAGACAGACCCACAGATGACCCACGAGGGCTGGCGAAGGCTCAATACAGACACCAAAATCAGCTTGGAAGAAATTACAGTCTGCTATTGTAGAGGACACTGGAAGGAACAGAGCAAAGTCCCCACAACAAAAGCATCCAGGGACTCCTGTGTGACAGAGCCTGCTAACAGCACTTTCACTGAAGGCACATGTAGAAGCCCATTACCTACTGTTCCCAAGGACTGTACTGGGATCCATCATTAGCTATCAGGATTTTGAGGAATTGGTAGTATTCCTCAAAATTATTGGTGTGGTCCAGATATACTCTCTCAATTCATATATTGAAGTCTAATCCCTGGGGTGATGGTGTTAAAAAGTAGGACTCAGATGTTTGGCTTATAAGAGGTGACCCCATGGCTGAGCTGTACCTGAGTGTCAGAATGGGTACCTACTATACTCAGGGCCCTGAGTTGGATTACTACCACTAGTGGGGGTGAACGATCTCAGAAAGTCCCAAGATTTTCTGTGAAGACATTCTGTCAAGATAGACAACTATCAGTCAGGATAGCTGTCAATGTCTTGATCTTGCCATTCCAGCCTCTGGAATTGTGAGAATCATGGGTTGCGGATAAGCCACTATCTATGGTTTTCTGTCCCAGCAGTCCCAATGGACTTACAGAGACCTGCAGAGCAAGAACTGAATGTGTGAGCCATACTCCAGTGAACATGTGAGCCACAGTTGGGTGTCTACAGAGTTTTTGAATGGGGATTTTCATTTTGTTCTTATAAAACTTCACAGGAGAGAGGTAGACCAGTATATTAGTTACTTTCCTGTTGTATGATGAAATACCATGACTAAAAACAACATAGTGGTTTGAATAAGACTGTTCCCCATAGGCTCATATATTAGAATGTTTAGTCACCAGGAAGTGGCACTATTTGAGAAGGATTAGGTGGTGTGGTCTTGCTGGAGTAGGTGTGGCCCTGTTGGAGGAGGAGTGTCACTGGGGGTGGGCTTTGATGTTTCAAAAGCTCATGCTAGCCCCTCCCTCAAGTGTCTCTCTAGCTCAGGATATAGTTCTCAGCTGCCCCACCATGTGTGCACCCATGCTCCTTACCACGATGGTAATGGACTCAGCCTCTGAGACTGAAGGCAAGTCTACAATTCAATTCTTCATATGAGTTGCCTTGGTCATAGTCTTCGCAGCAATAGAGTGGTGACTAAGACAAGCAACCTAGGAAAGTCAGGGTTTACCCTAGCTTACCCAAAGGGATAAGATCCATCACACGGGGAAGGCGTGGTAGCAGGAACAGAAAGCTGCCCACATGGAAGAAAGCTCATCCACATGGAAGAGGAAGAAAAAACAGGAAGTAAAGACAGACTATGAAACCTCCTAGGGACATACTCCTCCAGCAATGCTCTATCTACCTATCTGTCTGTCTGTCTGTCTGTCTGTCTATCTGTCTGTCTGTCTGTCTGGTCTGTCTATTTATCTATCTATCTATTCATCTACTAAAGGTTTCATAACCTGTCCCAAAAGTGTCACCAATTTTGGACCGAGTGTTTCAGTGCATGAGCCTATGGGGCACATTTCACATTCAAACCACCCCAGCTTTTCCACCTTGTGTTTTTAGCTGAAAAAACCAGAGCTGAGAGTAAAAGCAGGAGGCGAGGCTGAGCACAGGAAGGGAAGCAGAGAAGAAAAGGCAACGTCTATCTTTGGGTCTACACCGTGAGCATGCTCCCTCCAAAGTGTAGCTCTGCTAAAGCCCTCCCAACCCAGCAACCGCTCCCTGGGGGCTGGGGGAAGATGACCTGAGGTACAAACACAGTTTTAAGATCACAAGCTCAGTGCTCCAAGCCTGCACTCCTCGGCTGGCCTTTCATGTAAGGGCACTGGTGGCCATATAGATTCAGACTCAACTAAGGCTGCCGGGCAAATGCTGAGAGTTGTCTCCACATTTCTATCTTTCAAGATAAAGTTTTTGTGCTAACAGTTCTGCCGCCTTCTGGAACGTATGTCTCTCTACATCTGTCAGCTGATAAGTTTGTTAGAAATGAGCTTTATGAATTTTTCCATCTGCTTGAAGGCCTGGGCAATTCTCGGAGGTATTTTACATTCTCTGCAAGGGCATGTAGCCATCTAAAATTAGCCTAGTGGGACTTTTAGGTATGACTCCCTATGGTTGAGTCAGACCATGTTGTAAAGAAAACACTGGCTTAGAAAATGTAGACAAAAAAACCAGCCAAGTCCTTCTTACCCAGATTCACAGGATTCAGGGACAAAGTGAGTGAGCTTTGGAAGTGTGTTGGGACCTGTTTCCAGGCAAACCCAGTCATAGCTAATGGAAGAGGTATGGCCTTGCCTAGGGAATGCTGACTGATGGATACAACTAACACAAGACCTTCACTAGATCAAGCCAACAAAATCTCATATGGACAGGCAAGATGGTCATGGAGGCTCACACCTAGCTGAGGAGCTACTAGCAGTTTATGGCTGACAAGAAAGGGAGCCTTTTTCATGGATGCAGCCCTTGGAAGGCTACCTAAATTCTAGTAGATGGCCTCGCACCCATGAAGTGCCCCATGAGAAGCTGCCCATGCTCCATAGGCTGCTCTATATCTGTGCACATACCAGCAGCACCAGGTGAACTTAGTGGGTTTAAACAAAAATGAAGCACAATGAAGTGGGAGGTATGTAGGTGGGAAGTGGAGATGAATTGGAGGAGAAGGACTGGGGATGGACTTGATCAAAACACATTACACGTGTGAATAAAATTCTCAACCATAAAAATAAGTTGATGGGATAATTGAACTCAGGCTGTGGGTTCAGTCATCAGGATCTCTCTCCCTCCCTCTCTCTTTCTCTCTCCCCCTCTCTCTCTCTCTCTCTCTCTCTCTCTCTCTCTCTCTATATATATATATATATATATATATATATATATATATATAATTTATATATGTATAATATATATACATATATCAGACTGTGGTGGTTTGAATAGGTTTGTCTCCCATAAACTCATGTGTTTGAATGCTTGGTCCATGGGGAGTGGCATTAGTATGATGTGTGGCCCTGTTGGAGAAGGTGTGGCTTCATTGGGGGAACTGTGTCACTTTGGGATTGAGCTTTGAGGTCTCCTGTACTCAAGCTCTGCCCAGTATAGAATACAGTCTCCTTCTGGCTACCTTGAAGATCAAGATGTAGAACTCTCAGCTCCTCCAACACCATATTTGCCTGCTGCCATAATAATAGACTAATTAGGGCAAGCCAGCCTTAATTAAACATTTGCCTTTACAAGAGTTGTCTTGGTCACAGTGTCTCTTCACAGCAATGAAACCCTGGCTTTTGTGAAGAATATGAGGTACCCATCCTTCTTGGCAAGTTTTCACTGTTTCTGACAGGAGGAGTAGATACAGACCAAACTCTCTCCTCTTCTGAAGGGCCCACAGCAGAAATGCAGCTCTTCATTTTGCACCTCTTTGAGAATACAAGGTCAGCAGTCGGTCCTTCAAAATAGCCCATGTTGTCAGGAGAGAAGATTCCCTCACTCCTGAGAGGTACAGCATGAAGAACAGATGGAGCCAGGGCCACTCCAGATTCAGTTCCCAGCAAGTAACAAGGAAAAAAACCCAACCAAGGAACATGAATTTGTTCTTGTTTTTCTATGGCAATTTGGCTGTTGAAATTGAAAATGACATTTTAGTCTTGCTGTTTTCTGTGTACTATCACAAACACACCAAACATTCAGTTACAGTAAACATTCCCTTCCCACAATGTGCCAGGCTGGGCAGTCCAAGGTCAAGGCATTGGCAGATTCCATGTCTGGATGTCTGATGAGGGCATGCATTTTGACTCCAGATATCTGTCTCCCTGTTGTTATTTCATATGGTGGAAGTAGTAAGGGAGTTCTTAGGTCTCTTTTATTACAGCACTGATCTCTTTCATGATGGCTACATTAGGTAGGCCTCTAAAGGCACAGAACCAATAGAACACATGCACACACATACACACACAAAGAAGCATGTGTGCATGCGAGTGCCCAAGGAAAGAAGCTCAAATTATTGAGAGATTGGATAAATTCAATATATGATAACATGTGTGTGTATATATGGTGTGCTTATGGACACACACACACACACACACACACACACACACACACGGATTTAGCTTGATAGTCCAGCAACAGTATTTATGCTAAAGAAGCAGAGAACTCAGTGGCTGCTCATTCCAAGAAACTGGGGACTCCAGCTATTCCACTCCAGAGCTGAAGGCCTAGACACTCCCTGGAGAGATGCAGGTGTTGAGCACAGGCTGAAAGGCTGAAGAAGTGGGAGTCTGGTATCTCTGGACGATGACAGCAGCAATGATAGACACTCAGAAAGGAAATGGCTCGCTGCTGCCTCCCTCCAGTTTCCTTTCATCCAGGATGCCAGCTACTTAGACTATATTGTCCACATTCAAAGGCACTCTTCCCTCCAAATCCCTCCACTATTACAAGTCAGTCTTGGCTAGAATCATTCCAGAGACACAGATGGGTGTTGTCCACTGGTTCTGTGGCATCTCTGTGTCTCGCAAGTTGACCCCTGGGACCAGTCAACACAAGGGCTCCAACCCCAGGGCTAACCATCTCCCAAAGGCCCTGCCTTGTAAACCCTCACCATTGGGGTTGCGATTTAACTTATCAGTGCAGTTGAAGGTTGAAGTGGCTGTGTATATCCCCTGCTTGCTAATGCATACTTCTCTATCTGAGATAGACCTTTCCCACAGTGCCTGGAACAGGAGCCATCATCACCAGATCTGTTTCTCTAAGCATGAGGACCAGACCCACACTGCTTCTCCCGGGGCTTCTGGCCTTGCACTAGAGAGACAGCTGGGGTGGTAGGTCTGTGGCCTGTGGCCCTGGGAAATTAATAGGTCTTCCTGGAATTGAACCAGCAAGCTTGGCCTTGTTTATACAAGTCAGCCCTGTAGTCAGTGTTCCTTGTAAAATCCCTCTGTCTACAGAAATGCTTCATCTCAGTGGAGCTAGAAAGTGAACTTCTTGACACCAAATCCACAGAGGCCCTTTGTAATCACAAGAGAGGTGTTGTAAGCTGAGCTAGGTCAAGAGGTCATGACGAAAGTAAGACTCATGTCATCAACCAATATTGCCAAGGACCCAAGTGAGGACACAGGAACAAGAGTGTGCCTTCCTGGAGTAGCCACATTTGACTTTTTCTCTCTCTGTCTTATGATTGTATGAGGGAGAATTCCCAGCACTGTTGCCCTAATCACTCCTGCAACCTCACGTACTCTCTCTGGCAGTGCTTTGTCAGGGTACCGTCTTTAAGAACACCCCCTTCCTCCAGTTTTTCACAAGTGTTAATTCCACAAGGAAAGGATACTGCATTGTAGTGCCTAACAGTCCTTGGGGTATGGGAATAGAACACCCAGCAGCTACTGTCGACTCCCTAGTGGACTGGACACAGCAGTTCTTAATTGAAGATGCTGAGAGGTGCCTCTGTCACTTACCCAAGAAGCACAGGTTGGCTAAACACAGCCAGATTCCAGGGACTGTCTCACACTTCATATCTGGCACCCCATGGCTCCGGCTGCCTCTCACAGTCATACTTCCTGTGTGAAGTTACAGCTACCTCTGTGCGCAATTATCAGCACGCCTGCTCATGGATGAGAGTCAGTAATGGCAGTTTCTCTGCTTCCACCTCTCTGCAATGCAGAATACCACGACTAGCACACAGTAAGAAACAAAGACGTAATGTACTGACTGTCCGGCTAAATATGATGCACACAACACAGGATCACACCCCCTCTGGACGAACTCAGTTGCAGTTGGATTCTCCTCTATGGGTCCATGGGGAGCTGTTTGGAAGCTGGGAAGCTCCCTGTGTTTGCAGTTGTGAGATGGCATCATCTACTGCCTTGCATTGGATGGAGAGAAGTTTAGCCGGGACTTTCATCATCACACAGAACCAAACGTGATTCTAGTTCCTGGGTCTTCTTTCATGTGAAGATACCCAATCTTCTCTGAGTCTCTCTTCTGCTTTCCCTGTGTTGCCATGGGCTGCTTAGGAAGTTACCCAAAGGGGGAGCTCGCTCCCCAAAAGGAAGAATAAAAAATAAAAGTGAAGAGGAGGTTGAATGGGTTGTGCTAGGCAGGGGCGGAGAGATGGGAGTACTGAGTCCCAGGGCAACCAGCAGCACTCCTGTAGTAATATAGAACCAGCACATAGACGATTTGGGGGCTTCCTGTGCCTAATGCTGCTCCTCTAAAGAAATCCCTACTGAGTGTCCCAGGGGTGGATACAGAGCTGGGAAGGATGTCAACCATCAGGGTACTCACATTCCTGGAATAGCACTGCTAAAACATGGTGTACCGAGGCCTTTCTGTGAGCCCGCCAGGTAGAGACACTAACACGCAAAGAAGACAAGGGAGCCACTCTAGCAGAAACAACAGGGTAGCTCCAGTGAATATGTCTGTTTGGAATCAGCCCTGGCTGGGGGCCTATCCAGTAGCCGGGATAGCAGCACAGTGTTCAGCTGAGTCTCGGTTTTGCTGGGACTCCTGATCTGGTCTCCCTGAATTTTGAACTCTTCCCCCACTGAATTCTAACCTGTCTGTGCAACATTTCCAACTCTCCCCTTTATTGCTGAGACAAGACTATTGTAAAGATGAGCTGAGATGCTCAATGGGGATGTAGAGGAGCCTTAGAGAAATAAGCAAGATGTAAAGTAGACAGGGATGCTGGAAAGTAAGGGACCAGGCTGGTGAGGCGGGCAGGCTCTAGGGAGCCTGCACTCCCAGATGCCTCCCAGCACACGCTCAGGAAGCCCCCTTCCTCATCTTTCACTAGTGCCTTCTTCAGCTTCTTCTCTCCTCTCTCTGTCACTAAACATCTGTGGCCACCTCCCAGTCTGTCCTTTGGAAACAGGAGTGCATAGGTATCTGCATTTAGAAAGCTTTTGATGTGTGTTGCCAAAGTCCGCCCCAAGAGTTCCAATTTAGCAATTTACACTCCACTGGCAGTGTATTAAAGGGCCCTCTCCCTCAGCCCCAGCTAACACTGGGGATTACTGTTCTTTGAGTGTTTGCCAATGCCTTGGGTTTGACATGGTATGCTATTGCTGTTTTAATTTGCACTTTCAAAATTACTTATGAAGTTAGTATTTTTCCATGTTAATTTTCAGTGAGCACTCTGTCACTCATAGTCTGTGCTATTTTATTTTTGGGTGCTTGTATTTTTTTTTAATTGATATAGAAAGAAATTTTAAAATGTGGGCAGTTTCTTGTTTTCTGCCATTTTCCAAGAAAAAAAATTTAGTCATTTAATATATAATTCTTAAAACTTGTATGCATCCTAACATGTGCTTAATCATCAACGTAAAGAAAACAACAAACCTTTTGCGTCTTGCCTTCTTTCTCACATTAAGATGAGCTGGGAACTTTCTGTTCCATGTAATGTAATGGAGAGTTTTAGCCCAGAGTATCATCACATTATACATTCTATAATACAACCCTTTATTTGGGAAATAATGTTTACATCTAGCGTTAGTTTTATAAGCAAATACGAAGAATTTACATTTGTAGATGCAGGGACTCAATCAGTTACAGATCAAAGTAACAGAAAAAAAAAGTACATCTCTACAGACTAGGGACAGATTTTTTTCTTGTCATAATTCCTAAATAATATAGTTTGCCAACTGTTTCCTCTGTTCTTACATTATGCTTGCATTGTAAGGCATTATAAGTAATCTAGTAATTATCTAGAGTTGCAGTATATGGAAGGCTTTATGGAGCTTCTATGCAAGAACTACTTACTTTGTAGGAGGAATTTGAGCCGCCTGAGAGCTGAGAACCCATAGGAGATCCTGGAATTGTTCCCCACCTCCACCCCATAATAAGTGACATCACACATAACACCCTCAGCAGAGTTCCCAGCACAGGGAAGCACTAAATTAGTATTAGCTCAAACACTATTTTAATAAATACATTAAATTAACTCTGAGGCCAACTATTTTAATGCACATCAACAGTTATTTTACATCGAGTTTCCTGTAATGGAGACTTTAATGTTATTCCATATGTCACATGAAATGAATTTTTCCAAGTGATTTTTTTTCAAAAAAATAAACTTTGGAAGTATATTTTTAAAGTCTTTGGATTTCTGACTCTCTGTCTATTTCCCTTACATATGAAAGGAACTGCGGCAGCATTTCATTTACTATGTGTGGACACAGTGTCCTCCCCCCCACCCCCACCCTGCCTTAGCCTGTTTTCTTTAATTCCATTACCTTTTGCTCTCTGGTATAACCCAGGAGAACACTGTATTTCTTTGTGTTTAATTTGCCCAGATTTTTATCAGATACAGAAGTTTTCACTTTGCTTTGATATAAAAAAAAGATTTACTGCAGTGGTCCTGGATATTGAATTTTTTTCATACCTTTTCCCAATGAAATATGGCAAAATCTTGAAATACGTGGAGCTTTTGCAGAAAAAGAAAAAGTGTGTGTGTGTGTGTGTGTGTGTGTGTATGTGTATGTGTGTATGTGTGTGTATGTGAGTTTATGTGTGTATATGTGTATATATGTATGTATGTGCATATGTGTATATATGTGCATATGTGTGTATGTATTTGTATGTGTGTATGTGTATATGTGTGTATGTGTGTGTGTGTCTGTGTGTATGTCTCTGTATGTGTGTATGTGTATGTGTGTGTGTATGTGTGTGTGTCTGTGTGTTTAGTCAGCATTTCACTCTTCCGGGTTGGCCTTGCCCCTAACCATAGCACACACGTCACACTCTGCACAGCAGTCCATGCTTGGCTTTGCCTGGGGTTGCCTTGACATCTGTATCATGCCATATGGATTTTAACTCTGCTTGAACTTTGGGCTTCATGTCAACTGTCTTAGTTCAGCCTTCATAGGCAACTGTTTCCTTATGACTTGTCACTCTTGTGTGATAGAGACCTGGTGGCTTGTAATCTTCTAGGGTCACCTAGTCGTGAGCACAACCTTTTACTGTAAGTCAATAGTTAGATGCAGAAGCAGCTGCAGCTGGGAGTGCTAGGGCAGGCAGGTGACAGAGATGCATGAGAAGATGCTGTTGTCCTGGAAGGGATAAGGATTCCTCCATTTCTGGTGACAGTGCCACATTCTTTGAAATGCATACTGTAACCCTACAGAAACCATCCAAAAAGACTTTTCCTACACTGGGTTGTTTTTATTTTCCTAATTAATAACCTAAAAACCCAATTCTAGATGTTTTTCCTCATGTAGCCATCTTTTTGTCTGTTTGTTGTTTGTTTGGTTTTAGTGGAAAAGGGCAATTTGTGCTGAAGGTGTGGCTCAGTGGAAGAGCAGTCTTCTAGCATTCACAGGGCCCTGGGGGGTCCATCCTCAGTGTCACAGTAAAAAAAAAACAAAAAAAACAAACAAAAAAAAAAACAAATGGGAATCCCTACAAAAGAGGGCTTGCCTAGTCCTCAGAGGCCGGCATTTTCATCATGGTGATCTTGGAAGCCTAACTTCCCCAGCCTTAGGAACATCAACAGAAGCTGCTTCACAAGCCAACCCCAAAGCCTAATTTTTCTAAAAAATTAGGTGAGAGCTTTCTGGAGTAAATCATTTTTCTTTGAGGGTCAGCTCTTCTGATACTCAAGTTGATGAGATATATCCAAACACGCAGAGTCCTAGGTCCCATGTAGGTCTTCTCTCATTTGGGGGCATTTTTTTCTATTCCTTCTGTGGAACTTCAATAACATATCTGTTAACTAATCTCTCTTTGCCTCCTTGCCTTCCCTGGCCTCTGAGTAGTACCATTCCACTCTCTGTTTCTGTGAGATTAATTTTTGTAGATCCTATGTATGCCTGAGATTTTCTAATCTGCTTTCCTTTACTGAGTAGAACACTGTAGCTTCACCAATGTTTCTTCAAATAGCAGGATTTCCTCTTTAAGGATAAGTAGGTAACTGTTTAGATATGCACAGTGTCAGTGCATCATTCTATCAATAGACACATAGATTGTTTCCATATTTTAGTTGTTGTGACTAATACTGCAATGTCTATGAGCATGAAGATGTCTCTTTAACATACTGACTTTATTTCCTTTGGTTAAAGATTACTAGATCACCTTTTAGTACCGTTTCCAATGTTTTGAAGGACCTTTGTAATGTCTTTGCAACAAATGTGGTTGTTTACGTTCTCACCAGCATTGCCCATGGATTCCTACATTTCCTCCGACCTTGCCAATGTGTGATCTTGGGTTTTTCTGATAACCATTCTAACAGATATAAGATGGACTATATCTTATCTTTCCCCAATACTCAGGATTCCTCAACAATCATTCTCCAGCATAATACTCCTCCATAGAAGGCATTCATATGGAGCCAGTTCTCTGTTTCAAGGCTGGCTGGTCTCCTGTCCTCTGTATCACACTCTGATCCTTACTGTATGACACACTCCATCCAGGCAGTGTATTCACTATTATTAGCAGGAGCATCACTCTCTTGGTGCCCCTCCTCAATGCACACCTCAGAGTAACGCTTCATATCTGCTAATCATTCAAAGTTGATAAGTCTTTATAACATGTGAACACATGGAAGTAGAAGGAAATATGGGCCAGGTATGGTGGCATACGTCTGTAATCCTAGTACTTAAGAAAAGAGAGTTGGGGGGGGGAGAAGGAGAGAGAGAGAAGGAGATGGGGGGTGGAGAGGAATGTACATATTGAGAAAGCATGGTAGAAAACAGAAAGACTGTGGTGAAGTTTCTTTAGGAACAGGGAAGCAAGGACAGTATAGTAGCCCAGAGCATAGGCTCAAAAGCAGATACTTTGAATTCAGATCTTGGGCACCTGGTCCAAGGTTACCCAGGAACTGAGTGTCTTGGAACAGTAACCCTGTTTAGAGTGACTTAGTTCCTTCCTTAGTAAAATAGGCTGGAGAGATAACAATGTAATCTCTGAGTGTTACTACAAGTGAAGGAATCAAAACAGAGTAACTCAGTAAGCACTCAATAATTCCTAGTTATTGCAAATAATTATGATGGATCATCTTACACTACAGAACTTCCCTAAAGATGACTTATGGTGTGGTTGCCAAATCACTGAATTATACATTTGTAATATTAAATAGATCTCAGTACAACAAATTTTTAAAAAGAATTAATACTGGTTGGTGATATGGTTTAATGAATGAATGAAGGCTCTTGCTGTAAAGTTTGACCACCTGAATTTGATCCCCAGAATTCACATGGTGGAAGGAGAGCCAGTTCCAGTAGATTTTCCTCTGATCTCCACATTGTAAGACATGGCATGCGTACCCTCATAACTAAATGCATATAATTTAATTATTAAAGTTACTAGATATCATCATTATTTATTAACAATATCAATAGGCTGACTTTATGCATTTATTAATATTTGTGCATTTTTCTAGAAGGCTTTTAGGCCCTTATTTTCTTTCTTAGACAGGGACAATAGACCTGAAACCTGTGTTTAGCGTACCCCTCCACCTCCCAGCTCAGCTTATTTCTGTCTTGCCGCCCAGTCACTGGACCTTGTCTTACTTTTGACCACTCTGTGTTCAAGACATCTTGGTGCAGGATATTTGATGACAATGTAAACCCCAAGATTGTATAATTTACAGAAAAAAACCTATTTCTAGTTATCGTGGGGCTCACCCTTAACACACACCTTTAATCTGTCTGGCTAGAATACAGGCATCTTTTAGCACACACCTTTAATCCCAAACAGTGAAGGTAAAGTTAATTTGTAAAAGGAAGCATCCATGTTTGAAAGTGATGTTTAACTGAGTGGCAAAGTGATGAATCAGAAAAAAAATTGACAGAACAGGAGATGCACAGTTCTCATGAGAAGAGAGAGGAAACAGAAGCTACTTGAGGGGGCAGTGTAGAGAGAGGAAGAAGGCAATTTTACTGCAAGAGTTTTACAGAGACAGGTTGAAGAGAGAACAGGTGAAGACAGAATGGGCCAGAGAATGAGAAGGAGCCAGAAAATTAGAGCAGATTGTCAGAGTTAGCTTGAGGCCAAGCAGAGCAAAAGGAGGCTGAGAGAGAAGCCAAACTGAATTAGTCAGCTTGGAGAGGTGTTTCAGCCAGAACAACCAAGTTGAACCTGCCAGGCAGAGATCATAAAGAACTAGAAAGGGTGAGCTTATTCAGCATCAAGTCTTGGAGGCTGAAAACATTCCAGGTCTAGATAAGATTGTACAGAGGCCAGAAGCATCCAGGAGTAGGCCTAGGTTAACATATGGAGGTAGTAAGCCTCAGAGACAAGTATGTCATGAGGATAAAAGATACTTTTACATCTGGGGACCTGGATTCACAGCCTGACTCTGGCCCTAGTTAGCTGTGCCATTTCAATGAGTCTCATCCAAGAACAAGAGGATAGATTGATGAGTGAGTGCTAGTTGTTTTGTAATCCATAAAACATCATGCTCTTCTCACCTTCTCCACTTTCCCACTTTGAATAGCACTTCATCCTCAAGAGAATCTCATTTACACAGCTTGTGTTTCAAGTTATCCTCAGTCTAGTACAATTCCCATGTCTCCTCCATCCTGCATAGTCCCCCAAGGTAAATAGAGTCATGGAGTAGGGGCAGGCAGAGAGGTACAAGATGCACACTAAGCTCATGGTTTAGCCCAAGGCAAGTCCTGTGATCAAAGTTAGCCCACTGGGAAAGCCCAGTGACTGCTAGGTCAAGACCAAAGTAGCTATAAACCAAAGCCCTCTCTCTTGGTCAAAACACACATGAACAATGGTTTAGTTTGGCATCAAAATGCAAAACCATTTATACCATTTGTCTGAGAATGGGAATCCAGGACACACTCTTTGATTGCTCTAAAGTTTAATTTCCTGGTCTTTAAATGGAGTTAATAGCCCACATCATGCGGTGTTCTTATAAAAATAAGAAGACGTACACGTGAGAGCATCTAGCATATCCTACGAGTTAATAAACACTGAGCAGATGACCCCACAAGGCACTGAAACACTGAGAGGCACTGTGCTTTCCCAGGGCCTGTAGTGGAGAATTCACCAGGGCCGGACACATTTCTGAAGCGGGGAAGTCTAATTAGGCTAATTGAACAGGGACCCTCCTCTCCTTTGCTCCTCTGTTTTTCTGTTGGCTCTAATAGAGAGAAAACGAGTTAATGAAAAACAAACATTTCCTAGTGAGCCCTCCTCAGACAGCTGAGTGTTGTTGCAAGGTTGAGAAAGAAAACAACTTCAACTCAGCTTGGAAAGGTCGGGAATTAGGATAACCAAAACAATCTCTTGACAAGAACCAGTCCAGGAGAAGCCATGAGTGACAGTGGCCAGAGGCTATCTAACCAGTGTGGAACAGGAAGGGGCCTGGGAGAAAAGGGAAACAAATCCTCTTCAAAGCTTTGCTCCATTTCATCACGTTCTCCTCCTGCAAGGCCAGCACATGACTTCAAAGTAATTCATGGGCACGAATCCATTGTAGTCAACACAAGCGAGTTTTTCTTCCCAGGAACACAGTAAACGAGTGACTCTCAGCTGTGTCCAAGTTCAAAAGGATTGCAGCTGTAGTCACTATAGTCCACCATGATGTCAATTCAACAACCACTGGAGCCTTAGAATGTCACTTTGGACCTCCAGGGTAAGAAACACCACATGAAACTTGGGAGGAAGGCGAGCAAATGTTAGAGAACATGAAGAAGAGAAGCAGTGAACCTGGGGTGGGGATATTTGGAAGACAGCACAAGACTAGACAGTCAAGGTGAAGGTCACTGATGAACAGCATGAGAGAGCAGGAGAGACACTGGGAAAGCCAAGATCTTCTCTCCATAGGCCAAGAACCCATGAACGGAGAGAGTCATCACCAGGAAGCTCAAGACAAACCCAGACTGGGATCATGTCAGGGAATGGAAGCCCTGAACTCTAACAAAGTCAAACACTTGACCAATAGGAAATGACAGAGGAAGGACTTTCCAGACTGAAGGACACCATGCACCATGGCAATGAACAATGTATGTTCCTAAACTAGACTAGAATGGAGAAATGGACTTGATTGGGAAACATGTCTAACAGCCTATGAATCTCCTTCCATTGTGTTTTCTAAAGGATAATTTATAGGTCCATCCTTGTTTCTACAAGCCTTAGCTGGCACGGAACTGTAAGGAAGCATGCTCTCTTCCACTCAAATTTTGGTTATTATTGCCACCTACTTGTGGACTTCTACCTCTTTTAGTGACCACGTTGGCTTTGCCTTGGTCAAGAAGACCCACTTGGAAGATTTCTGTGTTCCCTTGATCTGCTGTCCAGATTCTTCACTTTCCTCTTTACTCCCTGTTACAACAATCCAGGTTTAACTCATGCTTTCCTGCCCCACCCACTCAGGCTAGGTCATTTCTCCACAGAGCCTTAGTTCCTTTCAGTGAAGTGTTTGTACTCAACATGACACTAGATGTGTGTGTCCCTTTTTGAACAAGGAATGTTTGCTTCATGGCCTTGTAGTAATCAAAGATAATGGTTAGTGTATATCAATGGGACCCCCAAAAGTCTTTATGCCACTTTAAGCTTTAAAACTTGAAATGTGTAAAACCTACTATTGACACAAAACCCATAGCTCTCATCTTAATGGAAATAAGGAGACAGCTCATTCTGGAGCCATTTTTAGTGCCTATGGCCTGGGAACACTAATCTAGATCACTCCAAATGCTCTGTTTCAACATGGAAGCATCAGTTTCATGAAGTTTTATAAAATTTTTTGAAGTTTTATAGTTTTACAGAACAAAGCTATTCATAAACCATGGCAAGTGTAAAATACATTAGTGGATGCATTAGAAAGGCTGTTACACAGGGATTGGGAGAGGTTTTCTATAGACCCATGCTAGCTGATGGCATTCTTTGCTTTGGGGTTGGTAGAACCCAGTTGTTGGCTACATTAATAGATTCCAAAAGATTTTTATCCTGTACTCACAAGATATTAATTCAGACAAGAGGTGGGCAAGGCTTGGATGTTCTACAGGCTCAAACTAACCAAATGTAAGATAATTAGCCTTTGTGCCTACAATCCCTCCGTAGTACTGAACTTCTAATCAGCTACTCTATCCATGTAGATGCAGCTTCTGTTCAAGAATTTCATTCTCGCTACAAACTTACTAAAATTGGCTTAAAAGTCCATTGAAGTTTCCTTTACACTTGCATTGTGAAATTTACTAATACGTTTGAATATTAACTTTAGGGCCAGGAGAGAGAGAGAAAGATTAATGATTAAGACCTCTTTACAGAGTTGGGTTCTCGGGACCTGTATGGGGTAGCTCACAACTAACTGCTGGTCACTCCAACTCTAGGGGTTCAGAAGTCTTTGGTCTCCACAGGCACCTGAACTCCAGTGCGCCCTCTCTCTCTCTCTCTCTCTCTCTCTCTCTTTCTCTCTCTCTCTCTCTCTCTCTCTCTCTCTCTCACACACACACACACACACACACACACACACCATATACACATACATTTAAAAAAAACATTAATTGCAGCCTATCTTATTTAAAATGCTGAAGAGTGATGACCTTAAAGACAAGATGCTGTCCGTATGCCCTTTTCCCCAGGTAGATTCTGAATGTCTCTGGGACAATCACTAGCATCTCTTTGTTTTGTATCCACTGTCGATGAAAGAGCAGATGGCAATTCAACTGAACACATTGGAATAAAATAGAATGTGTGTGTATTTCCTCCAGCCATAGGACAGAGAGCGTCAGAAGCAGAAGCAAACAGCTTCAGTGTCTCCCATTAGAGACTTTATGAAGCACTGTGCTGTTGCTTGACTGACCTTGAAATCTGGAGGGAAACCAAGACAGCACGGCATGCTTCTTGATGCTCTCTATCCAGGAGAGATTATTCCATCTGCCAAATTCCTTTAATGCATCAGACTCTAAGAAGGGAAACAGTTAGATGCTGTCTTCTGGATGTGATTCTCCTAAAGGATCATGTGAAAGATATTTATTCCCAAATGAATCGGTAGAACATGGGCACACCCCCAAGGGCTCTGTGTGTGCAGGTATCAATTGGTCTGATAGAGTGAGATGGTTCCAGCAGGAATGGACTAGTTCCTGAGAAAATGGGTTACTATAAAACAGAGAGCCTACCCCCTCCTGGGACTTTTGCTTCTTGGTTTTGGCCATGTGATTTCCTCTACGTTGTGATATAGACACATGGTTAGTACCAGAGGCCACACTGTTAAGGTTTCCAGATGTTAAGCCTCCAGCCTCCCAAACTATGAGCTAAAGGAATTTTTTTTTCTTTATAAAGCACTTAGACTCATATGTTGTTACAGCAACAGCGAATGCACCAAGACAGCGGGCAAGACAAAATAGTAGAAATGACTTTGCCTTAAGCTACAGTTAGGAATGTGTGTTTACCAGGACCTAGCAGTAAAAAAAAAAAAAAAAAAAAAAAAAAAAAAAAAAAAAATCTGGCATTGTTTGTTTAACATGTCACACAAAAATTACTGATCAAATTTAAGTATCTCAGCAGATGGCTTGAGCAACAGAAGACAGGCTTCTGTACACACGAGGAGGACAGATTTGAGGAAGTAGCCAGACTTCTCCCAGGCTCCAAATTGACTCCTTAGCATTCTGAGGTTTGTTTGTGAACCCGGAGGATGAACCTCATGTTATTTTACAGGTGAAATGTCCTAGCAACTAGATTCCAAGATAATGAAACAGAATGTTGTGTCTGAATTACTTCATGCCAAGGCTCTCTTTCCTTCTCCTCGCTCATGCTTCTGGGAGAGAGAGTGGAGTAATCTTCTCCCTCCAATATACCTTCATGTGAGCAGTGTACTGCAGCTAACCCAAGCACAGAGTGGCCATTTAGCTGTTATCCAATGCCTCTCACTCTGGAAGAACAGGGATATGAACTGAAGGTGATGGTAGAAGCTGCTGTTTTTGAGCCATCCCAGATGCCAAACATTGTGTTTATATCCTTTCTAGCTCTCACCCTGACCCCAAAGCAGAGTGATAACTGTGTCAGTCAGCTCTCCTTGACTGTAACAAATGACTGAGATAATCAAGTGAGGAAGAAAAAAGGTTTATTATGATTTCAAATGACAGAGATCCCAGTCTGTAATTGCTGTCCCCACTGTTTCCAGGTCTGGGGTGGCTCACAGCATGTGGTGGAATGAGATCTTCAGTCACTTCATGGTCAGAAAGCAAGAAAGTTTCTGAAGTCCACTCCAGGGGAATGTGCCTAGCCTCCTACTTAGCTGTACCTTTCCTTTCCTTTCCTTTCCTTTCCTTTCCTTTCCTTTCCTTTTCTTTCCTTTCCTCTCCTTTCCTCTCCTCCCCTCCCCTCCCCACCCCTCCCTTCGCCTCCCCTCCTCTCCTTTCCTCTCCTCACCTCTGTGTGTGTGTGTGTATATGTGTGTGTGTGTTGTGTCACAGGTATGGAGGTCAGAGGGCAACTTTGAAAGCCAGTTCTCCTTCACCTTTGGCCAGGGTAGGCTCTTTCTTGTTTCTATGTTGCTTCATACCATAGGTTAGTTGACCTACAAGGTCCCTAGCAATTCTTCTGTCTCTACCTTCCATCTTCTTGTGGGAGTCCTTGGGTCGTATGCTCATGCCACTACATCTGACTTTTTCTGGGGGTTCCAGGGATCTGAACTCAGATCACCAGGCTTGCACAGCAAGCCCTTTTACCCACTGAAATCTTGCTGGCCCTCCTTGATTCCAGCTCTTAAAAGCTCACTATCTCCCAGTAGCATCACGGGCCTTTAGGACACATTTACAATTCAAACTATATCAATAGCCATCCCCATTTTGCAGAGCCAGCTGTGGCTGGGCGAGGTTTTTCACACAGCCCAGACCCAACAGTCAGTCTCTTAGGACAGGAAAACAAGCTTAGACTTCTGTTTGGTTTGGAGAATGATTCTGATTCATTCCAGAAGGCCATGCCCTCCCTAGTCTTGCTGCCTCTGCACACGAAAAGATTCAATTTGTCATCATGGAGAGGAATTCCACTAGCCTGGGCCATGAACAGTAGCTGTATCCAGCTATCCCGCAACCTTGTAGGGGTGGGTAAAACTACAGGGTTGGAAAGGCTCCTGAACAACTGTCTCTTTGGAGACTTTTGTTCCTTTCTTTCCTAAGCATTAAGACAAAATGCTATGGTTCCTATTACTCTGACTCTTTGGTCCTTTGCTCTGGGGCCATTGGTAACCTTTCTTTCTGTACTACTATGAAAGAAACTGAAACCCTCCACCCCAGTAACTATCCCAGTATAAGGAGAGACCATCTCCCTTATTTTACAGGTCATTTTTTTCATAGAGAGATTTTTTTAATGACCTAGCAGATTTTGGAAGAAGAGACGCTTAGCAAACAGAGAACTAAGGAGTCCCACTTGAATGGGTGGCAGTTAAAACAGCCATCATATGCCCAGGATTTGTTTAAAGATCTGTATTTGCACATCTTTTTCCCTTTTGCCTTTCCATCAAGAGAGAAGGAGAGGTTGAACTCTATTGTCTGTTCCTAATGAGAGCAAGAATCAGCAATGAAAATTAGTACATGCTATGAAAGAAAGCCCCCTCAAATAGAAAGATTCTCTATTTGAGATGTAAGAAGCCATTGGTCTGCTGCCTTTGGGCCACGGAAGACACTGTGTTATTTTTAAGATCAAACACCCTATCTTGTGCAAACGGGATTGGCAATGAAGTTAGAGAGGAAAATACAGAACATGTTGTTATTTCAAATGTGTACATTTCTAACTCACTGTTAAAGTGGCAGTCCTATTGTGA
>NW_022196911.1:58803093-58863975 GCF_008632895.1 Mastomys coucha
AAAACGGTGGAGGAGGGGTGGAGAAAAGGCTAGCATGGGCTCTCTGGAGAAATGAACACATTAGCTACACTGGAGATTGAAATTAACACCTTCAAAAACCAGTGGTTATTAGCACATCAGAAGGCACTGAAACCTCTCAGTTAGTGAAACCATCTCTTTTATTTTTACGTATTTGTTTGTTTTTGAGAAAGGGAGCAATAGCCAGGCTTGCAGGGCAGAATTCCATGGAGGTCAGTGGAAGTTCACCTGTCACAAAGAGAAGTCCTAGCCTATAAAATATTGTTTCCAATGTAGGGACTGGGAGTATTTGGGAGAAATACAATGGCAGGGGTAGAAACCAAAGCCTGAAGAGTGAAGAGCCACCAGACACCCGTTCTCCAGGGGAGTGCTTTAGGGCCCCTCACCTGGGAACTCCGAGTTCTGCCCCAGAGTCCAGCCTGCAGTGAGGTGATGCTTTTCCTTGGGGTAACTGAAATAGAAGTCCCAAATAGGAAACAGAAAAGCCCATTGCATCCCCAGTGATGGAATTGGGGAAGAATTTTCTTTCAGAATTCCTACACTATTGCTTGAGATAGAACCCGGGGCCTCATTGGACGCTAGGCTAGTGGGGTACTGTTGGGCTGACATGACTAACTTCCAAACACAGTTCAGCTTGAAACAACAGAGTCATCTGTGATCAAATTATGGGGACTGTGGAAAGTGCTCATTTCCAGCCTGCACACGCGCCCCTGCATAGCAGGGCTACTCAAGCTAGGGGATACAGCTGGGCTAGCAAGGATTCTCAGCCGCGGGTGGGGTGCTATTTGCCTCTCAAAAGATCCCTCCCCCTACAAGAAGTTACATTACGTTCCTTTGTTATTTAATCTTTTACAGTTCTTCATGCTCATTGTAGGGGACAAAATCTAGAAAGCAAAGTTTTAAAAATAAAATAAAGTCCATATAATTCACAAATTGTAAATAAACACAATATGAGCCTCTTCCCTCTGTTTTTATAACCAGACATGGACTTTTTGGACAAGAACTAATTTCATTTATTTGAGAACTAAATTCCACTATTTTAGTTTGGGTTTTACTGCTGTGAAGAGACATCATGACCAAGGCAGCTCTCATACAGGCAACATTTAATTGGAACTGAGTTCCAGGTTCAGAGGCTCAGTCCATTATCATCATGGCAGGAAGCACGGCAGCATCCAGGCAGACATGGTGCTGGAGATGGAGCTGAGAGTTCTACCTCTTGTTCCTAAGGCAGAAGACTGGCTCCCACGTGGTAAGGAGGAGTGTCTCATTGCACAACCCCACAGTGACACACTTCTTAATAGTGCCCCTCTCTGGGCTAAGCATATTCAAACCACCACATCCACTTATTATACATTACAAATACATGAAGGAGGTGGTTTTCTGACATCACTTTTAGGAACTATACAACCTGGACATTCCCTGTTTTGCCTTTGTTGAGGGTCATCCAGATTGCTTTCAATGTTTTTGTTTGTTTGGTTGGTTGGTTGGTTGGTTGGTTTGGTTTGGTTTTATTTTATAGAAAACATGAGACGGGAAATTACTCAGTGGTCAAAGCACCTGATTTGTTAGCCCAGTGATCTGAGTTCAGTCCCTAGAACCCATGTTAAATCCAGGCACAGTAACATCCAGATCTTGTAATCCCTGTTCTCCTAAAAAACGGTGACAGGTAGAGATAGACGAGTCCTCAGAAGCTCATGGGCCAGTGAATCTGGTCATACAGTGACTAGGAAGAGACCTAGTCTCCCAAAAGGCAGAAGGTGAGAGCCAACACCCAAGGATGGACACCTTGTCAGGTGGACACCTGTCCTTACACATGTGTGCTGTGGCACACACACACAGAGAGAGAGAAAGGGGGGCAGGAGGGGAGGGGGGGAGGGGGAGAGGGAAAAGGAGAGGGAGAGGGAGAGGGAGAGGGAGAGAATGATATTAAATTGGGCATGGTATCTGAGCATCTATAATCTCAGTACCCAGGGGGCTGGGGCAAGAAAATCATGGATGTTAAGTCCCAGGGCAGCCTGAGCACACAGAGGCTCACAATAGCTTAAGCTAGAGTAAGTCCCTGCTCATGAAAACAAAAGCAAAGCCACCAAGAATAGAGGCAAGTGAATAGAGGTTTAGAGGCTACTCTGGCTGAGGAGTGTTGACCCTTCTCTGGGGCCCAGTAGCCATTGGAAAGCTGGTAAAAGCCTGGCACTACTGCTTTCGCTGTGCTCTGCATCCTGCTGTCTGTTCAGGCTCCTGCTAGACTTCTGCCTAGCCTAAACTCAAAGAGAACAGGGGTAAGGCATTGTCCCAAACCCATGGCCTTCTTGGGTCCCTCTCAGGACAGACACTGCCACCTCATGAGGTCAGTTATTCATGACGTCAGAGCCGCACCCTGGAATGGAAGTCCAAGTTGTCAGGACCAGATTGGTTCCCTCAGCCAACAGCAGAAATGACAGATTAACAATGCATGCCCCTTCTTGTGGGCTAGAGCTGAGGCAATGATTGGCCAATATTAGGATCATACCTGGAGCAGGCTTGCCTAGTGATGCTTGCTTAGCTCACAAGCCCTCAACTTAACCCTAAGTCTACGCTTGTATCCCAAAGACAGACGTGGGGTCACTGAGCACCTCTTCTATTTCTCTTTCTCCTGTGATAACACGGGATAAATGTCAGCTTTGGCCATTGCTTACCTCTCTGATTAGCATTGTGGAGACAGGTGGCTGAGTCTGCCAGAGGCCAGGCCTTTATCCTGAAAACTCATGACACGATGGTACAGATCTGTTTACCTAAACTTCCAATGGCGTCTCTGTTCCCTTATAATCAGATTCTGAATATGGAATTCTGTTGTTTTGTATGTTTGCAGCACATATTCTTATTCAAGATATCTGAGCTTTGATTCTTGCTCAGGGGGAGCAGTCCTATGCCTGCTAATTGCTCTCAGCATCTTTTCCCTTTCTCCAGCCAGTCCTCACACATGTGCACCAGCCTGCCAGGTGGTCCTGGTGTGCTGACACTGATACCCATTACAGTACTGGGATACCTAATATGAAAAGCCTGCAGGGGCCATTTTTTCATGTCCCAGCACACCTGCTCTGTCCTGTTCCCACTTGCTTACTTAGGTTTTGCTTCAGAGACCTGAGAAGCCAGATCCTTCCTTTTTTTTTTTTTTGTGAAAATTTGATTGGTTATCCACTATTTTTCACAGTCATGGAAGTCAATGACACCATTCCTGTGGCTTCCTTCTGAGAAACTCCATCTGAAGTACCTTCCTAGGAACCAGGGAAACCTAGAATTTAAAGGTCAGATGGGAGATGAGGTGGGGCTCCCAGGCTCCACCCAGCCTGTGAAGACCAACCAGCCTGGGGGCAATGAGGTCACCATATTCCTGGAAGGCCTTACCTTTAAAATATGCATACTTATTAATTAAAATGTAAGTATACCACTTCCCCACTTCCTTCTTCTCCCTCTGACCCATTCCCCAAATAGAATTTTAAGTTGGCATGTAATATTTCATTTTTAATCATGTGAAAGATGATATTTAGAAGTATGCGTATGTGTTGGAACAGTTAGATCTCACCAGTCAACAGATGCTTGCCCTGTCTTTCTTATCACCTTCATGATAGGCCTCGTCACTTTCTTTAAAGAACTCTCAGTAAAATGATGCATCATCGTTAAGTATATTCCCTTTGTTTTTCAATAGAGCTTTTAAAATGTACTCCCGATATTTGATGATACCTAAGTATCCTCTGACCTGCATTTCTTCCCTCCCCCTGCCCTCTTGACACTCACACTAGAAGCCCTGTGTCTAGAGATCATTACTAATGACCAAGATAAGGCTCGTCCTGAGAACACCTCACAGCATAAATGGATGAGAGAACCTGGTACATAGACACAATAAGGAACTATTTGGCCATTAAGAAAAGAAACCCTGCTATTTATAACATCATGGATGACCTGAGAAGACAGATGACTGGCTTGAGCCAGGCAGGGAGGTAGACATCGCTGAGCACACTTACACATGGAACCCCAAGCAGCTCATCTCTCAGAGACCCCCCCAGGAAAGGCTGAACACTCTTGCACACTCTCGCTTGAAATCAAACAGTC
Organism: Mastomys coucha; assembly: GCF_008632895.1. Classification (NCBI taxonomy): domain Eukaryota; kingdom Metazoa; phylum Chordata; class Mammalia; order Rodentia; family Muridae; genus Mastomys; species Mastomys coucha. The sequence continues at coordinate 58,807,201 of NW_022196911.1, forward strand.
TCAAGGTGGATTTGGATTCCTAGCAGAGGTTCCTAAGAGAGGATGTGACCCCAGACAGGAGGAGGAGCAGCAGATGGATTTACCAAAAAGTTGGTGTGTTGAGAGGATCCTTGAAAGCCTATCTTCCAAAGTGTCAGGTAAGAATTGAAATAAATGTCAGGGAATATGAAGATAGAATTTATTCTATTGGCACTTAACTCTTCTCCAACCCAATAGATCAAATCACTTAATAGTCACTTAACAGGGTGTCAGTGTTCATCAAGGGCATTATGGCTAACAACATCAAAGGCAAAAAATTGATTCATAAAATTTTGTCTTGTTATATTTTAATGGGTGCATAAAAGCTGTGCATGTTTACAGAGTGCAGGGAGGCATTTCAATTCACGTACGTATTATGCAATGGTTAAGTCATTACATTAGAATATATAACACCCCAGACATTTGAAAAATTCTAGAAATACAGGAAAACTCCTGTAGCTATTTTTAATATTAAATTAACTGCTGTCAATCATAATTGGCATAACGGGTTTTCCCTTCCACTGGACATCCTCTGTCCATCCTTCTTCCTCAACACCCTCCCCAGGCTCAGGATCAGCATCCATCTAGAATGGACAATTTGCATTTGTCTTTCCATGGTTAGACTAGATATAATGCCCTCCAGTTCCATATATTTTACTGCAAAGAACAGGGTTTCGTCTTAATGGCTGAATAATTTTCACAAACAAATTTCCTTTGTCCATTTGTCTGTTGACAGGAATTCATGCTTCTCTATCTTGGTTGCTGCAAGTGTGTAATCAGTTTGTAACTGCAGACACTCCTTCTGCAAACTGACTTCATTTGTTCTGGGCTGGTAGCTTTGTTTCTGGCATCGCATGGCCATTCTATTCCTAGTTTTTAAGGCAGCTCCATACAGTATCCATAACAGCTACCCTGATCACACCCTCCCAGCAGCTTATGAAGTTCCTCTTCCCAACCCTCTGCAGCATTTGCATTTGGAATTTTAGATTAAAGCTATCTAGATGGATGAGATAGTGCTCGACATTTCAATTTGCATGTCCCCAGTGACTGGTAATGTTGAGCATTTTTTACCATCTATTTATTGGTTATTTGAGATACTTGGAGAAATGTCATTCAGGACCATTTTTCGAAATCAGATTACTTATTGTTATTATCTTTATTATTATTTTAGTCAATTGCATGTTTTAGAGACCAGTCCATCTTCAGATGGATAATTTGTACATATGGTTTCCAGTCCCTAGGTTTTCAGTTTATCTTAATGTCTGAAAAACCTTAGCTTTTGCTCAGATTTTGTCTGCAAGGGCCAAAGTAGCATATTACTAGCACTCTCTGGTGTCCTTGCCATTGTGGCCTGGGCTCAGAAGCAAAGCCATATCCTCAACTTTATGCAGGCTGACTACCTGAATCTTTTCCAGAAAAACTTAGTCTTTCTTTACTGTGATGTTGGTTCCGTGGGTATAAGTCCCAGGCTTGAGAGGATGCACTGCTTCTGTGGGTCACCAGGGGACAGCAGCAGAGGGTGCCTCTTGCTCAACTGCTACCCATCACAGAGGCAGAGAAGAAAAGGCAAGCTCGTTGTCACCTATACCACAACTTTTCTACTGTTGGGAGGTGACCTTGGTACAGTTACCTCCGATAACAATAGAGCTAGAAGGATAGGTTTAGAAAGTAATTACTTCAGATATTTGCTTCCAGTGTTTGTAAATATGTGGTTAAAAATGTGCTCAGCTTATATGAACAAAATATTCTCGAAATTCTAAATATACAAGGTCCACGGTGCTGTAACATTGAAGTGAATTTGCCAGCAGACATGGAGCATGAATCTGGTACAACTTTCCAATACCATCACAATCAAAGGCTATGGCTCTGTTCTTGCTTCTACCTGGATTCGGCGGTGACCCCATCTGACCCTGGACTTACCTGATCTCCTGAATTCCTGATGAGCAGCCTGATCAAGTACCGGTCCTGAAAAGATAAGAGGGCCTTATTTGCTTTATTTAAAAATTGTATTTTTATTTTTAATTAGGACATATACAGTGTGTGATAAGACTAAGGAATTATTTTTGTTGTTTTGTTACCACGGAAGGAAAGGTCTCTGAAAGTGCTCATCTGTGTTTACCTCGCTGCATCTTTGTAGACATTCTGTGCAAAGAGAAAAAGATGGCCTCTGGGTGGGTTGGAAAAGGTGGGGGTGGCTGGGGTTAGAAGGAAGCAGGGATAAGGAATACAGAAGGTGCCTTGGATGATATTGGTATTTGGTCTTAGGAAGGGACTCAGAGTCTCATTCAGCTAGGGATGTGAAGCAAACTCCCCACTGTGAGTTGAGCTGCTTGTATCTCTGTCAAGTTCACATGCAGTTGACCTAAGTCCCAAGAGGATGGTCTTTGGGGGTGGAGCCTTTAGGAGGTGACGGGAAGTAAATTTCAACCTAATGACAAGTTAGCACCATAATGATAATGAAATGTACCATGATGGGGTACAGGAAAACACACCAGTGTGTTCCCCTTCCCCTGTGAGGATACAGAAAGAAGGAGCCATCTACACACTCAGCAGAGACCCCTGGAATCACATCTGTAAGCACAGGGCTGTGGGAAGGGTCAGCAGCTATGAGCATGTGTTCTTGCAAAGGACTTGAACTCAGTTCCCAGCACTCGTGTCAGGCAACCTGTAGGATCCAGCAGCCTCGGGTCTCTGTGTGCACCTACACTTCCATGTGCACTCTCCCTCCCTCCCACACATACTTAAAAACAAAGTAAATCTTTTCAAATAATTGCAAACCATGGACCTTGGACTTCTCCGTCTCTCAAACTAGGAGAATAACTCTATTGTCCAAGCTGCTTCCTCGGTGACATTTTACTGCAGTGTATGTACCAGGCACCGAAGGAAACTCAATCATTTCAGTCTCAAACAGAAGAGTGGGCAGCTCTCCAGAATGTGCCAGGAATGATAGCTGTTCTTACCCACCTTTTACATCTCCTGAGAGTGTCGCCATGAGCACACCACACCTGGAAGCTATGTAAGAGGAGACTACAGAACTATAGCATTGATTTCATGAAGAAGTCCTAGAATTGGGTGGCAGCGATGCCTAGCTGAAAATAGGTAACTTGACCCGAGGAGACCCCTCAGCTCTTGTGTGTGACTAGGGTGAGAACCCTACAAGCCATACCAGAAAGGACTAAAGTAAAGACCAAACCACAGGGTAAAATAAAGACCACAGGGTCATCGGTGCCCTTGTGAGGGGAAGAAGGGGGTTCTAAACCAGGAATCTCCTTCAACGTTCATGGAGTACAAAGATACAGAAATCTACAACCCTACTTGCCATTGTCCCCATTACTTGTCTTTGTCATCTTTGTTGTCATCTTCATCATCATCATCATGGAATGTTACAAATCATAAATAATGGGGCCAAAGTCTCCTGGGCATGTGGTGGCATCATCATCATCATCATCATCATCATCATCATCATCATCATCATCATCATCATCATCATCATCACCATCACTGAACGTTCTGACTCATACATAATGGGCTCACTGTCTCCTGTATATGAGTACTGGGTCTGAGTGGATTGACGTTTCCACCATGATGTTAATGTGCTCCCTCCAGAATTCAAGGATGCCAATGCAATTCTATCCAAAGATGGATTCTTTGGGAAGTGGCCAGCTCATGTGGACTCCTTCTTTGTGGTACTTAGAATGGTGCACTTCAAAATGAGCTAAGGGAAGAGTTCATTTTGATGCCCTGAGCCTCCCCCATGTGAGGAGACAATAAGTTCACCACCCGACACTCCACTCCAGCACCCTAACCTTGGACTTTGCAGCCCCTGGGGAGTATGAGACATGAATGACTCCTGTTCTTTATACATCACGCAGTCTCAGCTACGTTCTTACAGCAATTCACATGACCAAGATGGTCCCGAGCCAGGAATTTCCTAATGTGCCTAACTTCTATTCTGAGGTTATAGTATATTTTATGTTTTGGAATTTTCAATAAGCTGTAGGAGCTAAGTGCTACTCATATTCATTCATATTCTAAACATATAGGCTTGTGTCTATCATGTACTAGACACTCAGTAAATAGCTGGACTTTATAGTTTAGGAAATATTTGAAATTATCCCAGTTGGTATTTTTTTCTGCATCAGAGGCCTCTCAGGTAAGAAGAATAGAAAATGGTGTTTACATGCCTCAGTATTTTAATTCCATAATTATGGGTGGGCACAGATGTGTGGGAGGAAACCACAGATGGAGCTGTTGAATGGTGTGCTCTGTGATCGACTGTAAAGAGAGAGCAAGATCCCATCATGTGTGCTGCAGGCTTACTTCCAAGCTCCTCTTGGCTTGAGGGCTTTGTGTTCTGGTCTCACCGGGGCTTCCTATAGAGATATGGCAAAGGGCAGGGATCTGGGTAAGAAGATGTGTTGAAACTCCAGAATAAATTAACAGGGAGTTTTGCATTCATATCGCATCTTGGAATCATTCATTCATCCAGCTCTTAATTCAGCAGGTCTTCATTATGCCAGGCACAGGGCCAGTGCTTGGGACAGACTGTTCTTCACTCTGACCCCGAGGCATAATGGGATCCAGAACTCACAGGAAGCAAAAGCTGCGTGCAAATAGAGTTATAATCTGAGGCATTATGTTTGAATGGTTAGATACCTGCAAGAGTTATCTTGTTCAGTGATAATTTTGCTCCAACTAAACACATATCTCACCTGCCATCAGTAGGTTAGCCTTCTGTGCTCTTACACACCTGCAGGAAAAGGGAAGCATGATCCAGCACAACCCAAGCCAATGGGAACTGTCTGGCTATACTAATGAATCCAAACAGAGAACACAGCGAAGGACACTCCAGCAGCTCTACCTCAGCTATTTCTTCCCTAGCATCGGCCTTTTGATGCCACAGTAAATGTACCAGGGAGAAATGACCTTTAAGGGTCATAGCAGAAACAGGTCCTTAAAAGATTTAATTCCACTTTCTCCTCCTTTTGTAGATATGAGTTCAAATGGGGAGCTATGTTATCAAAGGGGAGGAGGTAAAGCTGAGGTGTCGCTTGCAAGTTTGCAGGCAATGGAGCTAGGCAAAGCCTTCTGATAAGAAATTCAAATGCCTTGGCAGATGACATTTGAATTTAACAAGGAAATTATAAGGCCCCGTCCTTAAAGTTAAAAATGTCCTAGATCTTTTCTCTCTCTCTGTCTGCGTGCTACTTGAGAAGGAGAATGCTCTCTGTCCTGGAATGGGCAGGGAAGCGCTGAACGTAACTCTGGGAACATTTTGATGTGGCTCGTGTTCACCTGTGACCTGCACCACAATCGTCTAATGAGGCTCCTTTCAGACACAGAAGAAATGCTCTCAATTCTTCTCCTGTATCCCAATCCTCTCTACGTGCATCTTGGCAGTGTTTTGGTATTTACTGTCTATCTGTCTTCGATTAGATTCCTAATGTCTTTCTGCTACAGCACTGTTTTCAGTAGAGGTGATTCCACTTCCTGAGGTAAAATTGGTAGCGGTTGGCGAGGAGGTATATTTTGGTTGTCATAATGATTCGGAGGGTGTTGCTAATATCTCATGGTGAGAATCAGGGAGACTGGATTTCCTTCTGTGAACAGCTTCCCCCACATCTGCTATCAGCATTTAGCTTCAGAGAACTCAGCTGTGTATTCAGAGATGAAAGCCCAGCTTATGTGCTTCTAAGCTTAGAATCGAACACTTCATTGTGTGCAGACGTATACAGTTTTATATGTAAGAAATGTCACGGGGTGTGGCTTCTACGCTGTTTAAAGAGAGGCTAGACACTACTTTCTTTGAATTCTCGACTAAATCATTCAGTATTACAGTGGAAATGCTTCTTGAAGGGGTGTAAAATCAACCAAAAATCGCAACAAGCACACTTTAACCTGTCTTTAAACAACCAGCTCTGGGAAGTACCTTTTACTGGACAAGCAGGATGCATAGTTTTAGATATTTTTAAATAATATAAAATAAAACTTCATGGAAGAACCAATGCCCTAAATTATGCTTAATATTTTCATATTTTTAACCAGCCTATCCCTTCCTTTAAAATTGCTGATAAAAATCTAGTTAAATTATTCTACAAACATCTTAAACGAAGGCACATTGGCATTCTCAAGCACCCACCGAGAGGCACACACAGGGGAGTGTTCAGTGAAGTTTGCTTATTCAAACAATATCGCTAAACACCTGTGCATGTCTGGAGACTTTCTGAGGCCATAGGGCATAAGCCTCTGCAGAGCTGCAGTGGTCAGGGAGGGAAGACTTAAAATGGATGCAGGGATCATCAGTCAGCCTGGAGCCCGGCCCTCCTCAACATTGTCCTTAATGGCTTTCATTTCACAAGTTTTATTGTTTTCTATTGCTTTGAAAACTAGTAAACCATCAAACCATCAATGGTTGTTTCAAAGCCCCATGTGCTACTCTTTGGCTCTAATAAAATGCTTTTGTCATGGAGCCTTTGAAGTCCTTTGAACTCATTGAAATAAATGTGCCAGATTAATGTGATCATGTCTCTCCCTTAAAAGCCAGTATCAGTGTCCTCAGTGGTCAGGTTTTGCACATCTTCATGTGGATTTCGGATCATATGTGCCTCTCTCTTTTACCCATTAGATATCGCTTTCCCTGCCCATGCAGATCATGCAGGCTATAGTTGTCACTATCCATTTCTATCCTGATAGCTCAATTTAATAATTTGCTAGTAAAATGTCTCAGCTGGCTAAGTATCATGGTGATAGAATTACACAGTGACACAGGGTCATGAGCAGCAGTAAATCCAAGTTATCAGCTAAAGCATATGGAAGAGGGGGCCGGGCCAGAAGTGGAGCTGGGAAAATTGGTTGAATTTTCTCACTTAACAGGAGGTAATGGAGAACAGTGGCCTGAGGAGGGGAAGGTACAGCGTCCACAATGCTTTAGTGAGTATTTCCCAAAACAGATTGCCACAGCTCCTACCCCACAACAGGGTCACTAGATAGATTATAAACGGAAGTCTGGGTTTAACATTAGGAAGACCAGTTAAATGCAGTTATATGAATGGGTTGCTTATGGTGTGGACCTAAGGAACCTTGCATGTTTAGGCACATTCTGCATGTTCCCCTGTTTTGTAGAACCACGGAATATGGTGTGTATTGTTTTCCTAGAGCATCCTCTGCCCTTTCTTCTAAGCAGCAATTTGCAGCAGTTTACTCGAAAGACATGATGCTCATAAAGACAGAAGTTCTGGGCAGTACAGATGGCTCGTCAGGGAAAGTATTTGGTGTCCTAGTCTGAGGGCTTGAGTTTGATTCCTGGCACTCATGTGAAGGTGGAAGGGAAAACCAACTGTGCAAAGCTGTCCTCTGGCATGCACATGCATACTATGGTGTGCACGCCTCACACACACATAATAAAATCACAAATAAATACTTTAGCAACATATTGAGGAAAAAACTTAGCAGAGAGAGAGAGTGAGAGGGAGAGAGAAACCACCAGGGACTGAAGGCCTATTTGTAACAATAAAGCTATGTGATTCAAAATAGTAAATATTGGTAAATTAAACATTTATATTGAAACAAAACACTATATTAGATAAAATTGGTTAAATTTTAATTTCAAAAAACATGGGAAAAATCAGAAAGTTAGAAAACTAGACAGTGAAAATGTCTGCTTGATTGTGAGCTTTATGTTATACATTTCAAGAGAGAATAAGGAGAGGTAGAGAGAGATAAAGTAGAAGAAACAAGGTAGAGAGGTAGCAGGGATGAACACCAGCATGAAGAGTAAGCCTAATGATAGAAGTAAGTATAAACATTAGGGACAAAGGGCTCAAAGTTACCATGGTTGGTAACCCACAAAGGACAGATATCATACAATGGAAAAGACATATAAAAAGTATTAGATATACAAAGATGTATAAGTAATACATCAGGTATCATTATACCAAAATTATTAGACTAAAACTTTAGACTAAAATTTGTGATGATACAGTTTACTTAAGCTATATAATTTTAAAAAGATATTTTAATAAACATGTTCATGAATCAAGCTTTATGATGATGAGGATGCAGGTATTTTTCCAAAAACACAACTGAAAATGTGCTAGCGACATATCCTGAGCTGTGTGGGTTCATCAGCTACAAAGCCAGTGTAGGGAGCTGAGGAAGCCCTGACTGAGTGCAGTCCTGAGTGGATGTGCAGTTTTGACCTGGGCGCAGCCATGTAGAAGACACCATTGCCTCAGCCCCATGAGGGAAGCAAAATCTTCCTTGGGTGAGGCTCAAGAAGAATGACAATACTTTCCTCAGGATTCAAGCCTGAGTGACCAGTGTGTGCAAAAGACTAGCGACTGCAGCATCTTCCTCCCAGAGCCACATGGCCTGAGACTGCTCACCTGAAGAGGCTACCTACCACAATTAGCTAACCTCTTCCCCTGGGCTGTATCTAATTGTGGTGGTTTAAATATGCTTGGCTCATGGGGAAGTGGCACTATGCGAAGGTGTGGCCTTGTTGGAGTAGGTGTGGCCTTTTTGGAGGAAATGCATATTATGGGAGTGGACTTTCAAGCTCTGCCCCAGTGTGGAAGAGTCAGTTTTCTCATTTGCTTTCAAATCAAGATGTAGAACTCTCAGCTCCTCCAGCGCCATGTCTGCTCTGGATGCTTCCATGCTTCCCTCCTTGATGATAATGGTCTGAACCTCTGAACCTGTAAGCCAGCCCCAATTAAATGTTGTCCTTTACAAGAGTTGCCTTGGTCATGGTGTCTGTTCACAGCAACAGAAACCCTAGGACACCAATAAACATGCCAAGGTTCCAAGTGAGTGGCAGTAGCAGGTTCTCATCAACAGAGTGAGCCCACCAACCTGAACCCAGCTTGTGTGTGTGTGTGTGTGTGTGTGTGTGTGCATGCACGCACGTGCGGTCTTCTGCCCTTTCTTTATTCCCTTGAAGCTATTAGTTAGAGTTCTTGGCCCCAAGTCTTGGGTCATGCACTAGCCATCCAAGACTCAAATGCTGTGAATGTGACCAACTACAATCCCTGCCCCACTGCTCTGCAAAATCCTCAAAGAGTTGCAACTTGTTAGTGAGGTAAGCGTACCATGCAGGTTACGTGGACATCTTCATGCCCATCCACAGGAAACACTACAAGTTCTGGGGAGTGGGGACGAGATGTGTGTGTCTTCTGCACTTCACATTGCTGCCAATGGGCATTTGGGCCTCCACTCTCCTTAGTTCACCGCAGGCCATGTGTTAACTTACTTTTCTCTGACAAAATACCAGAGGAGAGAAAGAGAAGGAAGGGTTTGTTGAGGCTCACAGTTTAAGGGGCCATAAGTCTAGTAAAGGTGTGCGGTGGCTGACTACATTACTTTAGGCAAGAGAAAGCTAGCCCTCGCCAGAAGTAGGTGTCACCATCAAAAGCCCACCTCTAGCCACCTGCCTCTGTCATCAAGCTCCATGTCCCCAAGGCTCCATAACTTCCTAAAACAAAATCTTCACATAGTTGCAGTTCTGTGGCACCTTATTAGTGCACTGAGTGGACCACGCAGGACACATGAGAGTTGTGATTTCCCAACACTTCTCCAAAGTCAAAAGTCTCACCTGAGACTCATGGCAAACTCTTAGATGGGAACCCTCAGATGATCAAAACACACCTTGAATCATTCCAACATCCAGTGGTTAAGGATATTCATTCCCATCCCAAGAGGGAGGAATGGAGGTACCACAAAGAAAGTCTGCACCAAAGCAAGACAAAAGCCCAACATGGCCAGTATGCTGGTGCACACCTTTAACCCCAACATTAGGAAAGCAAAGGCAGGCAGGTTTCTATGAGTTCAAGGCCAGCCTAATCTACAGAGCCAGTTTGAGGCCAGCCAGAGCTTCACAGTGGCCTGTCTCCACTGTGCCCTGAATGTAATCTTCATGGCTTTACACACAGCTTGCTCTAGACTTGCATGTCAGACACCAAGCCTATTACATCCTACCTAGACTCATGGGCTTCTTCTCTTGAGCCTCACCACAAGGCTTTTAGAATCAGTAATACATTAATTCTGTATGTGTGTAAAACTGTCAGCATTCAGATGATACCAAGTTCTGCTGCAAGCGTGAGATGTGGCGGGATCCCTGGACTGAAGCGGCAGCGGTCTCCACGCGCTTGTGTGGCTGAAAAGTGGAAAGCCTCTCTAGTTGGCCCTGTTTGAGCATGTTAACCCTGTAGTATTGCTGTGTTTTTCAAATGAAAGTCTTGCAAATGAGTTTTCAGGTTTATACCAAGGACTCCTCAGTGTGTGAATTCTTACCTTCCGATTTATTGTGTACAACAAAACGTTGTTTCTCTCTCATAAGTGATAAACTCAAAAAACCTCAGCCTCTTTATCTGCACTTCTTTTGTCTGCAGCTTTAAATGTTCTTACTACAAAGCTGCTTGTTTCCCACATCCTTTTCCAACCGCCTCTTTTGAGTTCTCATAAACCAAGCTAAACGCAACTTAGCCACAATGATGTTACAGCCTGAGTGCTACAGTGTCTTAAAATAAATGAATTGGATAATCCATTGCTTTTGAATTCTGCTTCATCCTAATTTTCAGGACTTAGGGAAAATATTGCCAGGTTCTTTGAGAGAATGAACCAGGTTCTAAACCTCTTGTTCCCCCTGCAACCACCTGAGTGTTTATTGTCTACATTTCTATCAACATTTAGTTCTCATGAACTCCCCTCCAGAATGCCCATTAAACATCACTGACGGCATTCCAGGGCTTGTCTAGTCCAAAACCCCACTCCAAATTTTTCAAAGTGCTTCCCTCACATCTATTCTAAAGGCCTAAGGGCTAAATGGCCAGAGCATCTCAGGGCTAAGCACACTTCTCAGAATCAACTTTCCATGTCATCTACCTTCCTTGTTGTGATTAAATGCCCGACTGAAGCAGTGTAAGAGAAGGCGAGCCTGAGTAGGGACAGCACTGGGATATAGTCACACTACCCTGGGAGAAAGCAGAGTCAGGCTGCAGATAGAGGCAGGTACAACCTTCAAGTGTCAGTCCCTAGAGACCCACTTCCACTAGCCAGGCACCATGTCTCAAATACTCTCCAAACTCTAAAAACAACGTATTAGGTGAGAACTGAGTGTCCATTTCAAATGTCACACACAGCAGGTCAAGTGTTAAGATAAACAGTTCTGATGACTCCAAATTCCAAAGCTGGAGAAAAGTGTCAGTGGGACTAGCCCCAAACACAAACACTTGAGTACACTGTAGGCAGTATTTATTTCAAAGCTAATGCCCATCAAACAATCATTCCATCCAAATTAGCCCAAACCAGTTACAAACATAGTGGTGCCTTCCTCTTCAGAGGTCACATGATGGCTTCTAAACAACCCTTCCCATTAGATGGAACTCCTTTGATTAGATGGGTGCCTTTGAATGTGGATGGTTCTAGGTCTGAAGAAGGAATTGTATAAGATGGGGCATCCTATAATACCAGGAAGGCAAGAGGTTATCATTGCTTTCAGGTCACAAACATGTGGAAATAATCTTGAAGATGGAGCAATTTGATTTGGGGAAAAAATAGAGATTTAAGTATGCAAAATAGACTGACATTCATGAATCATGACTGTAAAAATTAGTCATTGTTAGAGTAATCTATGAGTACATTTATCATCTCTAACATTTGTAAATAAAGGAATACAATCTGGCATTTATTGTGCTTTATGTTGGTTATATAGGAAATTGAACTCTGCCTCACACTAGGCAAATAGTTCACCCCCAATCCTCTTTTCTTTTCTTTAAAAAAAATATTTTGAGATAAAGCCTCACCAAATTATCCAGGTTGCCTGTGGCTTGTGACCATCCTGCCTCATTTGCAACTGTGATGGCGGGCAGGAGCCATCGTACCAGCTTATGTTATCTTTTCTATGTGACTCTATCATTGAATACTCAACTATTGAACAAACCATTGTCATTTTAGAAATATTCTAGATATAAGATGAGGAAACAATGGTAAAATCTGTACCATTGTTATGCATCATTGTCTGTACCATGGTTATGGATGGTGGCTGTACCATTGTTATGCATCATTGTCTGTACCATGGTTATGGATGGTGGCTGTACCATGTTGTGTACCATTGTCTATACCATTGTTATAGACTGTTGTTGTGTTATAATTGTATACCGTTATCTGTACCATGGTTATATACCATTGTCTACACCATTGTTATAGACTATTATCTGTACCATGGTTGTGTACCATTGTCTAGATCATTGTTATGGACCATTGTCTGTACCACAATTATCATTTTATAAGTGTTATGATAAACTCAAGGCCAGTATGGACTAGATAGTAAAGCCCTAGCTTGAAAATAAAAAACAAGTACATTATATAAAGTAATGATTAATATCTTCAAGTTATCCTGGATCCAGACAGAAGTATATATGGATAAAGATGAAACAATGCTGGTCATTTATTGATGATTCTAGAACCTGAGTAGTACATAGATAATTGAGTTTTCTGTAGGAATATGCTCTTACATATAGTTTTCTATACGAACTGAACTTTTTATGATAAGATCTTTTTAAAAACTAAGAACAATCTCAGTTATCAGATACTTCTGTGAATTACCAGATTGTGTGTCAACAGAACTGCCATGAGACCATGACTTTTCGAACTGACTTTGATTGTACATAAACTAGAGAAGCAACTAGCTGATGGTATGACAAGGAAGATGTAAGCAGCAGAGAAGGAGAGAGTGGAGGATGCCTGGCCCCAAGGAGACAATGCTATAGAAAGAGTCTAAGGGAATAACGACTAGATGCAGGATGTGGTTGAACATAATCTTGTAAAGGAAGAGCTACCAAAGACTTTAAGGACAAACAGGGGAACCTGGAAATGCTGATCCATGGATAAGATCAAAGAATACTAAAGGGAAAAAGGCTTAGGAATTTTAACAAAGTCGACAATGTATTCAATATGAATTTGTCTTGCCACAAAAATTATAAGGAATTTAAAAAGTTATTCACATTGATATTTTTGGGATACCATGAATGACTGGATATATTTTCACATTCTTATTTTACTCTATTTTATAGTTTTCAAAAATGTGCATGTCTGATTTTATAATAATGATACATGATTATAAAAATATGCAATATATGTGATACAAAGAACTTCCAAAAATAAAGTTAACAGAACACATTGAGTTCTTACAATTTTTGTAAAATCATTCTATAAATATAATGGATTTTTAATTCCAATTTCAATCAGGCATTTTTAAACCTTTATTGTAGTAGTAAAAATAACAACCATAAAAGAAAATTGACAATTAAATGAAATTACATTATCTTTTGCAATTTGGAAGTAATCGAATGGCAAATACTGAACAAGGGGAACATTCTCCCACACAAACAACTTAACAGCTGTAGTAGGAAAAAATATTTTTAAATTATTACATATGTATCTACTTATTGAGAGACAGACACATGCAATGGTACATGTTTGAAAATCAGAGGTCTACTGGTAGAAGTTGGTTATCTCCTTCAACCAGGTGGAACTTAAGAATCTAACTCAGGTTATCAGGCTTGTCAGCCAGTGCCTTCACCTCTTTCTTCTAGCAATTTCCTCCAGGATAAAATCATACCTTGGAGAGAAAGTTGTTATTAAAACATAAGATGCCTTAAAGAGGGGTGAGGCATTTCATCTTGCACGAAAGCTTCTTAAGCTCAGAAAGAAAATGAACAACTCTTGAAACAAACAAGAAGTCTTCAGGAAGTTCCTGAAACTAACACGATTCACAAGAGCCTCCCCTCTCCAAGCATATATAAGCTGGAAAGATTGAGGAATACTCTTAGACAAACAGAGCTAGGAGAGGCTCAGAGCAGCCTTGACACCTCAAAGAAACAGACATCAACTGAACTACATGGAAAAGAATTCCACCTGATCTAACTGAAAGAGGCATTCTCCAACTTATTGAGCTACCTGCAGGCTGTGCAGTGCACTCCAGGTTTCCAGCTTTCATGAGCTGTTAATGTACTGGGGTGGGCTTTGGTGATGCATTTGTCTGCATCTGATGCAAAGTTGTTTCTGCTCCTATAAGTAACTGCTCACCCATATTCCTCTAAGCAAACCCAATGTAACTCATTGGTTTGTCAAGTTAGACTTTGGTAGTATCTATCTGTAATTTGTTCTGTCACGGGTCACCCATCTGGAATGAATACACATTTGTTCACAGCTCCCTGGGTTTAATGTTGTACAATTACCTGGTGAACCATCTCACCAGCTCAAAAGAAGTTTGTTTGTTTTTGAGATTCAAGGCCCGATAATTTGTTTGTTACCGTTAAATACTTACTTTTATCTGGCCTCAGAAATAAAAGTTCTCAGTGAGGGCAGCCTACATCTATCTTGTGGCAATCTCATCTGGAAGTTTTCTCTGGCTTCCTTCATTCTCTTGGCCAAACTTTTGCATATTCTGCAGGTTCCTGCTTGTTTTTCTTAGTGCATTGTTTCCTCAGAGCAATAGATTGAGCCTTGTGTTGCAGAATGTGTGGAGTAATAGGATGCTGAAGCTTGGGTGCTTTGGTCCTCAGCTTCTTACTGTCTTTGTTTCAGAGCTTTCTGGTGGGCAGTATCTTCTTTAGAGAAATTGAAAAGCTTTGCATTCTCCTCTTTTTGGTGCCCATGACAGAGGCACAGTTTTATCTGTCTGTCCAGGGATGTCTTTCCTTCTTTTTATTACAATAGCCTTGTTGAGAACAGAGATGGGCAGCTATAGTTCACCGCAAACAGTCTTGCACTTCCTCTCCCCAGTTCTCTCTGGTCTATAACTGACTTTGATGAGCATGCCATTCTTCAGTGACAGAGTCCTAAAGAAGACAGAAAAAGTTGGTCTTGCTCAAGCTATGTCTTATGCCAAGCAAACTTACTAAGAAATGTAGCTTGCTATATGCAGATTTTAGGGGACAAATGGAATAAAGTCAGTATGAAGCTAATCAAGCAATGTTGAACAAGAGGAGCACAGAATATCTCAAAGGTGTCAGAGATGGAGGACACAGTGGCCTTGGCACTGATAAATCCAGTCTCCTCCAGGGAAAGACAAGCTCCCAGGAACTAAAACCTTAACTCCTTTAAAACTGTGGCCTCAAGCTCAGAGCAGATAGATCTTGCCAAGTCTGCCCTTAGGAAGAACATAGAACTAATGTTCCTTTAGACTTTCCTCCGGGCTTCTGAGAAAGCCTAGGGTCAGCCTGCCTCTCAATATATATAAGAATGTCGGTTGCTCAATAGTAGGTGTACTCTGAAGTTCATCAAGACCCCTTGATTCATGGGAAAATCTTGTTTGCATTCTTGCCAGGGATTCAGACCACATAACCCTTTCACTCTTCACACGAAAAATTAGCAGCTATTTCTGTGACCATGTCCCTCTCATAGAAAGCACAAAGCTTGGGTTCGCCATCCACTTCAATTAGTATCTGACAGTGAGTGGGACAGAGATATTCAGCTTTGTGTTGACATGACCAACTACCTAGAAGGTTCTGAGGGTGAAGAGGAATCCCCAAATTATATATATATATATATATATATATATATATATATATATATATATATATATATATATATATATATATATACATATATATATATATATATATATATTAATCAGTGAGAAAGGTAATACAATCTGTACCCAAAACGGAAGGAAGTAGTGTTTATGGGAGACCTAATAACTATGAAATCCCAGGCTAGAATGTTTGAGATTTCAAGGATTCAAAGAGCCATAGGAGCTACCATGGGAAGATGGTAAAGCTAACTCTGAGCCTCTAATTAGACAGTAAACTCAGCATCTCCAGGACTGAGCATGGGTGTGTGTGTAACAGCATCCACACTGGTATATGGTGATAGAAGGGATGAGGTCAAAGGGCACCAGGCACACAAAGTTTTGTTACGCCCTGCCACATCATTGTCATTTTAAGAACTGAGCTACCTTTGTTGGACCCATGGGCCTTCTGTTTGTGACTACTGCATAGCTACCAACAAGTACAATGTTGGTCCAAGATGCTCTGGGAAATATACTTTAGGCAAAGAATTACATTAGGGAACATGTGACAAGGGAGGAACTGAAGAGACCAGTGGCTTCCTGAGATAGATTTGTTTTCAATTGTGTGGATGGTGTAAAACAAGCATTGGGCATTTTGCTCTGAAAACAATCTTTTCTGGTGCTTGGGCAGGGGATAGGTACACAAGCACCCCAGGAACAGACATTTATGTGGGAAAGAGAGACAGGAAAGGCAATGGAATGGAATGGAAGTTGACAGCTCTTAGTGTCGGCTGTAAAAACTGAATACGAAGGGCAGAGGCATACTGGGGGCAGAAACACAGACGAGGCAGTGCCAAGACCATAGTTCAGTCAGGCCTTGACTGGGACTGGCAGAGGGAGTAAGACAGACTCTGCTCTCTTGTCTACCACATGTGATGCCCCAAGTTTAGCCCTGCCCCCGCCCCTCCCTCCGCACCACAGTGGGAAGGATTGGAAAGATGGAGGGGAAAAGTCATTGAGTATGAAAGCAGGCAGCAGGCTCAGTCTGGTGCTCTCTAGTTCTCTCCACATAGGTAACTGTCAGAAAGACGGCTCTTCCCTGCCTTGCACAACACTCTGAGAGTCTCATCAATGTAGACTCTCCCAGGTGGCTGTCATTTTCTACATAAGCTCTCTCAGCTGTCAATAGTTACAAGGACGCTGTAGTAGATAAGGATAGATCCGAAACCTGATGGCTGGTGTCCTTAGAAGCCCAAGTAAAGACACCGAAGCTGTGCTCACAGCAAGAGTATTGAATGATCCTGAGCTAAGGGGGAAGTGAAATAGTAGGAAGAGTCATCAGCAAACTGAAGTCTAAGGGAAATGGAGAAAATTCGGGGGTGGGTGGTCCTCAGGAAAAAAAACATGCTCCTTCCACTGCACTGTCTGAGGACTTCTCACCTTCAGAACCATAATGAATCAATTCCTCTTCTAAACTACCTGGTTAGTGGCTGTTTATTCTAACATGGAGAGGAAACTGATAGTCTAGGGTTCAATGCTGGGCAGTGGTGAAGTCCACAGCTGAAAATTCTGAGATGGAGTTGAATGCAAAGTCTGATCACTCCAATCAGAACACTAGCAAATGGTTTTGGATGGAAGGATGTTGGCACTAAACTTTCTCTGCAGAAGCAAGCATAAAATGGTAGCTTCAAAATCAAACAAAACCAATGATGAATTAGGCCAGTGGCTCCCAAACTTCCTAATGCTGTGACCCTTTGATACAGTTCCTCATGTTGTGCTGACCCCCAACCATAGAATTATTTTCATTGTTGCTTCATAACTGTAATCTTGCTTCTATTAGGAATCATAATGTACATATTTTTGGAGATAGAGGTCTACCAAAAGGGTTCACAACGTCAGGTTGAGAACTGCTGCATTCGGAGAACACATGAGAGTAAAATCAGCTCTACTAGACAGATATCTTCTAAATCGCCTAATGTCATTGTGGCCATGGTGCAGGAAACACTGACGAAGTTGTGGAGTAGGTTAGAGAGTCCAATAAGAGATTCCAAGTCATGTGAACCTATTACCAGATCTGTCGTTGGTGAGTCTATTTTCTCTCTCTTATTTCCTGCAAATAAACCCAGCTCAAAACCTTTCTCCAATAAGAAGCAAAGCTTTCTGGTGTGGTGAAAATGGAGGGCTGAATTTTGGGTTGTGGTATCCAAGGCTCATGTGCAGTTTGCTTCCAATATATGTGTGCAGAGGGGGTGATAGGACCTTCAGGAAGTACCCCATGTGGGCTGAGTTTCTGTGGCTATCCCTCCTGCAAGGTGGTGTTTTTGTTTCTCCTGCTGGGTTATGATGCACACGGGGACCCCCACAATGAAGCCTGCTTAGATAATGGCGCCACTCTTTCAGATTTCCCAGCCTCCAGAGCCAGGAGTTAAAGAAATCTCTCCCTTTTCTTAGGACTTTCTCAGTGTGTGGTATTTTATTGCAGCAACACAAAATGGACTAAGACAGCTTTCAAGTACATTCCTGGCCATTGAAAGTAGCTGATGTGGTGAGCTGAGGTCCAGGAAAATGTGGCTTTATTCTTCCATCGAGAGGATGAAGTCAGTCATGGTTGGATTCAATTGGCAGAATAAAATTAATTGTGGTGAGAGGGGCGGTCTCCTCCAACAAGACAGAAAGATAACCCACCAGTATGCAGAGGTGGTAAAAATGCACGTGTTCTGATGGATTAAGAGTGAGAGGTTTGTGTGTGGAAGGCCAGAGACCCCCAACCGAGGGGCACAATGTCCTGAAGAGCACACAGAGAATGACAGGAGACAAGCGCTGTTGATTTGTCCCACAACCCATAACATAAGGCATGGTGAAGGAAGGGCAGGTGGAGGCTGAGCCTTTGTCCTGGGTTGCTATGAAACCATGCTGGGCTTGAGGTGCTTGGCTTAGGAGTACCTCTGGTGGGAATTAACCACAGGGAGACCCAAGCTGGGAGGTCAGAGTAAGTACACCCCACACCTCATGCTACTGAAGCCATGGCCTCGTCCATGCAGGCCAGATCAGATCCCTTCCCACTTAACCTTTCCAAATCATGTCAGCTTCTGGAGCCATCACAGATGGTCTCAGCCCCCATGCCCTGTTGTGGCGGGACTGGGTTGCTACCCACTGTGTCAAACACTTGTACTCCTTGGTGTCATTTAATTATGACTCCCGGAAATGCAGGAAGAATGGGGGTCTCACTCCCAATTCTTCTTTGAGTGAATCCAAGACATTTATCTGGTTTTCTACAAGGAGAAAGGAAACAGAGCCAGACACTGGCTTCAGATTCAAGGAGAACCATTTAAATATATCTGACATGTCCTTGGATACATCAGTGAGAACTGATTAGGAACGACACCAGTATCTCTCCAGTGCCAAACCCACGGGTAGCAGCCAGGGGCTGAGCCCTTTCCAGTCTGTGCTTCGCTTGGCTTTCCTAGCCACCTCAGAGTCCATGTTCTCAACTAGCACTCGGGTTCTGATAAACAATGTGTTCCATGTGTCCAAACCCAAAGGGACTGCAAGTGTGACATTTTCTGTAATTGTTTGGAAATGTGCATTTATAAATGATTTCACACATTTGGGTTCAATTAACTTTTTAGCAGGATGAAATTGTGTTAGGAAAAGTACCATTTCTTTACATTCCATTCTTGATTCATTTGTCAACCAGAGCAGTGGTGCCTTCTTCTCTCCTTCCAAAATCCAGCCTCCTTCAGAGACAACTGGGTGGCACTCTGGCCCCTGGGTTCTCTGGCCAGAAGAGGGCTATCACTGACTTCTGTATTGACTCTTCTTTTTTTACTAGGCCAATAAACCGTTCACAGAATTCTTTTTCCTTGTTCAAAGAAACCCAACAGACGCTGCTCTCATACCCTCATTCCCCTCAGGAATTCGCTTTTATCATAATTAGATTAAAGTTCCTGAGGTTCTGTCCAACCAACAGTACGTGTTAGCAGGATTCTTAGCAAATAGTTTTCCCAAGCCTGTAATTTGGGTCCTAATGCAGCCAGCTCATCCCTGGGATTTATAGCAATGACTACTGTCTGGTTCATCATCAGGCCTAAAAAGCCTTCTAATGGCTCACAACAGCCCTAAGTGCTGTTTGCAAAGGCCTGAAATTGGGGCTAATGGTATTTTGAGCAGGAAGTCATCCTCTGCACTAATCCCACACTGGGTTCCTTTCGTCTGACGAGGTCACGCAGGACCCTGCTCAGAATGGTGGCCAGTTGGGTCACTTTCAGTGAGTCTTACTGGAAGATGCTTGGCACAGTCTCCTGTGATGCTGAAAAGAGAGTGGCATCAATTTCTCAGTCCTTCAAAATAAATTAGCCAAGCGCCATCTTCACCTTCCTCTTAACTGTGGCTCTTGCTAGTGGCTTCATCAGTCTTGTGTAGAGTTGGCGGGAAGCATTTGAATGAGTCAATTGGCTCCCTTAGAGGCCGTTCTGTGTTCAGTGCACATGACTTAGCTCAGAGAATGCACATGCACACTGGAAGATTTAAACAAGACCCCCCCCTTGTTGCTCAAAACTCTCAGAGGAGCCGAAGAGATGCTTCAGCAGGCAAAGTGCTTGCCATGTAAGCATGAGGACCTGGTTTCAGATCCCTAGAACCATGTAGAGCTGGGCATGGTAGTATACAGTAGAAAACCCAGTGTTCCCATGGTGTGATCTGAGGTGAAAACACAAAAATTCCAGATGCTCCTGAACAAGTTAGCCTGGTGTGCACAGTAGTGAATGACAAAGAGATCCTGCCTCAAACACATAAAGTTGCCCTCTGACTACACATGTATACCAGGGCACATGTGAGTGTGTGTACAGATAGACACACACACATACACACACACACACACACACACACACACAGGCCTGCCATAATAAGACCAAAACAACTGAGTGACTCAGAAAATTCAATCAAGAAATGTCTCTTGGCATCTATGTTCCTGTCTGTCTCACCCCTCTAGCATCCCCATCTGAATCAGTACTGAACATTGTCAATCACAGACCCTAAAAGTGAACATCCTGTGTTCCAGGGCTGACCCCCACAGACCAACAGTGACTGCGCCAGTTAATTCAAGCAAGGGCCAGTCTGTGGCCATCTGCAAATATCAGTTAACTAAAAAGGCAACAGGGAGACATGTTTGGGAAGGGGTGGGCATCCAAGTAGCTCTACTTATGTAACCCAAACTCCTTAGGTATCCTGAGTGTGGTAAGCAAACTGCATATTCCTGCTTAGCTCATGTGCAGAGAACATCATTACCTGAGGTTTTTTCTGAGCTCCATAGGGAGGAGATTAAAGTTTGAAATTATCTCTAACCACAAGAAGCCTTTCATTTACTGGCTACCAGGAAGGTGCACCACTTTTTGATGAAATGATTTAAAGGGGATCCTAGTAAACTTTGTGACCAGTGAATTGAGACTCCTGGTGTTTTGCCTTAGATTTGGTTCAGCATTTGCGACTAGTGGACAGAGACACTTTCTGTGGCTGAGACCTTGGCTGATGCTGGGCAGATTCGATTCTGGAAACTCCACTTATTTCTGAGGAGAAGAGTCAGGAAGGACCAACACAGACATTGAAGTCAGTGGGCTCAGGATGACAATGGAAGTGAAACTCTGGAGCTGTCAGGGTACTTTAATCTAAAGTCAATTGCATCCTTCTTCTTTTGTGTAGGGTGTACAGACCACAAGTTTTTTGTTTTTATTTTTCTTTGTTTGTTTCTGCTTTTATGTAACTTCTTTCTTAGGCGGTCTCAAACCTTGGAATGTCCCAGTGGAAGTCACTGGAATATTGCAAATACTAGATCCTTTCTTTCCTCCAGATGTCTGGTGGCATCCCATCTCCACAGGTAGAGGTGTGACTACTGCTGTGACCTTTGGTGTAAGAGTGGACACAAGAGCCACATCCTTACAGAGGCGTAAGACCCAGAATATACTACTCAGTTTTTTCATCGCCGTGGCAGGATGCCTTAACACAGGTGGATCGGTAACACCCACCCACCACAGTGGAGAGGGCATGGCAGTAGGCGTGGCTCCTAGCCGGGGCCACAGGGCTTGCTCACAACTGGGTGAATCAGGAAGAAGAGATTCAACTCTTAAGTGGTGTGCCCTATAAACCTCAAGTTCCACCCTACCTCCGGAAAATAAAACTCCTCCTGCCAAAGGTTCCACATCCTACCCAAAGTGTCACACCTGCACACTAAGTGCTAACTACATGAGTTTGAGGAGGAATAATTGACTCTCAAACCATAGCACAGCACAGGATTCACCACATTGCTATTGTCCTCTGCCTCCGAGGACCTCATCAGTATTGTCGTGGTGCTTGCTCCATCAACCATGGCCCCAGTGTAGCTGCGACATGGAACTAATTCAGAGCCAGTTACTCATGGGCATGCTGCACTCTCACAAGTAGCATTATAGCTATTAATTATAGCTTATTTTTATTACTATTATAACTGGGTCAGCCTATTTTTACATATCATCTAGAACAAGAAAGAGAGTTTTGTTTGAAAGTGAGATTGTGACTGGCCTATTCCTTAATTTCCAACTATTTTTTTTTATTAGTTAAAATATATTGACAATAAAAAAAAAAACAGAAAAACTCTTGAAGCATACCATCTAGGTGAGTTGGCTGAGAAAAGATTCAGGCAGCTTTCTATGGGATACGTGTTCCATGTCTCTCATCCAAACATCCCTGTGGCCCCAAGCTCACTTGGGAGGCAGGGAGGTAGCAGGTCCTCATTGAAGTTCATCCACTAAAGCTCTGAGGGTGAGGTGGATCTGCTAATTGGCTTAGTCCTTCATGTTAGTTATCCATCTCTACAATCAGGCTCCGCACATATCTCTTCTCACAAGCTCCAGTGGAGTGTTATTTGCAGTAATAAATCTGTGCCATTAGTATGTTGGTCGTGTTCTATGGCTATAAAGCATCCCACTATGGGAACAGCATCACGGAGAGACATGCTTTATAGACGCTCCTGATTCACAGCTTGTAAGGTTACTCTTCCATTGCCCTTGATAAAAACGAGCAAGGAAGGCAGAGTAGAAAGGTCCGCATGTGTTCTTCTCCTTGGAGGTGAAAATCCATGCAAGTAGACACTTAAAGTAAACGGCTTTCTTTTTCTCCCCTTCATCTTCAGCTACTGTACTCTAAAAACCACAGTTCTCAGGGGCTGGGGCTATAGCACAGGGGTAGAGCTTTTGTGTAGCATGTGCTAGGCTCTGGGTTCAACTCCCAGTACCAATAAACAAACAAACAAACAAATAAGCGAGCCATGTAGGCTTAAAAACTCGGCTTTCTTGCTAGCTGATAATGACAATGACCATTGACAGAAAGCTCACTTGTGACCAGTGCAAAAATAAATGGCCAAGAAAGGACATCATAGAATGTAAAGTTTGACAGCAAATCCTTTAACCTTAAAATGCTAGAGAGAAGGCAGAAAAAAAGGAGACAGTGTTCCCCTGCTTTTGCTGGGTAACTGCAGGTTTCAGCAGGAAGAAGCAGGCTCTGTTTGACTGGGACAGCAGCTGCCAAAGAGACGGTATTCCTGAGTTACAGGGATCCACATTAGCGACCTCCGCTGAAACCCCCTCTGCATCCCTCTGCTCCAGTACCACCATCCTTATAAAAAGCACAATTCTACTCATAGGTTGGGTTAACACAGTTATGTCTTTATATACAAGTTATTTGTCAATTCAACATATGTAATAATTTGTTTCACTTGGAATTAAGTAGAATGTCAGATGTGACTGATTGTCTTCCTCTTTTTAAAAATGTATTGTCTTTATATTTTGTTTTATTCTAGTTAGCACACGGAATGAAGTGTTTCCCAGGGCATTGTCATCACACTTGGCTTTGGCTGCTGGCCCCAGCCTTGCTTCTCTCTCATCTCGCTCACCTCTCCACGCCTCACCCCTGTGGATGGGCTAGTCTGTCCCAGTGCTCTGCCTCACCCCGTGCTTGTACCCATCTGCCTCTACTTTCACATCACACATACACATTAACCATCCCACCATGTCCTTGGAGCCTGATCGTCTTTCGATTTCTCTATCCCAGTGAATAAAGATGTATTCTATTATGCCTATGCTATGTAAAATTCCACTCTATGACTACATGACATTTTGTTTTCTGCTCATCTGTTGATGGACCTGAAGGTTGTTTCTAACTTTTCCCCCTTCACAATGAACATCCTTGTCCATAAGTTTCTCTTGTGTATCTAGAAGTAAGTCTATGAATTATACAGATTTTCAAGTTTGCTAAATATCATCTGAGTCTCTGGTGGTTGCTACACTGATTTAAGTTAGGTAGCAGTAAATAGAAGATTGAAATTACTTCCTCACATGTGTTGCAAAGCAGTTAGTGTGACCAATCTTAAAAAAATATTGCTGATGGGCATCAAACTATTCTTTCAATACTTATTTTCCCCATCACTTGTGAAGTAAAATATTTTTATCTTCACATTTACAAATTATTTCTTTTCCTACTTCTGCTAAAGCTTTATTGATATGACTTATTCTTGTTGTATATATTTTTTTTCTTTTTACTTGTATTGCTCAATTTATCCTAGTCGTAGTTGATTTGGCTGAGTCACTTTTCCATTCAACTGCTGTAACTCTGTTCCTGGCACTTTGGAAGCACAGAAATTTTTTAAATAATTAAACAAAGTTTATCTATTGGGGGCAGTTTTGGTGCTGCTGTGTATTCAAATGCTAAATACTGGCCTCCAGGATTTGGCTGGCCCTTGAAACAGGTACACCAAGTGAGGTGTAAACTTTGTTTGTCTTATTCTCTGACCGGTTAAATAGGTGTGTCTGACAGCCAGTTACTGGGGAGAATAAAGGTAGGTTATGGTTACTGGACTGGGGGTCATAGGTAGGGACCACAGGGAGAGAAAGAGGAGGAAGAAGAGAGAGGAAGGAGGTCTCCTTTAGATGAGATGGACTAGGAGCATGTGGCTGAGTGAAATATCCCTGAGGATGGACTGATGAAGCAGAAATAACCCTGGCGATACTCAACTACTTGAGGAGCACAGCTGGGAAACGAACAGTCTAGCATATAGACAAATAGATTAGGGGTAATTTGCCCAATAAGTGTGGTAAAGTTAATTTTAAAGAATCCATAGGACTCTGCCTCAATTACTGGGGGGGAGGAGGGCTTGCTGAGTCATATTAATAAATTAATAACTAGTAGAATTATTAAATAACATTTAAAATACCACTTATCTTTTTACATTTATCAATATTTTTCTGTATGGTTCTGGATAGTTTTACTTGTTCAGTGAACCTTTTTTTTCCCCTTCCACCAACAGTGTTCTCTAAGTGCTGCATTTCAATAATAGAAACATCTCCATTGCAAAACTGTGATGACAACACTGTCCTTTGAGAATACCACACAGCTCCTGAAAGCAAGACAAGATAAATAAAAAAAAAAAAAAAAAAAAAAAAAAAAAAAAAAAAAAAAAAAAAAAAAAAAAAAAAAAAAAAAAAAAAAAAAAAAAACTCAGGGATGCTGCACGGACAGATGAAGGGCTTCACCAAAATGGTGCCTTGGACCTTCCTCACCCCCAAAACTTAGTATTTCACCAGCAAGGACTGGCCAAATTGCCTTTATCGGAACAGAAAAATAACTGAATTTTTCTGAACATCAGGGGAACATGGAAGCTGACTTGCTGAAGCTGGCTCAGAGATGGAGGCAACACTCTTCCCAGAGATCATGCCAGACACCAGACAAAACAAAACAAACAAACAAACAAAAAGCCTGCTTTCCAAGCCCCTCAAGATAGGAAAGCAAGGCATCAGGTACTCCACAGAGGACTGGACATTGCCTTGTCAGTATTACAGATCTCAGCAAACTGAGAAATCCAGGTACGCAGGAAAGAACAGAGACACGGGCTGGTTGACAACAACAACCTTCTTAGCACAGAGACACCAGATGAAAAGGACCCCTGTTCTCATCTTTTTTCAAGGAAAGGGAACAGTTGGCCATATAGCTAGCAACCAGATTCCTCAGGACTGCCCAACGAACTACTATCTCTTCCCATTCCTATAGCTCACATGAGTCCAACACAGTCTGGCATCTGACCATAGAAACAGCATCCAGAGCTGGTGCATACCATTCATCTCACTCCTTTCTCCTGTCTCAATATAGATGATCCTCTAGTTGATTAGCTGATAAGAATCAGTCTGTAAGACTGAAGGATGTGTGTTGTTTTCCTAATCCATAGACAAGAACAGACTTTGATGGCTGCCGAAGAGCAGAGCAAAACCGCTCTGAACACAGTGTGAGGAAAAGTATCCAGTAGGTACTCCTTATGAGATGAAGTTATATGATGGACCTGACATAATTAAATTAATTCTTATAGGGAGATTAATGAATAAAGCATGTGCTCATTTTAACAAAGGTACATAAGAAACATAATTGTATAAAATACAAATAATCAGGAAGCCAAGAACCTAATAACCAAGAGAAAATTCACTGGAGGGGCTCAAGTAGACTAGATGGAGCAGAAGGAATGGTAAGCAAATTCAAAGATAGGCTATGGAATGAACTGTGGTAAAAACAAACAAAAATGAAGTAACTGTAAGAGTAGTGTGGAAGGCAGTCTAGCTGAGGTCAGTGTATATACTATAGAAGTCCCCAAAGAAGATGTCTTAGTTAGGGTCTTACTGCTGTGAACAGACACCATGACCAAGGCAACTCTTACAAGGACAACATTTAATTGGGGCTGGCTTACAGGTTCAGAGGTTTAGCCCATTATCATCAAGGTAGGGGCACAGCACTATCCAGGTAGGCATGGTGCAAGCAGAGCTAAGAGTTCATTATCTTCATTTGAAGGCTGCTAGCAGAATACTGGCTCCCATGTGATTAGGAGGAGGGGCTCATTGCCCACCCCCACAGTGACACAGTTCTTCTAACAAGACCACACCATGCCTTTGGCTGCTTCTTGCAGTCTACTGCCTTTTTTTTCCCCCAAAGACAATTAGCTGATGGCTTGGGGAGATGGTTCAATGGGTAAAGTCCTTGTCACACAGTCATGAGAACCTGAGCTTGATCCCCTGGAGTCCATCCATATAAGAAAGCATGCCCTTAGACTCTCAGTGCTATGGAGGTAGAGACAGGCGGGTAACTTTGGCTTTCTGGCAAGCCAACCAGACCTTTTTAGAGAGTTCCAGGCCTGTGAGAGACACTGTCTCACAAAACAAGGTAGGAATGTTTGGAGAAACAAAACCCATCAAGGTGACAATGAATAGTAAGCACCACAGAGTTGGCTCAGTGGGTTAAGAGCCACTGGTACATTTCCAAATGACCAGGGCTCAGTTCCTAGCACCCACATGGCAGCTCACATGTCCTTAACTCCTGTTCCAGGGAATCTCACACTCTCTCTGGCTTCCATGGGCACCAGGCTGAAAGTGGTGCATAGACATACGTGAAGGCAAAACACTCCTATATATAAAATAAAGATTACTGATTTAAAGAATTAGCCAAGTTCCTTTTCCTACAGCCTCTGCGGATGTTTGCTGCAGAGGCTGCTCACCTCATTTGCATAAAGAAGAAGTTGCTTGAACTATCACCATGCTCATGAGCTTTTTGGCTTGCATCCAACCTACTCCTAGTTACCTACACTTCTCTGGGACACTAACCAGATGAATGGTAGAAAGAAAGGAGGCATGTTAGAGTCACTTACTTTGCACCTAGCTCCTCATATTTAAGGAATTAAATCCTCAAACCCCAAAGCAGAAACATACAAAATATTGCCTTTTAAGCAACAGTGCCTGCTGCCACTGGCTCAGTGCTGTGGGGCACCCTTGACAATTGCTTAATGGAGGTTCATCCTGAAGCTGTGGGCAGTGCCCTGCCTTGGTGAGCTCAGGCAGCTGTCAGCTGCAGAGGGTCCCATCATCCTGTGGGGCCTGGTATGGCCTGGAAGTCATTTTTTTCCAGATGTGCCTTCTGTTTCAAAGGCACATTTTGAAGCCTGGGCAAGTGATCAAAAAGGCTACTGGATATTGTTCTCTGTGTGTGATAACAATTGGAATATGGAGCTATGATGGAGGTAGCACTGCTGACTTCTGAAGTCAAGAGCACTTGCACACACACACACACACACACACACACACACACACACACACACGCATCCTGCAATCCTGGAAGCCTATGATGGGAAGCTGTGGGAGTATTAAAAATGCATGTTATCTTGCTAAATATTTAAAAAGAATAAACAAAGACCTGAAAACAGCAAAAGGGCATTTGCCTAGGATGGACAGGTGCCTGAATTATCTAGGTTGTCATTGACTTTAATATGAAAGTGAATCCCAGCTCTCTTGATGGTTTTAGGAGAGACCTGGGGATGGGGGAAAGGCGACTTTTGTACTGCCATTATCAGACAACTTCAAAAAATTCTCTGGATGTTCTCCTCCCCTGTCAAACTGCTGGCCCTTTCTCTAACCTGATTGGTTGTTGCCTTTGCCTTTCATGGGGAAGGACTGCAAGATCAGACTCAACTGTTTATCAATGAAATCCATTTATAGAGTGTAGGAGGTGGGTACATGCACATGACATAGCTTGTTAATGTCAGAGGACCACTTGCATGAATGGGGTCTTAGCATCATGTGTATCTCAGGGATCCAACATAGGCCATTGAGTTTGACAGCAAGCCCATCTTGCCAGTCAACTCACCACCCCTAGAAAATATTTAAATCATATTTGTGACCATTTCTGTACCCAGGATCTTTCCAATGCTCCTCAAATGGACAAGTACCATACATTTTTAAACTCCATAGACTTTCTCAGACACACCCACACCATGCCCTCTACTGAGGAAGTTTACCATTTAGTTATGTGGAGCTTCTGGCCTTTCCTAAAATCTTGAATGTGGTTCTACGACCCCTTTTGGAAAACACTTAGCACAATTAACTGTGGTGTGGGGATGATGTCCCTATGAAGGAACGGGATGGGATCAAATCATAATTGCCTATAGATCACCTGCCTGACCTCTCTTCAGGCTTTGTTGAACTGAGATGGATATGCATACTCAGATAATTTTCTAGCTTGGAGGCTATGAGTATAACCTTTATGAACATCAGTGGTTTCTCAGTTATTTAATGTCACTACACCTATGTCCTTGGAATAAATGTCTGTATATGGGGTTCTCTAATCTGAAGATATTAAATATTGGTGCAGTTACCTTACTGAGTAATTTTGTAATACATACTCTTTAATCATTTTAAAGATAACAATAGAACACAGAATAACACAATTTAGCTTTTATTTCCTTGGATACTAGATAAATTTAGTTCTGTTTTGCTCATTGATCTGAAACTCTACAATTTAGGGTTACTTCTCCTTTGCCTGAAATAATTGTCATCACAGGTGTACCTAGGTATACCTATTAAAAGCTTGTAGCTTTTAATTGTTTTATGGTTACCTAGGTATATCCCTAGGTATACCTATTAAAAGCTTGTAGCTTTTAATTGTTTTATGGTTACACACACATACACATACACATCTATCTATCTATCTATCTATCTATCTATAAAACATGTGTATAATATTAGTATTGTCTAAAGTAAGACTTACATAAAGTCAATCAATGGGCAGGAAACTTATATGACCTTGATTCCAACGCATAGGAGACTGTGTCACTATGTGCATCTGTGTAGCTAGAATAGCTCCATGCTAATGAGGAGGCATTGTGCATCACTGTCTCCTGGTTCACTACTAGTTCATCCTGTGTATGTAATACATTTCATTAAGCAATGCAAGGCTCCTCTTCTCTTTGTCTTTTCAAACTTCTCCTGTTTGAAGCATCATCTACTTGTTCATCAAAAGTACTTTTCAGTTTGTATTGTGAGGGAGGCTGTTCCAACAGACTGAACCCAGAAAGCCTCTGCTCTCTGAAATTTCATCTGCTTGGTTTTTTATTTTTATTAGTGACAGATAACAAATGTAACTTGTAAAGAAAATTCATATAATGTTACAAAAATATTAAAGCAGAGGGAGCTAGATAATAAAGGTATGCAGTATGGAGGTGAGATGTTAATAAATTTAAATATTCTAATGTCAAAGATCCCTGAAGAACACAGGAGTGACAGAGACACAGTTATCTGAAATAGGGGTGTTTAAGAAGGAGAAATGGCAGATGCAAAGGCCCTGGGGTGCTAGTGCTCCTGGCGTGCTTGGAGAATAGCAAGCAGGTTGATGTGTCAGACAAAAGTGAGCAAGAAAGAAAGGGCAAAGGGTCTGATCAGAGAGGCAGTAAGCAGTGGGCTATGCAGGGTCTTAGAGCCATTGTGAGGGGTATACCCCGTGGCCTACATGAAGCAGAGAGACTTTATAACACAGGGATGAACTTTGGGACTTCCTTTTAACAGAGACACCATAATTACTCAAGTTAAAAGTAGACTTTTAGAAAAACACACACAAAAACTAGAGACGTTTGAAGGTTGATGCAATGATTCCATTGTACAATGATATTTCGAAAAGGTGGTGGCAATGGCTTGCAGTCAGGACAGTTTGGAAGAGCCAAGAGCCTCTAGTCAGGCTGGGTGTCGGGTGGATGAGCTCGTTGTGCCCACCACTCCTCTGCTTCACTGGTGCCCCACTCTGGACAAGAGCAGAGAGCTGGCATGGTGTCTTCTTAGGACCACTGCTCCGGGGTTAGAGGCAAAGCATAGCCTCCTTGTGGGTAAGTGTTCTCCAGGTCTCTGAATCTAGAGATAGGCAGTGCTTAAGGAGGCAGTGCTTAAAAGGCACTGACTTTTGCCCATGGCTTTTGTTGGATAAGAAGTAGGAACACACCATGAAGCCGCCCTCCTGGTCCCAGTTAGCTACAACTGCCTGCAGAGTCCAGCAGGATGCAAGGGAGTTGTCTCTTGGTGGGATCTGCAGCTGCATCATCTTCATATGATCATGTGAACTATGGTGAGGAGCCCACAGTTACAAATTTTATTTCCCATTTTCTTTCAGATTTATCATAAGGTACTGCTTTTTTTTTTTCTTGTGAAGTGGAACATTGGAACTGATCATTCTGTAATAAATAATTCAGCTGCAATGAAAGTTCAAAAGAAATTAAAAGATGCTCTGAGAGTCACTGACTCTGTCTTCCACCTTTGCTGCACCTGAGAGTGTCCTTCTATTCCCATCTTCGTATGAGTAGAGCTTGTGTCATAATGCCTTGGTGAATAGTTTAGAAGCCACACCATTCCAATATTGTTATTCCAATATTGTGGAATAACTTTAGATTTCTAGAAAAGTGAGACAAAGAACTGTGAGTTCCTATAAAAGCCCTCGCCCACCATCTGCTTTTGGAGACATCTCACATTGTACATCCTGTGTAGTACATTGTATGGATTCTCGTTCTATTACTATAACAGAATAGCTGAGATGATTAACATGTAAAGAGAAAAGGTTTGTTCTGGCTCTCACCTTTGGTCCATAGTGGGTTGGTCCCTGTTAATCTGAGCTATTGGAGGTAGCATACCATGGAGAGGTCTTGGGGAACAAGCTGTCACCCGTGACTGGGTAGATGAGAGAGGAAGGGGTCAGGGCTACAACATCTTTAGGGTATACCCTAAAAGACCTGACTCCCTCCCAGAGGTTCCCACCCCTCACAATAGCGCCAAGCTGGGGACAAGTTTGATAGACAAGCCTGTGGTCCAGGACAAAACTTTGGTGGATTCCTGGCTGTCCCAGTGGCAGAGCCACTCAGATTTTCCTAGTTGGTCTACTCATGGTGTTTCTCTGTCTATCTGTCATTCAGGATGCTCCACAACTTGAATCATCACAGCTTCTAGACCATAGTGTGTGCCCATTTCTCCCATTTCTCTCTCATCTTTGCCTTCTGTGACCTGGACAGTGTGAGGGACTTTGATCGGATATTTTGAACAGTGTAACTCAATAATGTTTGTCTTCAGTTTTTGTGTTTGTTTTGTTTTTGTTTGTTTGTTTGTTTCTTGTTTTGTTTTGTTTTTTTTTCTGTTTTAGAGTCCCTCCCTCCACCTGCAGAGCAGAAATTCTCATTGAGTCACCTCTTGGGGAGGGGGAACCTGACATCTCATCCATCTCGATCATATGGCAAATGGCAAGTTTGCTAAGACTTTCCATTAAAACCTTAATGGAAAGGTTTCCATTAAAACCTTAATGGGAGGAGGGTCGTTCTCATGCATTTTTTGTCTAGGAAACTCTTCTTATTCCTTCAAAGATCTAATGGCATTTGAAAGGGAAAATTAATCTCCTGACTTTTGGCTTTTGTCTAAATGTAGTCATAGGGAGGACCTCCCATTCCATACTCATCAAGAACCAACATAGTTTCTTCCGGAGACCTTCCTTCTGAGGTTAACTCCACCCACAACTTCTCCACAGGCCTCCGAGATGAAATAAACTCTACCTGGGGATAATTCCTACCTTCCTCCCTTGGGTAAGTGAAAGGTAAATGGGACTAATGGAGCTTCCAGGGACAAAGACACAAATATCATCCCTGTGTCTCTCTTTAGCCTCCTCCTCTTCCTGGAGGAAGCAGCAGATGGAATTTTTCTCCTTCCTTACAGGAGCCAAGGCTGTAGTTAACACCGATAAAGGCTTTTCATCAAACCAAGCCGGATCAGTGAGAGAAGAGCTTCTAAATAATCCACCGTTCTCTCATCAAACTGTCAGACCTGTAAGTGCCAATAAAAGGAGAAGGAGGAGGAGATGGATCAGAGCCCATGGCCGTGTCCCAGTGACATTTTCTCAGGAAGGTCCCTAACAGTTGTCATCTCTGAAGGCTTCTGCTACTTGCTTCCCTATTGTTGTCTGTAGTGGAGCTGCAAGCTCTGGATTTTGCTTTGTTTTGTTCCAGCTTTTCAAAAACAAAAACAAAACAAAACAAAAAAAACAATGCATAGTGACTTTTAAGTAGAGCCCAGAGTTTAAGAAATAGCACCAAGGGACAGAAAAGGGGGACAACAATGGACAGTTCTGCCCCTTTCAGCTCCGAGGGTGCCAGTTTTTGTATTTGAACAGACATAAAATACCCTTTGTCATGTCTGCAGGGGGCGTAGCTCCCAGAACATGGATGTCAGAGTCATTCTTGTGGCCAAACTGGATACTTCCCCTCCCCCCAACCTCCCTCTCTTAAAAGAACTCTGTGATCCTTGTGGCAGCATTAGAAACTGTATATGAGTTAAAACGAGGAAATGTCCATAATTCTGGACAAATGGTGGCTGTGCTCAGTGGAGGCTTTGGGTGGTCTCTTTTATGTCTGTCTACAATGGAACAAATGGCTTTCACCGGAAGGAGACTGCTCAGGATGTTTATAGAAGCTGGACAAGTAGGGGACTGTAGGAAAAGAGGACCCCAGGAATTTACTAGACTTTGCTGAGTGACCCACTTCTCCCTTCAGTGTGGCACCCACATGTTACTCTCATGGCACCCAGAGAGGCAGCGTGGAGCTAACAGGAACAACGTTGGGGTTGAAAAGGTCATGGAGGAGCAGAAAAGCCAGCTTGTTTCCAGTTTCCCCTTTGCTCTTTCTGTGTTGTTTGTTTCCCGTGTAGACTGAGATGGACCCAGTTGTCCCTTCGAACATGATCTGAGATAGATCTGGCTATCCTACAGAAGGTAGGGCTGAGATGGACTCAGAACGTGTGTGACATGTTCAGATGCTATAGTGTGGCTTTCTTTGTGGTGCTTCAGGGATCAGCAAACTACAGCCAAATCAGACTGCTGTGGTAAGGTAGGTACAATTTCACCGAAATCCTACCACTACTATTCATTTATATACTAGCTGGATTGTCTTTGTGCCAAGATGGTGGAGTGGAGAAACTGAGCAAATGGGGAGCTAATGAACGATAGTGATGTGTCTCTCCTCCCTTTGTCTCAGTCTCTTCATTTGTAAGCTCATTTCTAGTCCCTCTTGTAATTTCTCTGAAGTCCAGTGGGAAAGATAGGTTAAGATCCCAGCCAGTAGGCCCTTTGGGCTCTTTTGACAAAAGCCTGGGGAGATGGGATGATGGGCAGTGGACAGTGCTTCTCTACCCTTTATTCTGCCTCCTCTGCACCTTCATAGTCAATGGATCTCTAGTAAATATCAGACTTTAAAACTAGTGTAGCCTTTTAAGATAAGTTTTCTAGTGAGAGTTGAACAATTTGCCTTTGTTGGGAATTATGGAAAAATTGCATACATTTATTTCTACTGTCCTAATTTGGCTTCCCTTGTGTGTATCTGTCAGTCATCTCTTGCACCCAGATTGACATCATGTTGATCACTTGATTCCAGTTGTTGTCAGGATGACCAGCTCTACACAGGTGTAACATGACAGCAGTGCATGGCTGTTTGTCCCTCTGTCTTTGACAGACCTACTGCCATTAGGTCATTACCATTGTAACCACATGGGAGGCCTCTGAGAGACACATGGACACAGTTGGGCTGGTGAAGCAGCCAGCACTTTCTTCTCCATGGGCAGTGGACAGAACAGCACTGGACTCTTCCACCCCTGGAGTAAATGGACTTGGAGCAGCTCCTTCCCTACGCCTGAGGGGTTTAAATGACAGGTGATAGCGAGTGCAGCCTCAGGCTGGCACCATTCATGCTCTGCCTTGCTCTCCAGGCTGCCAGCTCTCTGAGGCACTTTCTGAATCAGCTGCTGTATATGAGGCGTTATTCCAAGCTCTGCTTCTGGAGCAAGCCACACTGTAAGGTATCTTCCTGCCTTTGATTTCCTTTTTCTTCCTTCCTTTTATCAAAATGACTGAGGTAATGCCATCCGAGTTCCAATTTTTCACCATTACTGGTTTGAAATATGTATAGCGGCTTAATGTTGTTATGACCACTCATTGACATACTACTAAACATGTTTAGAATAGTTCTATGTTATTTTTAGCTCTCTCTTTTAAAAAAAAATACAAGGTACTTAGACTATTCACTCTGTGAATGGCCAGTGTATCTTAAAAGTATAATTGTCCAGTAGCTTAATTCTGCTCTTTTAACTAGATAAATGAGATATCATTGCTGTAATTATTACTTTGACAGCAACTATTTAAGCTTTTCCCCAACCAATTTTCTCTACTTGCTCCTTCAGGCTGAAAGTGAAAAGTCCCCCACAGGCTCATGCATTTGAACACGTGGGTTCATGCTGCTGTCCTGTGAGGTCCTGAAACCTCTGGGATGTAGCCGGTAAACATAAACCACTAGGGGCAGATTTTTGAAGGTCCACGTCTGGCCTAAGCAAGCTCTTTGCTTCCCATCTGCCACTACAATATGACCAGTTCAGACTCTTGCCGCCTTGGATCAAGTACTCCCTAGCTCCCGCACTGTCCTTGCCATGATAAATGATCCCATCTTAGACCGCATGATCAATGAATCCCTTCACCCTTATTCATGCCAGGTAATTTGTCATAGCTACGAGAATGCAACTAATGCAGAGAGCTGTTACCAAGAAGTGGTGCCACTGCCATGATAACACATGGTTCATGGGCTTTTTGCACTGGTTTACAGGGAGGAATGTGGAAGAGTTTAGAGTTAGAGAATGGAGAAGTAAAGAGGCCACAGCACATTGTAAAAGAAGCTTTTTGGACCACACAGGTAAGAACTCTGAATGGTAACAAGAGAATACTTCTGAGAATAGGAGTATTATGGGTTAGAGAGCTGAGGAAAAGGCTCCAAAGTGCTGGGCCAAGAGGTTGTGACCGTTTGTGAGATACATTTATATAGCACCTGCCTCTACCTTTTGTGCACCGCAAGCTTGCCCTGTATACACACTGTGTGTATTTGAGCCCAGGCTGAAGAAGGGCTTCCAGTCTCTTTCTGAATACTGACCACTTTTGTACATTATCCTTGATGCTATAGTCTTCAGTCCCTACTGTCTTGCCATAAAAAGACCATAGTTCTGATGAAAATATGGATCATGGGGGTATAGTCATATGAAGGCAAAGTCAGACGTAAAGGCTTTGCTTTACATGTTATAACACAAAGGCCCTGGTCATGAGGTTTCATAAGGGGCATACGGGATGGTGTAGAATCTAGGATACAGAGAATTCATCTTCCTTCTGACAAGGAATCTGGCTCACATTATGCCCATAGTGTGAACACTGAGTGAGGCTAGATTTAAAAGACGCCATAGCATGCAGGTTGTGGCATGGTTGCTGTCCACTTCCTCTGCCAGGTTTCTAGTGTGAATTCAAAGCAAAAACTAGAGCAGAAGCATGCAGCGTATGTCCAGTTTGGCTGGGAAAGAAGCTTAGGTGCATTTAAAGCAAAGAACAAAATGGCCTCAGACAAAGTGTTGCTGATTGTCAGAAGATTAGCACCATGGAAAGGCTTTCACTCTACACTGGAACGACGGGATTGGTGACTCGAGAGTAAGGCCCTACCAAAAGCTGTGAGCTATAACACTTAAAATGAACTTTAAAAAAAGTCCATTTATAAAGAGAGTTCATAGGAACACGAAGCCTCCAGAGTTTCTTCTGTATGTAGAACTTCATAGAAAAATGTTCTCCTCAGCTGCGCTGCACAGACACTCAGTAGCTGTCGCAGTCGTGGTTCAAAGAGACTATGAAAACTTGAAAATCGGTAGCAGAACTTGGCATCATTCACATAACGGGTTTGCAGGAATAAAAAAAGGCAGTTGTTAAGTGGGTCATGGAACTTACACCATGGTTCCAAAGACATCATGAGACCAGGAGATGTGTGACGGTGTTAAATCCATAGAAGAGACCAAAAATGTAAAGTTGTGAAGGTGAAGCCTAAGTTGCAACAAGAATCCAGGATAGTGGACATGCCATCAATGTAGTATATCTACTAGGGAGACCTTCAGGCACCAAACACAGCCAGCCCAGGAGAAAGGTCACCATTGCTACAGAGACTATGCCATCCAAGTTCACTGGAGCCCAGATCATGCTTCCATAAGCTCTGGACATTAGGCATGGAGCGACATACAGATTTTTGTCTTTGTCCTGCTAGGGTTTGGTCTTGCTTTGGTGTGGTTTTTCCTTGCTATCCTCCTCTTCCTCCCAAAGGGAAGATTTACTGTGCGCAAATTGCATGTTGGGAGTATGTAATTTGCTGTTGGATTTTATAAGTAAGAGTTTGTCTTGTGCGTCAGAAGAAACTTTGTGCTTTTGAATAGCCTGGAGCTTGCTAAGGTTGGACTGGATACATGCTGTGATATAAGATGGACAGGAACATAGGGGTTAAAGGAGATGTTTCTATAGGTTCATATGTTTGATCAACTGGTACCCAACTGGTGGTGCTATTTGGGAAAGATGTTGGCCCTTATCCATGTAAGAACAGCTGACAAGGACATTGGCCACTAAGAAGACTGCTCAGTTCCACTTCTGGCCTGAGCCCCTACTATGCTTTCTGTCTGGCACTGTGATGTGACCACCACAGACTGAGAACACCAATGGTCACCTCCCCTACTCTAATGGGTTGCCGTACCTTAAACTGTGAGCTGAAATAAATTCCCTGCCGCTAAGGAGCTTCTGCCAGCTGGCTTGGCACAGTCACATGACTTGCCTTCCCATGGATTCTCAACCTGTTTTCCAGAAGCACAAGCTTGTGACATCACTGCAGTGTAGGTCTTCAGCCTTCAACTCAGTTTGTTATTCTCAGAAGATGTCTTTGTTCAATTTATGGTTTTGGGTGGGGTCTAGCTGCAAACATAACCGTAAACTGACAAATTTCCAGTGACCCGAAGTGTCTCAGTGACAGGAGTGGCTCAGGAGTGTCTCTGTTGCCACTGAGGGTTCAGGTGTAGTTTATGTCTTTTGTTTTGTCAGGCTGTGCTCCTGAGGTTCCATATTGTGCTTAGTATTCTATTATTTAAATATTATTCATCTATCTGAGATTTGGTTTTGTTTTCCCTTGCCTGGTTTTCTGGTTGGTTGGTTGGTTGGTTGGTTGGTTGGTTTTGTTTTTGAATCTTGAGATGACATAAATACCTCTGTTGGCCCTTGATAATTGTTAGATGAAGCAGGAAGTTTTTAAGTTCCCCAAACTGTTGACCATTCTCCTTTATTGTTTCAGACTTGACTTGAGACCCATTTCATAAAACATTTTATGAAGATAATTTTTAAAAGGTCTGAATCTAAGAAAATACTTTCTAAATGTAGTTGTTAAGGAGGGAAGCTGCAAGAAGGGGAGAAATTAATTAAAGAAAAACCAAACAAACAACAAACAAACCATTGTTCTAGCTCTATCAAGCACAGGCATTTGAGAGAAGTAGTAAGACGTGGGGAAATGGTTAGAAAAATCGCTGCCTGTTTTTGCTCCAGCCCCTTCCTCTCTTGGGCCTATCTCCACAACATGAATGCTGGCTGAACGTTGAGATCTCTCCCCACTTCTAACACTGTGTTCCAGAAGGAAAAGAAAGCTCAATCGATGATCTTTCTTTCACCCACAGGAAGATTCCCTAACAGAAACCAAACAGCAGAGCAGAAGAAAGAGTTGATACTTGTAATCACGGCTGAAGGCTGGGCGCAAACCAGCTAAGGACTCAGCTGCTGACAGCACGCTAGCAGTAGCTCGAATTTACTGTTTCCAATGGGCCCCAGACACCAGGACGAGCTGTGCACAGCAGCCCATAGTGAATGACTCTTTGCCCAGTAACAATCTGCTGCATGCCCATAAAAGGCTCATGAAGACTATGTTCAGAGTCTTGAGGAGCTGCACATTCTCCCCCAAGGATAACAAAGCAAGTTATAGAGCAAAAGGATTCTGGGGTAGGTTGCCTCATACCCATCCAACATCAGGCTTCCAGCATCTTTACTAGGATGCTCAAGGCCATTGGCATTCTGCTTCATGAAAGGAATATAGATACCACAAGGATCTTGTTTTCATTGTCTTTGTCCCCACTGGTATCATCATTGGCCCCTACTTCATGCTCACTTACTTTGTCAACTTTAAAGGGCTCGCAGTTTTCTGGAAGAGGGATAAATATTCATCTTTTAATGAGACTTCACATTAAAGGTGATTTCAAGTCTTCAACTCTCAAGGTGTTGATATCGTATATGAATATCCCAACGGCTTCCTATTGGCAAGGAATAAATTCAAGTTCTTTGCCATCTGCTAAGTCCCATTTCTCCACCACTTTAACCTCAGATTTCCCAACCTGCTGATTGCTGTTCTTCACTCTGGCTTTGCTTCAGTGAAACAGGACATGATGCTAGCTCCTTGCCTGCCACGGACTGGGGTTTCTTATGGGGTCCCTTGTTCCTTGGGATGATGGGTTCTGGCCAGGTGTGCATGGGATTCGGCTTTGAAAAACAGACTAGACACAAGTGGTGTAAGGTCTGAGTGTATTTCTTTAAAAATGACATGAGGCTTTTATAATCATTGTAAAAGAGAGAAATGAAAAATTTGGCAGCTCAGTAGTCGAGGTACATCTGAGGCCATCTAAAACACACTGGATCTAAAACATCAGCCATCTCCTCTGGACTGGCGCAGCACCCCAGGGCTCCAAGCACGCTTGGGCTGCATGGGCCGGGCCAGAATCCCAGGGGGCTGTGGGTGCGCGAGCCAGAAGGGTAGAGGCTCGAATCTCGAATCTTCAATGCTGAATGTTCGAATCTTGAATGTTCAATCTCTTGAATCTTGACTGGTGCTGCACCCCCCACCCCTAACCCCCAGAAGCGCTCTGGGCCCGGAGGGCTACAGACTTCCACCCTGGTCTGGTTCTAGTCCGAGTGTGAGTAAACCCAAATGCTGAATGTTGACTGTTGAATCTAGAATGTTGAATGCTTGCTGTTGAATGTTGAATGCCCTATGCTGTCTTTCTGTTAAGCTTTAATGCCCTACCCACAATGCTGGAGGCAATTAGTTAGAATGGCTTAACATTCCAAGCCAGGGTTTAATGCCCTACCCACAATGCTGGAGGCAATTAGTTTGGATGGCTTAACATTCTAAGCCAGGGTTTGACTAGGACGTTGGAACATTGGTGAAGGTCAGAGAGCAATGTCCAAATTTTCTCTTTCTTGCTGTAAAGAAATGATATCTTGGTGGGCCCCTAGCACACAAATACAAGGACATATCTGGGCTACCTCTGAGTTTGGGGTGCCACGCTACAATGCGGAGGCAGGAGACTGACTTTCCTTGAAGTTTACGCCTCAAATACCGCCATCACCCAAAGTGTGCGTGGCACTTGCCATCAGGGCTGTGGTTTTTCAGTCATCTCCCTGACTCCTGCTGCTCTGCCATCCACCATTTCTGCCCAGTGACACCATCACTGTCTCTTCAACTGCATCTTAAATGCTGCTTTCTTCGTAAAAGTTGTCCCTGAGTCTCAGGTCAGAAGTTCTTTCCTATTTTTTTTCCCTTGGCATTTTGCGTCATAGATCTGCAATTTGACTTTTTCTAAAAATAAACAAAAACGTTTTTACTATTTATTCTATGCTAGCCTCAAACTTACCATTTATCCCCAGGATGGTCTCCAACTGACCATCCTTCCTTAGCCTCACAAACACTGGTATTATAGGCATGCACCATGCATTGCCTCTTACATGATGTGAGTGCACACCTAAAAAGATTGAGGCCCATCCACTGATCTGTATGCCTCTAATCCACTATGCAGAACCTCACAGAGGAGCACCGAATGGTGAATACCAAGTGTTGGGAAGGCTGGAGAGAGAGGGAGAGAGAAACACAGACCAGTGGGATATTGTTGTGAGAGATACTAGTGTACTGTTGCATAGTACAATGGCTATAAATGAGGCCATTGATATCGCAATAAAGTAAAAAAAAAAAAAAAGCATCAGAAAGGAAGGATGTGTTCAAAGAAATAGACATGTTTACACTGACTACAAAATGGTAGAGTATATGCGTAGAGTATATCAAATCAGTTTGTGGTACTTTACAAATACACACAACTTATGGTTTTATGTATCACTTAAATTACATTTAAATTTTGAAAAGTACAATGGCTTACTGGAAATGTTGACTCTGTGAAGCAGACCATTCGGAGACGGTAATCAAAGGCTGACTATCTGAGTCTGATCCCCGTTCTGTACGGACTTCTAAAGCACCAACCTGTATCAAGAAGTAAGGGGAAGGCATTCTGGGCTGCACACTTAGCTCCATGGAGGAAAAGCCATTTCCCTTTTAAGCATTTTAACTAAAGCTTTTACATACAATGAGGCACCCAGGACTGCTTTCGAGTTTCCCCACTGTCTCAGTCCTAAACCACAGACCCTTACTCTGCTCTGGACCTCAACCTTCTCAGCTCAGTGTCTACCCCCTTGCGGCTTCACCCCCTCCTCAGCATCTTCTCTCTCCCAGGTACAAGAGTCCACCCTGCTGTCCCTTTGCCAGCCTCTTCATCCCCTCCTCCCATCATCCACCTACAAGCTTTGGGTCATTTTAAGCTCCTTGTTATCCTAACAAGTCTCTTTATTGGAGAATTTTCAGTATCCCAACTGCCACAGATTGACAGTCTGTGTGATAAAGTTTACCTTCCCTCTGTACAATTTTACATGTCTGCTATTGTCATTTCTTTAATATATTTTAGGTCTTAAATGTAGGTGTCATTTATTATAATGTTACATCTTCTAGACTCCTGGTGTGGAAGTGAATATAGGCCTTTGAGTGCATTGATTTGAAGATATATTTATTAGCCCAGGTTTAAATACTGGGGCCTCAAACCAAGATTCTAAACAATGAATTGAACATCTCCTAAAATAAAGCCTTCTTTTCATCATTTCCCTCCATGCAGAGGTGAGCACCAAAAGTGGAAGAGACTGAAGACAGTGAATGAGCTTAGGAAGTTCCCTGACAGATGATCAATGAGTGCCGCCATCTTTGAATCCTGAGACAGCAAACAGGCAAGGCTAGTCCTTCAGATTCATCCTCCTTATTCTCCTTTTGTGCATTGCACAGCTGCCCCTGATTCTAATGTGTAAAAACCAAAGGATTTGGTTGTTTGGGGTTTTTCCCCTTCCCCTTCTTCTCCAGCTTCTTTTTCCATCCATACCACAGCCCCGCAGAAAAGTCAATTCGAGATCAGCATTGCGTGTCTTGCTTTATACTTTCCCACTTGTTTTACAAGGTTTGGCATTAGTTATTCCTGAACACAGTCCCATTAGGAGCTGAGGTGAGGCCATTAAACTCATTCCAAGTTATAGCTCAGGAACGGGGATACCCAAAGGTTAAGTGGCTTGGCAGAGCAGCTGGCAATTTGAAGGCAGAGACTCACTCTAACTCCTGACTGTCACAGCACTGCGTGTACTGCCTGATGGAGTCCTACAGTAGACAGTCAAGTGCCAGAGCATTTTAAATGTTCATATTGAGGGGTGTGTGCGCTAAGCCAAGGAGGCAGAACCATGTGCCCAGCTGACCTATAGACAGGAGCCACTTAACTTGTGAATATGAGCAAGAGATGGGAAAGGAGTGTTTACAAAGACAAGGGAAATTTTAAGCCAAAATTAAAGTTGAGTGTGGTCAGGCACAGCTGTAATCCCAGCAGTTGGGAGGCAGAGGCAGCAGGATTACTGTGAGTTCTAGGCTAGTATAAACTCCACAGTGAGTTCCAGAGTAGGACTGTCTCAAGGAAAAAAAATACAAACCAGACATGACAGGAAACAAGCTGTGCTGTATTGGGACACTGCAGGCTGTCAGTAAAGGATTCCGTGTTGCCTCAAAGAACCAGAGAGGAAGCCCAAAGTCTTGCCTTCCCCTATTCTCCAGTAGGAAGCCCTGCTTGAGTCAATGGAGTTTCCAGTGTGCTAGCTTTGCATGAGTTAGTATTCTGGCACCGTCTCCTCCTTTGTGACTGCTCACAACTCTATTTGATGACAAAGTGGCTCTTTGCCATTTAAAGGTCGGATGCCAGTAATAGAGAGCTGGCATTTTATCATCAGATGAGTGCAGGCAGGAGCAAGATGAAGAGTTGGAGGATCACAGCGAGAGCAATCACACTGCAGGCACAGCTTTCCTGCAAGCTTGGACCGCACCTTCAATTAACCTTTCACAAATACCTGGTCACGGGGGCCACTTTATTTGAAGATGGACAGCTGTGTCTGGAAAGCATTTATCATCTGATGGGATGGAGGAAGGGTATGGTCCTCTCCTCTAATACCCCAAACTAGAAACCCTGCTGGGAAGAGGCAGGGTCTCCCAGAGCCCTGAGCACAGGGTAAGGACATGCAAGAGTCTCTCCAAGCAAAGAAAGTCCTGACTTCTTTGGGATGAAGGTTTTCCAGTAGTAATCCCTTAGGACAGTGGTTCTTCCTTCCTGACCATTTAATACAGTTCCTCATGCCTTGCTGAGCCCCAACCATGAAGTTATTTTCATTGCTACTTTGTAACTGTGATTTTGCCATTGTTATGAATCTTAATGTAAATATCTGTGGTTTCTGATGGTCTTAGGTGACCCATGTGAAAGAATCATTTGACCTCCCTCCAGGGGGTCATGATCCACCTGTTGAGAACCACTGCCTTGGGGGATCCTTCCAAATAAATATCTATTGCAGAACAGACCAGGAATGGCTGCAGTCAAGGCCATTCAGCTTTATTTGAAAGCATCTTGTCGTTGAAATGCCTGCTACCTCTCTGTTCTTTAGAATTCCTTCAACACTGTAAGGTAGACAGAGACTCAAAGTGAGCCAGGTGTGAAGTGTCAGTGCCAGGGTGTGAGCCACAGGGCTAATTTTGGTAAATTCTGGCACTCTTTTTTTGCCATTACCTTGTTTTGTTTTTGAAACAAGCTTGCCTCAAAATCCCAATCCTCCTGCTTCAGAACACTGATGTATTTATATGCTAGTGTCATCATGTCTAGTTACTGCTCTTTCTGCTCCCCCCAACCCCTCTCCTGAAAAAGGGGTGGGGGTGATTGAGAACATAGTCTATCATTAAGGTCCACGCATTGAGTCTCATGGGACATCTCAGTTGGAGCAGTATCGCACAGGCCAGCCTGGGGCTCTGGTTGTACACTGGTAATTTGCTCAGTAGCTTTTATTCTCTTAGCATTTGATCTTCACAACATCACAAAAGGTATAAATGATGTTCCCTGAATGAAGAATGAGGGATGTGAAGGTTGAAGTGCTGAACAATCCCTCAGATCCCCCATGGTGCAAGCTAGAGTGAGGTTCAAGTTGGCCAGGGTTCTAAGTCTGTATCCTTACTGAGTACAGATTCCCAGGGCAGCAAGGCAGGGGCTCTGGGGGTCAGGGGGCAAGTGGGTTCACAAGGCCATGGTCATCAGCTATAGCCTGATCCTCAAGACCCAGAGGACTATGTTCCTTCTAAGTCCAAAGGAGTCTTTGCCAGGTAGTGAGGACAGAAAGCCCATTTCCTCATGTATAGGAGCATTAGTGAAGCTAATACCAACTCAGAGGTTGGAAAGATTAAAAATGACCCACTGTGGGAGGACTTTGGAACTATTGCCCTGCTCTCTCTAATTGGTAGCAATCCAGTAGCATCTTCCTTTCTTGTTTTGTTGTTCACTTTGGGGGCAGTGTAAAATGAGAGTAAGAAGCAGGTGTGCAGCTGAACGGTCCTTCTGGAGACTCGCCTTGCATGTGACACCACAGTGGTGACAGTAAGAAGGGCCTCCTCTGTTATGTTCCCTTTAACAGCAAAGCCCCCAGCACAGGAAGCCTTCTGGGGCAAACCCTCAACCCTGAAGTCATCAGGCCTGTAATTTGCCCCCTACTAGAACATGAGACAATGTAATCAAATAAATATTATTGTTTTTCCTTCCTTTCTTAGCAAATTACCACCTTCTGTTCCACTCTTCCCCCAAGCTCTTCTACATGGGCAAGTCTGGAAATGATTGCCTGGCAAGAAGAAGCCTTTTAAATCTGAATGCTGCTGTCTGTGAGAAGTTCTCCACTCTGGGAGCCCCTTCAGAAGTCAGGAAATAAATTCCAAATCAGCTCCACCAGAAGACACCCAGTCGGGTTAGTCAGTTCCCTGCAGTAACTTACATGTGTGCTATAGAAGAGTAACTGCCAAACAAGATGTGTCCTGAGGCCACCAGGACAAAGATTTCCTTCCTTCTTTCCTCCCTTCCTTCCTTCCTTCCTCCCTCCTTCCCTCCCTCCCTTCCGTCCTTCCTTCTCCCCCAGGGAATTTCATGCAATGGCACTTTCAGAGTGTTATCAGTGTTTGGGGATTTCAGAGAAAGGAGATGACAGAAGAAAGAAAGATGGACATGGGAGGAAGGAAGGAATAAACTCTGGATGGTTTGTCTTTTCTTTGCATGACAGAGGTGTTTCTCTCTCTCTCTCTCTCTCTCTCTCTCTGTGTGTGTGTGTGTGTGTGTGTGTGTGTCTGTGTAAGCATGTGCATCCAAACATATCAACAATGTACCTCTGCTGTAGAC
Organism: Mastomys coucha; assembly: GCF_008632895.1. Classification (NCBI taxonomy): domain Eukaryota; kingdom Metazoa; phylum Chordata; class Mammalia; order Rodentia; family Muridae; genus Mastomys; species Mastomys coucha. Next base: position 58,852,042 of record NW_022196911.1, read on the forward strand.
AGTCCTCCACATGCATGCATGCCCCTACAAACACCAATGTTGTCTTTAACACTCCTAATGAGGGCAGATTTGCCCAGAGCTCAGGCCGAGGGAACAGGTACAGAGTGGGCGGTGTGCTGCACATTGGAATTTGAGGGCCTGGTTTGAGAATCTTCTTTGTTGGGATGCCAAGGCCCAGCACAGGGGGAGTGAGACCCCTCCACTCTCTTTTGTAACCCCATCTTCTCTCAAGACTTCTTCTCTTTTTTTCTCTTCCGTCTTGCTTTCTCTTCATTTCTTTCTTTCCAAGATCATTTAAATCCAGTTTTAGAGTGAGATGGTGTGTAAATGAACTTAGATTTTAAAGTCATGGTTTTTCGCTTTCTGCCTCATGTATCTCCTTCTGCTGGGACAGAGCGAGGAAGGTGAAGACATGCAAGGCATTCTCCTGCTCTCTTTGCTCTCTGTCTTTGCTTCCCTGTACATGGAGCAAAGCATCTTGGGTGAAGTTCCAGGACTATCTGAGCCTCACACACACACACAGTGCTTCTTCCAGAGCTCAGCGTGGCCTTCTTAATGGCCTGTACCTGGAAGACTCAGGTGTCCTTGACCACCTGAGAAGCAAAGGTCTTGTTAGCTAGGAAGAAGGGACTGAAGAGCCAAGGAAGGAGGGCCAAGACTAGTACAAATGTGAATTAGGCAATGTTAATGTGACCTGATCCAAAATGTTCACAAACTATCTTATTCCCTTCTTCCAGAGTTCCATGTGTCAGATGCTAAGAGCTGTACTTAAAAAACAGACAAAGGTGCTTTTACACCATGCTTGGCATTGATGCATGGAACATAATAGGTGCTCAATAAATGCATGGACCTCTGTGCTCAATAGGTGCTCAATAAATGCAACTTATTCATTTGCCCAGAAGATTGTTACAGAACACCTTGCAGATGCCAACATAGGAAGATGCTCAAGTTCTTTTCATATGTGGTATGCTGCTTGGCTGTAACTTATACACAGACTCCTATATACCAGGAATCAGTTTGACACAATTTATGTATATAAAAAGTATATGTGCCATTTACATGGATGCTGTATTGCTTAGGAAACAATGACAAGAAAAAAATCCACACATGGGTCAATACAGATGTATATTTTTAAAATATTTTTTAAGTTAGTTAAATTTGTGGCTGTGAAACCTACACACACAGATGAATGGCCATATTTGCTAAATCAGCGACCAAGCACAAAGAAATGCTCTCTCTGATTCAGAACCTACATCATGGATGCTTTATGGAACTAGAAAATTTGCATGGTTCCAACTATAACCGCTGTAGGTACCTACACAATTACTTCACATTTTGCTAAGTGAGCCACCCATTCTCCACAATTTTGAAAATCCTTAGACCCTATACTGAACTCATCTGACACCACAGTGCAGTGATGCTGACCACTGAAATATCTAAGATGACCCTGGCTGCTGGCATTGTCCAATCCGATATATGTGAGAGCTAAAACACCCATACATGCAAGTTAAATGCTGACATTAATGTATATATATGGGAGGAGACACACTAGTGACATAGCAGTCAGACTTGTCTTGGGGTCCACAAAGGTGTATGTGACAAAGGCTGATGCAGTGACTAAGATGGCCATCAGCCCATGAAACAGGACATTGCTGTAGGCTCACTCCACTTTCCAAGAAGAGAGTGCTGGAGACCAGCGATGCCTAAACCATAGGTTAACTTCCATGTATGTACATTCTGATTCCACCGAGCAGAAAGAACTGCGGTTCTGCTTTTCCAGCCAGCTCTGGAAGATGCAGAGCTAAGTCAGGAGTCACTCCTTCAGTCATAGGCTAAGGATTGTTTAAGAATAGACTGAGCAAAGCTACCCAGTCACCTGTTGTTTTAGTTGTGAGTTATAGCACTGGTCAATGATTCCATGGGACACTGCCACTGATCTACTCATGTAGTCTGCTTTCTTCTTCCTCTTTCTTCTTCTTGTTCTTCTTGCTCTTGTTCTTCTTCTTCCTCCTCCTCTTGCTCCTCCTCCTCCTCCTCTTCTTGTTCTTCTTCTTCCTCTTCCTCTTCCTCCTCCTCCTCTTTCTCTTCCTCCTCCTCCACCACTACCACCACCACCACTACTACTACTATTACTACTTCTCTCCTTTTCCTTTTTCCCCTTTCTCTCTTCTCTTTTCTTTCTCATTTCTTCTCCTTCTTCTCCTCCTTCTCTTCCTCCTCCTCATTTCTTCTTCTTTCTTCTTTTTCTGTTACCTTTGAAAACTTTGATGACAGTCTGATTCCTCTATATAAATCAGCTTTTTCTCTGTACCATCTTAGGGTTTTGTTGTTGTTGCTATTGTTTATATTCTTATATTTTCCCCACAACCTATCTTGGCAAAAAGATTTTCTTTTTAATATTCCTCTTTTAAAATTTTTATTATTTTAAAATTATGCATATATGTGGGGGGCTTAGAGTATATGTCTGTGGAGGTTGGAGGCATCAGATGTCCTTGGGGCTAAAATTATAGACGGTTGTGAGCCACATGACCTGGGGTGCTGGGAAGTAAACATGATCTTAACCACTGACCCATCCCTCCAAACCCATGAGGCTTTTCTGACATGTCCTCTCCAGTTTGGGGATTTCTATCACTAGCCTGTGTATAGCAGACTTTCTCTGGTGTTTTATGTCTCCTTATTTTTCCTTCTTCCATCTGAAAACATTTCCTCAGTCTGTCATGTAATTTAGTGAATTCTTTTGTTACAACTATCCTGCTATCTCTACAGTCTGCTCTTTGCCTTGTTTTGACTTTTAACATTTTCACATAATTTTTTTTCTAGTTTGTTATGTTTCCTTGTTCCTGTTCCATGTTGCTAGGATAGAGATGACAGAGGCTGACACATCACTCTTTTCTTTGCCCAGTATCTGCTGCAGTTAGCATGCCCCATATGTTCTTGGGCTCCCATATGTGCAGAACTTCAGTGTTGCTCAGTTTCCCTCCTGAGAGCTCCTAGGCCAGAGATCACAATACAGCAGGTATGTGTGTCCCATGCCAACAGTGACAGTTAAGCCGATAAACCCCGGGAAACCTCACCCACCCACCCATGTTTACTTAGTACTTCTCACAGTTGTCCCCTCTTTTGACAGCAAGACCCCACATCTTGGCTAGACACAGAACCAGGGTGTCAAAATTCTTACTTTGGCCCTTTTCCCTATACAGGTAAAGACACTAGAGGCCACAGAAGCCGAGAGACTGGTGCACAGTCTGTCAGTGGTGGATGTCACTGCCACCTTCTGCCGTAGTAGCTCCCTTAAGATGAAAGACAGATTCATCTACTTTAATTTCATTGTATCATTGCAGCACTCGATCATACTGGGAAAGTAATGAGTGTGCCTACAATTCTCTGTGTCCATGTGGGAGGTGTGAGTGCTTTCTCCGAAATATTTTATGGCCTTCAAGGAAAAGGCCCTAGGAGACTGCTCATACTACATCTCTAACACAGAAATACGCACATAACTCTACAGAAACAGCAGATGACATGGCTACGGATCAGATGTGACCACCCTTCACAGGTTCAGGTGTGACAGGCATGGTTTCAGTGTGATACCTTTAAGAGGTCTCTAAGAAGTGGGGTCTAAGGCTGATTTTTTACTACCCCGCCCCCAAGCTCCAACTTCCTTTCTCCTTTCTTGATGTTTCTTCTCACAAGCACTTCCTGAGCTGATACAGCCATGAGAGCCAGTGCCTTGATTCTTCAGCCTAGCCCTTTGAAATGTTAAGCCGAACAAACCTCTTTTCCCATATATTACCTCACCTCACCTCAGCTGACTATTTCTTCATAATAACAGCAATGGGAGCAAGGCACAGCGCTTTCTTTGACACAAAGTTGTGCTTTTCTTTCAGAAGAAATCTGGATTTTCCTCCCTCATCTAAGAGGAAAAATGCCACAGGGGAATATGTATTCTGGGAAGTTCCAATTTTAACCTTAAGGCCTCACGTGGGGATGTGCACCTGTAATCCCAGGACTTAGGAAGATGAGGCAGGGCGATTGTATGCTCAAGGCCAGCATATCTCCCTAGTAAGACCCCGACTCAATAGAAACAAAATTAAAAAAAAAATATTTTCATAAGAATTTCAAGAAGAATCCACTGCTTCTAGTTCCAACCACAAATAAGCTATAAAATAAAAATTAACACTAAAAAGAGCAGGTGCCACGCCCTCACTGGCTGAGGGGGATGCATACATCATCATCTTCCTCACCAACTCCTTAAGAAATTGAGGAGAAGCTCCCAGGCATCGCTCCCTGGACTGCATTGCCTTGAGACTACAGCCTACTCCCTGCAGCTGCTGGTGAGTGTCCAGGGAAGGATGATCTCTCTATGTTCTGAGGGCCTGTTTAACCAGTCTGGCCTCCTGGTACTTGATTACTAGACACTGGCCTGTTCTCGGGGACCAGCACTACTCAGTAATGACAGCCTGCTCATGAGCGAAATGAGCTACTCAAGAGGGGCACAGGTACATTCTGGGGATGTTTCTCGCAAATCCCAACTCTTCCAAATAAACGTGATAGGCTGTGGAGATAGAGTTTTGAAGCTGTGTGGACAGTTTATTTCTCTTGGTTATCAGTATAAAATAGGTTTGCCGGCCTCTCAGAGCTAGGGCCCTTCCCTGTTTTTTTTTTAATTTATTTATGATGGGATTAGAGGATATAAAATTACTTATCCAGAGTGACCTGGGTAGTAAAACCTGAGCCCGAGCTCTGGGATGCTTTCCTTCAACAAAGGGTCCGCTCCTTCCTGTCTCACCCTCAGACCATCCACTCTCCCTCCCTGGCTTCTACCAATCCTCTTCTTCCCCTCCCTCCATTTCCCAGGGTCAGAAAGAAAACCCACGAGGACCCTACCTAAGGGAATAAAAATATCAACTATTTATATACAACTCCACATCACCTGCCTGTACTGATGCTTCCCAGTCCCCAGCTCTTGTCTGCATCTCAACAGGGAGGTGTAAATCCAGCCGAGAGAGGTAGGCAAGGTCCCCACAGTGTGCCTGTTCACTCATCGATCCAAGACACAATTATTTAACACATGCTTTGTGCTCAGGCTCTTTGGGTTACAAAGGCTGCTTTGGAGAGTTTGCACCATCACATGGGATTTTGATATAGAAATAGATCATTTAAACTCACCAAAGTGGAGATTTACACCATGGGTTACTGCTCATCCTAAATAAAGAGCCGTGGAGCAAAACAATATAAATGCTTATCAAAGCCAATGTTTAATACAAAGCAGGAGTCCAAAGCCCCACTTAGGACATGATTCCATTTACAGGATACTATAAGAAAAGGCAGAACCCAAATGGAATGATAGAGAGGGTCTGGGGAGTCCTTCTAAGCGATAGAAACTATCCTTGTCTTTACTGGACTGATAGTTAACTGAATTCATATATGAGTCCTATTTAATAAGCTCTAGGTTCAAAATATGCATTTCATTTCAGGGGAAAAACGTCTTTAAGAGTTGGTTATAAAAACAGTAATAGCCTAGGTATGCTTGCATATATCTGCAATCCCAGCTATGCCAGATGCTAAGACTGGGCTAGCCTGGACTACAGTGTGAAGCCTCTTCTCAAAAACAGTAAACAAAGAAATCATGAAGGACTGGGAGGTGGGCATGGTCGTTCACACCTAAAATCCCACTCAGGAGGTAGAGGCAAGAGGGAGAGCTATGAATTCCAGGACAGCCTGGGTTGTTACAGTGAGCTCCAGGCCAACTTAGACCTCTGAGTGAGAATAACTATCTCAAAGAAGACAACATGAAGGGTTAGCAGGAGAGTGATGAGGGTGTGACCCCATGTAAGACCCCTGGTCTGCGTTCAATTGTTATATTGGAAGATAAAATAGTCAAATCCATGCTGTGCACTACTACATGGCTCTGCAGAAAGTTCCATGACTCTCCACCATAACTGAGGCATACCTTCTCTAAAAGCCCCTTGGCCTCTCTTCAGGGCCTCTGACCCAGCATAGCTTCGTCTTCTCTTCATGATCCCCCAAACCTGGGGTTTCCAATGCTACTGAGACTTTTCCTGGATTCTTCCAGTGCCAGGCCTCAACTGCTGGCTTTCCAGGACTCCCTTACACCTCCATAACCAGTAGCATGTGGGGACTCTTGTATTGCTTCCAGCTTGCGATGTCACCTGGCTTCCCTGGACCACAACTTCTGTGTGCTGTCCCTGAAGAAACACTTCCAGAAGCTCCCACCTCCCTGATGCTGGCCTCTTAGCAATCACGACTGATTTCTGGGCTCCAGAAGACCAGCATCCATCATCCCAGTAAAGAATAGAAGGTTCCATGTCCACTGATTCTTAATTCAGAATAACATACAAAATGGCCCTGACTGATTGCCTTTGAAAAACTCTCACGTTTTCCTGGAAACTTCACAAGCCAGTCCTCTACCATCTTTGATTCTCCTGGTGTTCTACTCTTCCGAGTTCCTGCAGAACCTCCCATCAAGGAGGTAGCTCACTGGTAGCTCACCTCAGAAGCTTGTTCCTTCCACGGCTCTCTCCAAACCCAACAGAGTCAGGTCCATCTCAGCAACACTCACTCTTTGCTACAAAGCTCCACATTAGTTTGCTTTGTGTTGCTGTGATAAAATACTAACCCAAAGTAAATGAATGAATAAATAAATAAATAAATAATATAAAAACAACTTGGAAAAGAAAGGGCTTGTTGAGCTTATATTTCCTGATCACAATCCATCACTGTGGGAAGTCGGAGCAGAAACTCAATCAGGAACAGAGGCAGGATCCATGGAAGGATGTTGCTTGCTGGCTTGCTCTGTAGCTCACTCAGCATATTTCTTACATAACCCAGGACAACCTGTCCAGGGGTGGCTGGGATGAGCTTTCCCACATCAATCATCGGTCAAGAAAATGTCCCCACAGAATTGCCTCAGACCGATTGAATGTGAGTCTTATCTGAATAAAGGTTTCCTCTTCTTTGATGACCAGAATTTGGGTCAACTGCACAGACACACACCACACACACACACACACACACACACACACACACACACACACCACATACCACACACCCTACAGCACACACACACCACATATACACCACACCACACACATACACACCCACACATAAACATACACACAACACATACACACTATGCACATACCCTCCACATATACACCATACACCACACGCACACACCACATACATACCACACACCACTTATAAACCACATACCACAGCACACACCATACCACACACATACCACATACACACACAAACACATACACACCGCACACACACACACCACATATACCACATACACACCACACAACATCACACACACATACCACATACATACCATACATACACATACCACACATACACACATACACACACACAGACACGCACCACATACATACCACACACCACTTACATACCACATACCATAGCACACACCACACCATGCACATAAACACCCTCCACATACACATTACACACACACTACATACATACCACACACACACACACCACATACACATCACACACACACACCACTTACACACCATACCACACACACAGAAACACACACACACACACACCACATATACCACATACACATCACACACACACACCACACACACATCACATACATACCACACACCACATACCATACACACACCACAATACACTACATACATACCTCACACACACACCACAACACACCACATACATACCACACACACACACATACACCAGTACAACAGGAGTAAAAATAAAAACAAAATAAAACACTCTGTTCGTGAAAAAGTGATGTGTGCCCACTGTGAGAGAAAGCCTTAAAGATTCTGCTTCAAAATGTCAAGTATATTTTTCTCCAGGGAGTAATGACATTTTTGTATGAATTTAAACAGTGTGCATTTCCTTTGTAATATGTGGAAAATGAAAGTCCTTTTAGGGGGCCACATAATAAGACAAGCACTCTGGGGAGGCACTCCATGACTACAGCAGTCATCCTGAGCTGGGGATAGCCTTTCACCTAGTGGGTTAGCCTTGAAGGAGGGTTGTGTGTATTGCTCCTCAAACCAGTGGATAAATGAGAGACTCAGGGCAGCTATGAGGACACAGCATAGACTCCACTACCTTTGATGAAAAGCAAGCAGGGCGGGCCCCTCTGATCCTTGGGTGCCAGTTTCTTTCAGCTTTGCCTGGGTGGATCTGGAAGGGGACCATAAGAGAGGGTGAGGCCAGCTTGTCCTCACCTGCTGTCCTTTCCAAGGTGTGGCTGGGAATGTGAGCATTGCTTAGACCTACCCCCAGTTATCCTCCCACTCCAAAAGGCCCCACTTGCTGATCCACCAGCCTTCCACACAGAAGGAATCTGGGCAGGCCCAGCTGGAAGGCAGGGCAGAAAGCCAAGTCTGGCTGCAGCTCTTTTCCCTGTCCCTACCCCGTACCTTTCATGCACCTCAAATGCTTGCCTTCCATGGCAAGAAATGGGATATAAAGAACAAGTAGTTTCTTTTCAAAGCAAGGGCAGGGAGATTATGTGTGCAAAGAAATTATTCCCCTGTGGAAGAATTTGTATCTCTGGTGCTGAAGGAAGGGAGGTGACACTTCAGGTCAAAGACAAAGGTGATCCCAGCCCTTTGGAGCCAGCTGCTTGGGACAGCTGTCATCTCCAGGGAATGCCTTCCAACAATTTTGAGAAAGCAGTTTTTAGATAGACCCTAAAAGTACCATCAAGCACCCCTGGGTTCTCTGATAAAGCCGTCTCCTCGGCCTTGCAATGCATCCAGATGGTCTCTGTCTTATTCGTAATCTATTTAAGATCCTCATAGATACTGCTGGCATCTGGGATTTCCATTGCACAAACAGTCAAGGAAATATCCCCAGATGTCAGGTCACTCATCAAAGGTTCAAAGGTGGTGGCAGCTGCTGCCTCCTCCCCCTCAATAACTAGGTAATAGCCTGCTCTTCAAAGGACATGTTCCTTAGGCTCCTCCCAGGTTTCCCCGCTGTGAGAGCGATGGGTGAACATCAATATCATCCTCCAGCAACTGATTAGTCCAGTCTCTGATTCTTATGCCGTGATCATTTATCACAGGACAATCTCCTAGGACACAAAATACAGTGCCCTTGTGACTCCTCACTCTCCCGCACTCCCTGACAGCAGATGAAAATGACCGTGCCCACACAACCAGCTGTAACTCAACCTCATTTCCCAGAAAACCTGCCTAGGATGCTGCAAAATAATGAGATGCGCACTGCCTAGGCGATATACTACAGCCTTATTATGCTATGTTCAGATAAATCATCGCAGAGTTGGACCAGTCCATCTAGAAATGAAAGCCATTGTTCTATAGATTTCCTTGCATAATTTAAGCAGTCAAGTTCATTCTCCCACTCCTTTCATAATGGAAAGGTAACAGAAGTCATTGTGTCTGCTTTGGGTTTCAAATAAGGAGAACAATAATAATTTTGTAGTGCGATTCGATTCTCTGCAGTCCTATGTGTCTAGATGTTAACAGCACCCAAGCTTACAGCATGCATTCTGCTGTGTGAAAATGCCACTGTTGTGTTCCAGCTGATCTTTACAATAAACCGTGAAATAGATCATATATATGTTCTAGGCACCTATATATAGGTAAAATAGCTGAATCAAAGCTACTGTTAAATCAAAACAGTTGATAACATGTATTGTATTGGACAAGTTCATAAAGAGTTGGGAAAGAAATGAGGTAGGTGCGTGCGTGTGTGTGTGTGTGTGTGTGTGTGTGTGTGTGTGTGTGCGTCTGCTTGTCTGTGTGCCTCATGTGTTTGTAGGTGCATGTGAAGCCTGGAAAAGGTCATCAGACCCCCCTAAAACTGAACTGAAGTTACAGGAGGTTATGAGCCTCCCAGTGTTGTTGCTGGGAACCCAACTGGGTCCTCTGCAAGAGAAGCGAATGCTTTTAACTGCTAAGCTATCTCTGGAGTCCCAGAGTGGTGGGGGCTTAAACCAGGTCTTCTCTCACTCTGTTGCAGGCCTGATGGATGATCTACTTGAGAATTAACCCTTCCCTTTAAAGATCCTGGGAGAAATTCAGTATCATCATTATTAAGGCAAGATTTGTCAACAGCGGACGCGTACAAAATAGAACAGTTGAAAGAAAACAACTTGATGAAAATTACTTTACACTTGCTGAAAAATATCAGGTTAAGGTGCTGTGTCCTCACTAAGATGTTCTCAGTGTGCTGGTCCCACGGGGGGAGATAGGGATTTATGTCTCATTTGTGAACATAACACGATGGAGCATAGAACACAGGAGGGTCCCTGCATGTAGTACACAGCCTACTGTAAAGTACAAGTTCGACTCTCTACTAATCTGCCTGCCTCCTAGAACCTGCTGATGGAATAAGAAGCACGTGGGAAGCGTTAGACACTCAACAAGAATGTAAATGGATACAGTGGCAAGGGTGAGGCCCGTTACACTCTGTTTCTCTGACGACACAAAAGGTGCATTTTCCTCATGTGTCTGCAAGCAAAGTGGCCTGTGGCACAGAGCACTCTAGGCTCTCAGGATAAGATGAACAGCAATGGCTCTTAGGTTTATTCGATGCTACATGTTGTGAGTCAGTCAAAGCTTGAAATGCATCTGCCCCGAGCATCTTTTTCCCATTATATTTAAGCATCGAAGTCCCTTTTTGCAGGAAAGATATTCCCACATGGTCCTAATTCACAACCACTCAACTTATCAAAACATTATCCCAGAAGATTCATTTTAAGTCCAGAAAAGTATCTGAGCTTCTTGTAGGAGAGTGATCTTAGTTCTTATAAACAACTCCTCTCAGTAACCGCTTTTGCACGCCCTTTCATTCTGCAGGTGTTCCCGTGACTCGAGTTTAATGTGAAACCCAATCCTTTTGAATCTGATCTGCAGACATTATTCTGATAAGTCACACGCACACATCTACGCAGTTCAAACGATCTCAAGCAGAGAATCGTCTGAAATGATGCACTTGATGTTTTCTTTGTAGACAATCGAGTTAATGCTGTAACTCTTCCTTGGCAAGTGCCAAAGCCAGGATGTGGTTATCCCTGAAAAACAGTGACAGATAAAAGTAATTGGAAGAACGTATTGTGCTATGGGTTTTGCATGCAAAATTTGATTCATCAAAAGCTTATAAGAAAAAGATATTTTGTCCCCATTCAAGAAAAAAAAAAAAAGAGTCTGCCAGTTATTGACCTGTGTAAAAATATTCATCATTGCTTCAAACTAAAGCTTACAAAGTTAAGGCCCCCCTCACCACGGACTGGCTCAACCTCACTTCCACTGGCCTGAAAGTCAAAAGGCTCTGCTCTTTTCTAATGTGTTCTCAATAGTTGTCATCTTAAATGGAGGAGACAAAAGCTATATGCCACAGCAGAAGAGGGGGAGCCACTAGAACACACTGTGACCTGACACCCAACAGAAGAGCAGTGAGGCAGCACCTTCAGAAGACTGCTGCAGAGATAGAGAATTGGTGACCCCAGACCCTCTGTGAGCCACTCTCAGGAGACTCAGAGCCTCCTGCTTGGGGTGGAGGAGCTCTGGATCACAGGGTTCTCAGGGAGGTGGAGCCTGGTCAGACTCTGTAGGAAACAAGTGCCAAGCATTAGGAGACGTCACCAGGAGCTTGCCAGCTCTCTTGTCAGGACTCTGCAGGACCTGTGACCTGACCTGGGAAGGGCCACACATTGTGGGGACCAGTGATGAGACCTGGCAAAGGATGGCCTAGTGAGTGGGAGGGCATCTGGGACCTGAGGAGGAGCTCTAAGTGGATCAAGGATGGAGCCAGAGAGGCTGTGCTGCACATCTGTGCCCACACATCTCTCTCCCCCCTCACTGAATTCCTCCTTTATTTAATATCCAATATTTAGTAGTCCATCCTGCCCTGATATCTTATCATCCTCTC
>NW_022196911.1:58863985-58872910 GCF_008632895.1 Mastomys coucha
TCTCTCTCTCTCTCTCTCTCTCTCTCTCTCTCCCCTTCTCTCTTCTTGTTTCTTACCTTATTTATTCTTTCCCCTATACCTGTGATCATATTCTTGATAAGTCTTCCCAAGGAACACAGGCTGGCCTGCTTATAGAATGTCCTCTCCTCACCCTCTTGACAGCTGGACCTGTTTGGGGCTTTCTGATTTCACTTTCCACTTTTATCTTGTCATCTACTTTTTTGCCCAAACTGCCCTATTTCCACCTTCCCAGTCCCTTCAGTCTCCTTCTCTTCCCTGCCTCATCTCCTACTATTTCCTCTACCAACCCAATAATAATCAGTTTTTACTCTGCCTTTTGCTTTCTGCTCATACTTACAGGAACTACCCTATTATTGCACACAGCACTAACACCGTCCTCTTATTTTTAAAATGATTGTCATTTAACATTTGTTTGTTTTTATTTGACCTCAGCACCCTTTCATTCTGACTTTATTGTATTCTACTCCCAGGGAAGTGAAGATTGAGCCTGGTGGCCCCAAGTGCAGCCTAGAAGACGAAAGGGAAAAAATCTAGTCTTTTTTGTAAAGCAGAAACTGCTGGCTTGTTTAGAAACTTAGTTATGTCAAATGATGTCTTGCTGGGGCACATGGGTGAAAGGATGTTTCACCAAAGCAGACACAGGTGAAATGATGTTCTGCTAAAGCAAACATGTGAAAGGATACATGATGTTTATGTGGAATATAAATATAATCCAGATGACTCTGGAGGGCATTGCACCTTGCCATTCTTACCTAGTCATCCAGAGAGAGAAGGACACTAAAATCTTCTGGTGGTGTTCTGGCAGCTTCTTACCACTTCCAAGGACTTAGGCCAATTGGCAGAATGGAGTGGAAGTGTCTGGATATGTTAGTTGATACAGACTCATCTGGAGTTTTGCTAAGACAGACTCACATGGTGTTTTGCTGAGGCAAGACCCTTGGGAGGTAAGATCCATGGAAGGACATTTGCCATTTGGAGGGAATATAAATAGGACTTAACAGACAGTGATGGCAGGCTGGCATAGCTAGCTTCGCAATGCTTTGTTCATCTCCCTCCTGTCTTAGGCTGATTTTCACTTCATTAAGAGAGGCACAGCAGAGAACTTCTCCTGGTGTCCCTGCTGGTCCTGGTTGATCCGACTGACTCCTGTCAATTCAGCAGAGGCCTGGCTGTTTCTGCTGGGTTGTGCCACTGTTGCTGATTCATAGTTGCTACCCTAACACTACTGAACTGGACTGCTGGTATCCTGACAATTAGAGACTAAAATCATCCCGAGGAACTACTTCTAAACAGCATACAGCAGGCTTCTTCTGAATGGAGCTGCTATTGCTGATATTCTGAAATACAGATTAAATTTGCCCTAAAGAACAATTTCTAAACAGGTTCACTTCCCCCATATTCTAATAACCTTTCTTTTCTACTACCTATGGGGTGGTGGGTGAGCTGAAAGAAAGATTAAAGCATTTAAGAACCCTTATGAAATGTAGGTTTTGAAAAAAAATCTAAGCCTACACATTTGAGCATCACAAAACTTCAGTTAAAAAATAATCATTGCATTTAAAAATATTAACCAACAACCTAGCCTCAATAGCAGTCTCAATTCAAAAACAAATAAACAAAACCACAATAAATGTCGAAAACAAAGTCAATTTGACTCCATCAAAACTTGCTAGTTCTTAACAAAAGTCATCCAATTAGAATGACTTAAATGAAATCCCTAAAAATTCAAATGAATTGCTATAATTATATACAAAGAAATAAAAGCAGACACAAACTCCTAAATAAATCCTAAAAGAACATAAACAGCTGGATAAAATACAAAAGTGACTAAGAAAATAAAAGTAGAATTCAATAAAGAGATAAAAAATACTGCAGGATGAAATACACACTGAAATGCTGGAAATTAAAAACTCAACCAGTTGAACTGAGAGCTCCATGGAAAACTTTCCCCACAGAATGGCTAGTGGTGATCCATTATAAATACCACAATTTCTGACAAAGTAGAGGAGCTGGGTCATTCAGACAACAACAGAGATGAACTGATAAACAAGTGTGAGCAGAACATGTGAACTCTAATGAGACACTAAGGAAAGACAGAATCTGTGAGTCATGGTTATATAAAAAGACCTGTATGCTAAAGACATTGAAAGCATTTCTCAATAAAATAGCAAAAAATTTCTCAAGTGTAAAGAATGAAGTAAGTACCCACACAGGCACAGTAGGCATTTAGAACATCAAACAGACAAGATAAGAAGCCCTTCTCATAGTATAGTTAAAGTACTAAATATATAGAACAAAGTATGTCTATTAAAATTTGTAGAAAACACTGAATCTCACACAGAGACAGGTGCATGAAAATAACAGCACATTCTGAATCAAAAACAGTTAAAAAAAAACAGGAGGGTTTGTAATAATGTATTTCAAGATCTGAAACACAACAACTGCCAACATAAATTACTATACCCAGCAAAACTGCCATCCCTTAAGTAAACATAAAAGTGCTTCTGATAACAAACAAACAAACAAACAGGCAATAGAAATTTATGATCATGAAGCCATATCTACAAAAGATACTTGAAGAAAAAGACAAATACATTCACGAGGCTACGGGAAAGAGGAAATCACACTTGAATAATTCAATATTCAAGGATAGCTGAGCTATGGTTCAAGCCCTCCTTAAGCACACACACACACACACACACACACACACACACACACACACACACACACACACTGAAAGGATTAAAGTGTTTTGTGGCAGAAAGAAATACAATGCACTGCTTTGGGTTGTGCTGGGCTTCAACTCATCCCAAAAGCCATGAGGAATCAGACAGCTGCAAATGTGGGTGTGGGCTTGCACAGGAGTAAAGAATAGGAGAGAACTGGATTGGGTGTTGAAACCTTAAAGAATCCTGATTTTCTTTTTATGGATATTGTTGAGGAAGATGTGCTAAGAACTGAGACTTTTTTAAAATATGAGAGAATTGTTTGTTTGTACAAGAAACTATCCTAAAGTTCATCCGATGCTGCACTAATGGCTCAAAGCAAGAGAGCAGTAGACTGAAGATGGCTGAGATAGACAAGGGAGAATTGGAGACATTGAAGGACTATTCTTTAAGACATTTAGGCTAAATGGGTAATATTTCCAGTAGTAAAAAAGCTCTCTCTCTTTCCTTCTCCCCCTTTCCATGTGTAAGTGTGAATGTGTGTGTGTGTGTGTGTGTGTGTGTGTGTGTAAAATAGGCATTCAGTGTGTCTTTCAAAAACAGAACTACTGAATCTGCCTGCATTGAGAAAAATATTAAGACACGGGGAGAAGTAAGATAGTCAGAAAGAGGGTGTATGGAATCCACAGGAAGAAGCACCAGAAACTTTGGTAGCAAAAAGAGGGGCAGGGAGTCTCCGACACAGGACGCAGGAATCTGACACAGGAATCTTAGGGTATATATCAGGCACTGAGATTAAATTACTGCCCTCTTTATGGAAGGGGAGAGTCTCCTACACAGAATACACAGGATAAAATATTCTGACAAGAAGCTTTGGGAAGAAAGGGTTGATTTAGTTTAAAGACAACCATTGTGGGAAACTCAAGATAGACAGTGAAGGCAGCCATCACATCACATTCAAGGGCAGATAGAAAACAAATGTAAACATGCCTACTCAATTGCTACAATTCAAAACACTCTGCCTAGGGAATGGTGTCACCCACAGTTGGCTAGGTCCTTCCGTGCCAATTAAATTAGTTAATATAATCCACACAGGTACGCTCACGTGCCAACCCAAAGTACCCTGCCCATCATGGAGACTCTCTTTCTTGGTGATTCCAGATTGTGTCAAGCTGATCATTAAAGCTAACCATCACCCAGATCTTGTCTAACTCCTTCATTTCAAAGCATAATCACAATGCATATTGAGCCTTCTGCTGCCTACTTCTTGCTAGGCACTGGGTGGCCAAAGAGCAGGACAGCTCTGACCCAGAGGAAGTTAAGGGAACACATATGTTTATGCAATTAACTGTGCTGTAACAGCAAACTCCACAGTAGGAAGGTGAGTGAAGCATCTCAGGGGAGGCAGCTGGAGGGTTACAAAAATGACCCAGGACTCTAGACACCAAATGCAAAGCCTTTTCCACCATCCACATACACTACAGCTCTACCATTTTGCCAGACAATATTCTGTATAAATCTGTGTGACCACAGGCATGGGATTATCTCCCTGCCTTCTTGTTAATATGTCCCCATCTCCAATCCAAGGTCAACAGTCAGTTGCACTTTGGCTGAGAACTCTATAATTTGGATTCAGGCATAAAACCACTCATTTCCTTTTATGCATTACTTTGGAACCCATCAAGCAGTTGATCGCCATCACCCACATTTATAATTCACTAGAACAATTCTACTTAGCTGTGTCTATACACGGCCACAGGACAAACCACATTTTCGTTAGTTTGTTGGTTTTCGTTACCGCCTCTGTCATAATTCTAACCAACTAGTCAGAAGTAGCCTTGATTCTTGCCCACTGTGCATTTCCCATCCTTGGTTCTCCAGGTTGATGGGTATGCACTAAAACTTTTACTCATTGATGGGGGGGGGTGTAAAATATGATTACGTTTATTCCAACTTTCCTTTACATTTTCTTAGAAATTCTTTAGCTGCTTAAAGAAGACTAACAATGGCCTGGGTTAAGGCTAAGAGCATTAGGATTTATAGCCATGAGACCATTGAGTTCTGCAGGAGCTTGCAATAACAATCCAGATATTCCACTTTTGACCTGATTTTAAAGCAGATATTGGCTCTTCTAATGAGAAAAAAAAAAGCTTAAAAAACATTCTAAGAACAAAGATGACTAACAATAAAGTCTGCTCCTCTTAGCTAACAAGAAAAACTGTTGGAAGCCTGGAGTGTGTAAGTATCCTTCTCCAGATTAGGGACCCGACCTGCATGCAGCCTGCCTCACTCTGGTTGGAAGAAGAACACGTTGAGTGGAGGAATCAAGAGAGATTTGTGAATCTGTCCATTCCACAAACCACCCACCACCTGCCAATTAACAAGCATCCCCACCGAGCGCCGTGGGAGGAACATAAGGATGAAGGCGCCACTGGGAAGTGTGCGGCCTGGTGAGGAAAGGCAGGGAGGGCAACTAGAAAGATTTTTTCACAAATCTTGAAAGAAGAACTCAACATGGTCTTCCTCCAACCAGAGCAAGGCATGCTGTGTGCAGATCAAGTCCCTAATCTGGAGAAATCTCCCTCTCCTGAGAGACTATGGTCTCTCTCACCACAAAACTACATGGGGAGAAAATCTTCCAAGATGCAGCTGCTCTAGCTGGCTGCAGCTAGCCCCACCTCTCCTTGGCTCACACAAGAGTCTTCAGAAAGAGGTGAGAGTGTGGTGTTGTGACACTAGAGGAATAAGCTCTTTCCTAAGTGCAAAATCAACAGCTCTCCATTGCTTGAATGTTTGAAGTGGGTCCCAGTGCCACGAGAGTCTTCCTTCACCAAGGCAGGGGTCTTAAACCCAAGGTACGGAGATGAAGCAGCCATGCATCTTACCAGAGGGAAAGGCAACAAACCAAAGAAAGATTAATTTTTTAGAAACCAAGTGTTAATCCGACAGTTGTTTCTAAAGAGCGCCTCAAGCATTAGTAGGTCATTAAATCTTTGTTAACAGGCCAGGAAAAAATGTAAAAGACGGGAAAAAGTGGGTCATAGTCCTGTTTAAATTTACACGGCATGGAAAATTCATCAAACCCCAGCACTGCAGTGATGACAGGAACTGCGGAACCCTAGTCAAGCTTCTCTGTGATGCCCTGAACAGCCCCTTAGGACAAATCCCTGGCAGACTGACGTCCAAGGAAAGCAATTCACCTGAAGTGTGTGTTTCATGTCTGAGCGAGGGGAGGCACTTCCTTATTTATGCAGATCTTTGTCTAGCTTGCTTCTAATATTCTTAAGAGCCAAGCCTGATCTCGCTTCTTCTCTCCTTCAGAATCTGCTCTGATAACTGCTCTCATTCATCCTTTTCTCTAGGCAACTGTTAGCAAAGCACTGGGTTGGATGCTTTTGACCAGAAGAGCTGCAGATTGCTGTATTGTTTCGGATTTGGGGATGTTTGCATTGGCATACTGGGACATCACAGGGACAGGACAAAATGTGAACATAGAATCCACACATGCTCAAATGTTGCTCCGCATAGTACGAAAGTAATTTTCTATGATTTTTCATAAATTTTTCTAATTTTGGCCCATAAAGCCAAGTTTCTGTGTATTGAGCCATCGGGCTTATGGCAGGATTATGGGTGTTCTCACAAGCACTCTGATTTTCATGCGCACCGGACAGTAGAGTTTCCGATGAATATTGCTTAATCTATATTGCTTTCCCCACACTGCCTCACATTGCACAGGGCCACGAACTTCGCATGCATGTACTTCACGAGTCTTACAGGTTGACAGCCAGGCCCTGACTGCCTTGCCCTGTAGTTCAAGCAGTAAATGTGTTACTCTAACTAAAATCTGATAACTGAGTAAAAAGCCATGATTGCCTTCATTTCCAAGATAACATTTTTAAATGGTCAGAAATATTCCTAAGGAAAGGAATCGTCTTGTCAGAGTGTTCAAGTCTAGCTTTGAAGGATCACTAGGCTTATATTGATCTGCCTTAAGAAAGGGGAGAGAAAATTTGGGATATGAAAATTACATGCTTGACATGAAACTTGAGGCTCCCTCATAAACACAGATTCATGTGTACATGCACACACTCTCTTGCTTAGGCACACACATCCTCGCAAATCATACAAATGCATATGTGCACATACCACATGCATACATATATACATGCTATATGCATATAGACTCCAGCTGTGTCCCTACCTGCAAATATCAAATGCTTGCAAACACCTAACACGAATACATTGATGTACACACAGCACACATGTACATACACACATATGCTCAGGTGTTAAGCACTGCTGCCCCAAAGGGAAGCTTCATCTATTCACCTCTTCAGTGGTCGACAGTCATGGTCAGGAATCTAAGAACTTGCTCCTCTGTGTGTACCTTATGCTTGTGTAGCTCGGTGTTCTTGAGGGACTCCTAACAGTGGGACTGGGGTTCTCTGACTCTTCTGCCTACTCTGAGGACTGTTTGCTTCCTCCTGGGTTGCCTTGTCCAGCCTTGATATGAGGGTGTGCACCCAGTCTTAGTGCATCCTGTTAAGCCGTGTTTGGCTGATATCCCTGGGAGGTTTGCTCTTTTCCTCCCAGGGAAGTAGAGAAGGTGTGGCTCTGGAAGAGTGGAGAGATGGGGGAATGTGGGAGGAGCAGATGGAGGGGAAACTGCAGTTGGGATGTATTATATGAGAGAATAAATAAAAATAAGAAATCAAAAGAAAAAAAAGAAAAGAAACGTAATCCTAAGACGTCCAGTTCTTGGCACAGGCAGACCCAGCTTCCAAGACCATATCTCCATCCCTGACTTTTGTAAATATCTTAACTATACCTTTTGTCAACATGAGGGTATGAAGACTCTGAGTATAAAAATTCCTGAGACAAATGACAATGTCAGAAAACGCATGGAGGTGATGGGGATTTTATCCTTCACATCTGTGCTCCTCAGCACTGTTTGGTTAATTGAGGAACACAAGATTATTAATATTTTGCTTATTCTCCAGAAATTTGTTATATTTTTCAAGTATCGAAAAACTTTATATTGTTTTTTCTAGTCTCAGTTTGCACACAGGTCACTCTAGCCACCAACATCTTTGTGATGTTGTTTTTCCTAGTCTCAGTTTGCACACAGGTCACTCTAGCCACCAGCATCTTTGTGATATGGTGTAGAATCAGGATGCTTGTTCCACACGGAATGAGCAATTCTTCAGCAAAGAGGAGCTACTTATTCCATTGCGTTCTGAAGCTGTTGTTGTTTTGCTTTGTTTTGTTTTTTAGAGAATATCAGAGTCTGTGAATGAAGGCCTGTTCTCATGAGATTGCTTCTCCTACTTCATATGTCAGAGTAGAAGGTTGTCACCTACTTTTTCAACTCTGACATACTAAGAGTCATTAACATAAGTGGACTGTGTGCAGAGCTACCACTGCTACACATCTCACACAAAGTCTTACAGGGAGCTTACTTTCACCTGCAAATTTTGTGTATACGTATGTGTGTGTATGTGTGTGTGTGTGTGTGTGTGTGTGTACGCATGTGCACTGAATTCTGAGAAAAGTATACTTGCTACATAAAATACCTTCAATTTCAGAAGGTTTACTTACGAATAACCTTGTAGCCCTTGGACCCTGTCCTGAATCCCTTGGATCCTGTCCTGAGGGCATCTCTTTCATCAGAAGAGCTGGATACTTTCCATCAGGATGCTAAGGATGCAGGCAATGGAAACGTCTTTGTCCTTGAGAACCCATAATTGATTCAGTATCCCTGGTGGCTTAGAAAGAATTAAGACTAGGCAGAGAGGAGACTCCTGAAAGTAAAGGGAATGCTACAAGGAGTGGGAATAGGAGAAGGAAGAGGAGAAAGAAGAGGAACTGAAGGGGAGGACTTGAGTTTAATTCAAGCAGCACTACTTACTCAGAGCTTCCCACACACTGGGATCTGTAAAAACAAGGTGACACTTTATAAAGAGAAGATAAAGAAAGGACAGAACAGAAAGACAAACAGAAGCACTGGGTAGGGGGGAGAGAAGATGAAGTCACACTACCGCAACTTGTGAACTCTTATGGAGAAAGAGGTTAGGTGCAGCAACCTGATGAGAAGTGTTAAAATGATTTGGGGATTTTAGCAGGCACAAAATAGGTCTTGGCTTTGATCACCTCTCACTGGGCCCCATGCTCAGAATCACCCCCCACTGGGCCCCATGCTCAGAAGCACCCCTCACTGGGCCCCATGCTCAGAAGCACC
>NW_022196911.1:58873613-58918048 GCF_008632895.1 Mastomys coucha
CCCCCCACTGGGCCCCATGCTCAGAATCAGCCCTCACTGGGCCCCATGCTCAGAATCAACCCCCACTGGGCCCCATGCTCAGAAGCACCTCTCACTGGGCCCCATGCTCAGAATCACCCCCCACTGGGCCCCATGCTCAGAATCACCCCCACTGGACCCCATGTTCAGAAGCACCTCCCACTGGGCCCCATGCTCAGAATCACCCCCACTGGACCCCATGTTCAGAAGCACCTCCCACTGGGCCCCATGCTCAGAATCACCCCCCACTGGGCCCCATCCTCAGAAGCACCTCTTACTGGGCCCCATGCTCAGAAGCACCCCTCACTGGGCCCCATGCTCAGAAGCACCCCCCACTGGACCCCATGCTCAAAAGCACCCCTCAAGGAGTGCTCAGAGTTATCCTCCCACAAGCTTCTGCATTTCCTTCACAGTCTTTTCAGGTATAAACCCCCTAAAGATGCAGATTCTTATGCCTCGTTATCACAACTCAGGAATTCCTCAGGAACACAGATCATCACTTCCCAGGGCTCTGCACTTGCTTGTGCTCGTGTCTCTCCCTGGGAGCTTTTCCATGTATGCCACCTCTATCACTCAGCCAGACACCTCTCCTCACAGCTGTCCATGGTCTCTGAGGTTCCCAGCTCATCACTACAAGGGCAAAACTCCATTAGCCCCAATAAAAGGATCTGCTGTTGCTGTTGTGAGAGAAGCAACAGACAGGGCACAGTTGGCCCTCTGCCTCTGCAAACTCAACAACTAGGGATGGAAAATATTCAGGGACAAAGACAGTACATGTGTTTATTTACTGCATAGAGGCTGTACTTTTGAGCGTGTGTTGACTGCATAATATAGGTGCTTAGTCTGAAAGTCAAATGTAGGCAGAAACTTGTGGCTTTGTTTTAAGAGTTCCCTATTCAGTTTCTCCTAAGAGCCAAACACCATCTAACAAAAACCCCAACACTAGGCATGGAGTCCTCTTTTGAGTTATTGGTCAGGGCTGTGAAGAGGATCCCAAATAATCATAGGCTATTACAATTTCCCGTGTTTGCCCTAAAGGTGAAAGGTAAATGCCTACTGATGCAGTCTCTGTGAACTTCAGACCCAGGGCCCAGAGATCCCTGAGCTGGAGCTGACCTGAATGCCCACTCCTTGAGAACTAGCTTTCATGGAGAAGGCTCCATGCAAGCATCCAAAGGAGAGAGGACACCAAAAACCCTCCCCAGCTGTGACACCCATGAACCACAGCAATGACCAGCATGGCACCAGGACCCAGAGGCAGCAGTGGTACCACATATACTTTGTCAGTGACCAATAGCTCTCTAATTAGACTTACGATCTGCTCAACAAGTGGGAAATCATGCCTACTACTGGAAACTTAATCAAGTACCAAGGCACAAGAAAGTCATGGATCTCGGAAGATAGCCTAAGCTTTCTTTCTTTGTTTTTTGTTTTTTTTTTTTTGTTGTTTTTGTTTTTTATTTTTATTTTTGGCTTTTTTCGAGACAGGGTTTCTCTGTGTTTCCTGGTTGTCCTGGAACTCACTCTGTAGACCAGGCTGGCCTCGAACTTAGAGATCTGCCTGCCTCTGCCACACAAGTGTTAGGATTGAAGGTGTGTGCCACCACTGCCCGGCTGTAGGTAACCTAAACTGATACATTGATAAACCAGCATAACCACTAACTACATTCTAAATATTTGACCTTATACACACAAATAAATGTAGTCCTCACCCCTCATCAATGAAGTTTCTCTTTGTGACAGAAGGAGACCGTTATAGAAAACCACAACTGATCGAAATGTAAAGATGTGGAACTCACTCCCAACAGCTCTATCTACACTATCTCTATACTACTGCTCTCTAGTATTATAGATATGTAATAAGCATTATATATCTATAATTCTAACTCACAGGCACCATTGAGCAGGGAGGGGTGGACAACTTGTAAGAGGCAGAGTAACAAGGAGTTTGCTGTGAGATTCTATCCCCTAATGGTGTCAGAAGCTGCACCAACATGACTGCCTAAACATGAGATGAAAAAGGACAATGGACAAGCCAAAGTGGATACACATAGGACACACTGTGTAATGCCACTCACATGAGGAACCTGGAAGAATCAGAATCACAGAGACGGGGGCCTGGGGGAGGCAAGGCTGAGCGTTAATCGCTTAATGGGCTCAAGTTTCAGGTTTGTGAGTTGAGAGGAGTTTGGGAAATGCGTGGATGGTAGAGATACCTGCACAAAGCATGAGTGTCACTGAGTGTGGTAGAGCATGCTTCGATCCCAGGAGGCAGTGAGTTCAAAGCTGGCCTGAGCTACACACTGAGGCCATGTCTCAAGAGAAATATTTTAACACTCACAGTGACACATGACGGGTTTATTCTGCTACAAAGATAGACAGTTTGAAAAGGGAAAGAGAAAGAAGTTAGGCAGTTTGTTTCTGTGTGTTTTTGTTGTTGATTTAGAAGAAAGGAAAAACCAAATAGAATACCATAACCTGGGAGATTTTTAAGCCTAATCTTACATCATAAAAATCCAGCTCAAGCCATGTGATAGCCAGGGTCTATGGATGTGACCTTTCCTGTGACTTTGGCTTTTGCCCTCCAAAGAGAGAACCTTACTGTGTCTAATTGTGTTTGTTTTTCCCCCTGCAGGGATGTTTAACAGTCCCCTGGCCACTGAGATGGTCCCATAAAATTTTTATGGCAACAATTTCTTAAGTGAAATTTCCATCCAGTTTGTTTGTGAGGCCTTCAAAAAAATAAATAAATAAAAGCCAGAGAAAGCCAAATAGATATAACTGGGGACATTTTCTGGAGGTCTAATTTAATTATAAATCAGTGTTTTATGAGTCTACCATTCCAAACTCATGCAGGTCTTCAGCAGCACAAAATAACTCATTGCTCTGCAAGACATTGAGGCTGGTGCCGGGCACCAAAGGGCACCAGGGCCACAGTCCTCGGGGGAAAGTTTGCAAGCTGTGTTCTCAAAGCCTGACGTCTGGCACTGAGTTTGGGAAGCTTCCTGGCCTCATACTACGCCCCCAAACCTCAGGGCCAGCATCGAGGACAAGGAACACAGATGATTCAAAAGCCCAGGGGCCTTGAGTGATTATCAAAGGAGAAAAGAGGGGAAGGCAAGGGACGCGCTCAGCCCCAGCTCCTCGCTGTTCACACCTGCCCTCAGCCAACAGGAACCGGCTGTGCTGAGGCTCACACTCCAATTTAAGGTTGAGGTTCCAGGAAGGGTGTCTAAAATTATTGGGTGTGAAATGCAGATAGATTTAGCAGCGCTGCCACTATTTATGTGGCCGTCAACTTCTGCCTGTTGGAGAGAAGGCTTTTCTTCCTTTTTTATCTGAACATCTGGACGTTTGTAAAGACTGTTTGGCCCTGTGAAAGCTGGCCTCTGATAGTAACAGCTCTCGCTCTTTTCAGTTGCCCAGAATACTCGGTTCTGGGGATGGGGTTGTGGGGCTTATCACTAGGATAGTTTTACAGGAAACAATTCTGAGTCATGGAGGCACAGTGGTACTTCCCACAAAGCACAGCCTATGAAGTCCTGCAGACCCCCTCCGTCTGTTGTGTGTAGGTGGCCATGTGTTATAAAAGGAACCATTCCAGTTTCGCCCCCCGCATGTGTATCCTTACATATTAACCACTGGACAGAGAATTAACACAGTTAATACAGCAGTTGAGGGCCGCTGTGGTTAGATGTGAAATGTTCCCCACGGGCTTATGTGTTTGAACACTTGGGCCCTAGAATTGGTAATGTGTTGATTTCTTGTGTAGTTATGGGTCCTGAGGGATGTAGAGCCAAGCTGGCTGATAGAGGCCACTAGAGGCATGCCCTGAAAACCATGCCCTGACTTGTTTCCAACCTAACCCCCTGCTTCCTTGTCTGCAGAGATTTGAACAAGCTAGACGTCCCCCAACCCACAGCCAGAAAAGCCATTGTCTACTGATACTGTTCATGCTGGTGTTTTTGCTTCTGAGTATAGACACATTTGAAAGGAAGTTCTAAGTGTCAGCAAATAGCATGAATCTGCAGCTGTGCTTAACCTAGTATACAGAGGGGCCATGTAGCCAAGAGTTTTAAGAAGCAGGGTCAGGAAATGCAGTAGGGTGATGTAGCAGGAGAGGGTTCTGTGTGGTGGGGAAACATGGTGGACCAATTACTTCCTGTTACCATGGGCTTTCCTTTGTAGTTCAAGTACAGCAGAGGGTAGGAAGTAAGATGGTGCCAGCTGTCCATCACCCAGGGAACTGATTCTTCACCATGTTGAGCCCGATCTTTTCCCTAGAGAGGAATGTGACTGACAGTGGCGGCCTCTGGCATTTGTTACAAATCACCTGGCCAAATGCAACTTAAGGGAAGAAAGATGGACCTGAGAGGGTTCCAACCATCAGAGTGGGCCAGGCAGGACACAGTTGTGGTAGACTTGGGCAGTGACAGCAAGCACTGCGGCTGTGGCTTGCTTACACCTTACAGGGTTAGAAAGCATAGGGCTTGGTTCAGGTCCCATTCCTGCAGCCCTGTATCCACAAGTGCCAGCCAAGCCCAAGGTCCAAAGGCTCCATAAATTCCCCCAATAGTGCTAGCAACCAGGGACCAAGTATTGAAATACACAAGCCTATGGGGCATTTCCTACCCAAGCCATCACACTCTTTCTGCCCACCCGCCATGTTTACTAAGGTTTAATTATTGGCAGAGGAATTAAAACAGACTGTTGCTGTCTTGTGGTTCTAGGAGTCAGATAGATGTCTGAGGTCAAAGGCATCTATCTGTAAGGCAGGTTCCTTCTGGTGGCTTTAAGTGTGACTCAATTCCAGGCCTCTGTCCTGCCTTTCTGTAGGTTTTTGAGTAGACTTCTCCAATCCTCCATCTCTATATGGAATTCTCCTGCCTCTGCCCGTTGCCTTCCATCGGTACCTGCCTGTTTGCGTGTGAATTTCCAATCTTAAAAAGACATAGTCCTGCTGTATTAAGTGTCAGTCTTGATGAGCTTGCCCTTGAGAGATCCTCGGCAAAGACCTTGTTTTAAAATAAGGTCATGTTCAGAGGTCCAAGGGCTTCTTCAAAACCTTTGGGGGTCACAGCACACCTTGGTGTGTACCTCATACTTGTCTTTGCCCTTGATGTCAGCACTCTTTCCCATATTGATGTCCTTATTGTCATTGGGGCTTCATCATTTAGATTCAGAATAGATCCTTATATGTACTTGGCAAGCCACATAAGAATCATATGCGGGGGAATAAACATAATTGCACATGAAAGTATGCGTGATGGTAATGAATGCTACTTGAAAACCTAAGCAGGCCCCATTAGTCTTGGCTTTCCACCAAGAAGGTTAGCAGAGACACTTACTCAATGCATCATACCCCTAAGGATAGACACATTTCCCTTCTGATCAGAAAAAAACATGAAAAAATATCCCCTAAGACTCAGAACCTAGAGTTTCAGTGCATGGGCCATGGCTTAGTAGCTTCGAGGACTGCCTGGCAATAACAAAGTCCATCTGCTGTCTCAGGTGGTTATCATAAAGAAAGGTTAATCCTTGTCTTTTGCCATCTGACATGAGACAGGCATAACCATCCTGAACTCTGTTCTGTGTACTGGCTAGTTATGTGTGTCAACTTGACACAAGCTGGAGTTATCACAGAGAAAGGAGCTTCAGGTGAGGAAATGCCTCCATGAGATACAGCTGTAAGGCATTTTCTCAATTAGTGTTCAAGGAGGGAGGGCCCATTGTGGGTGGTGCCATCCCTGGGCTGGTAGTCTTGGGTTCTATAAGAGAGCAAGCTGAGCAAGCCAGGGGAAGCACGCCAGTAAGTAACATCCCTCCACGGCCTCTGCATCAGCTCCTGCTTCCTGACCTGCTTGAGTTCCAGTCCTGATTTCTTTTGGTGATGAAGAGCAGTGTGGAAGTATAAAATAAACCCTTTCCTCCCCAACTTGCTTCTTGGTCATGATGTTTGTACAGGAATACAAACTCTGACTAAGACACTGTGGCTACTGCTAACTTATCATGCCAAGAAGAGACAGATGGAAGAGACACTGCAGCTCTTTAGAAAAATAAACCTGAAGGTAACAACCACCCAAAGTAACAAGGTTCAAACAAACAGTAAGGAAGTAGGGTGGAGTTTTTAAGAAACACTAAGAATCTCGTGTATGAAGGAACGAGAGACAGATATGTGTATTTCCTCTTGCTTTTCTCTTTCTTTTTATTTTTTCCTCAAGTAAGGAAGAAAAAACATCTAAACAGGTAGGTGTTGGAAAGTCCAATAATGTCAAGAGATGCTAGACGCAGCTTGGAGATGCTTCAGTGAGAATTCACCATAGTCTTCATATCTGACAGGTCACAGAGTGAGGGCAAACGTACCAGAGGAAGGTAACTGAGAGCTCAGCTCAGCCCTGGCTTCCTGCACTCCACTGATCCTGGGAGGCATCTGAAGCTCATCTTATGTGCTCATCTGAAGGGAAGCAAACATGGCAGAGAGATGATGGACCTACAGAAGCCCAGAGTCAAGAAAAAAGGCTGCAGCAGGCGGAGTGGTCCTGGATGGCATTCAAACTGAGCAGGGACATTCATCGTTCTCTTGCTTCCTGATTGCAGATGCAATGTGACCAGCTGCCTCAGGCTCCTGATACCATGCCTTCCCCACAATGGACTGTACCTTTGAAGCCTGAGCCGAGACAAACCCTTCCCCCCTTAGGTTTGCTTGTTGGAGACAATATCAAAGCCAGGAGACATGTCATTAATACATCAGGGTCTCTGAGTTCCAAGGCCCTCAGCCTGGCAGTAGGTCTACACAGCTTTCTCCATTTCCCAGAGAGATCAATCAGGGAAAAGGGAGTCAGAGAGAAGACCAAGAAGACCTGGAAAACCCAGTGTTTTCTGACAAGAGACTAAGTCAGCAGACAGCAACTATGGTAGAAAACAGTCAGATTTAGCTAAACCACACCCTTCTCCTGGCACAGCGAAGGCTTTTGATACATCATAGAAAAGACAAGGAGTTACGTTTCTGAGCATGTCTAAACAGAACATAATTAAATTCTCACCCTTTGCAGCACAGGAATTTAATTACTGTCCTGGAAACTCTAGATGTAGTCACAGACATTCAGATAGCCTTGTCTCTGGGATTCTTCCACTAGAAGACAAAGTGCTGGCTTTTTCTGGGATTTATTCTTGACAGCTATGTTGTGTGCTTTTTAAATTTTTTTTTTTTTAATGTACACAGTTGCATTGAGGAATAATGTGTCCTGCAAAGCATGGGGACTCTAGCAGCTCTGGGAACTGAGCACTGCTGAGGAAGTTTGGGGACAGGAAAGGGTGTCCTGTGGAGATCTTTCTCATGTGATAGGGAAAGAGGGTGTAAGATGTCCAGAGCAGGCCAATTCCAGGCAGAAGAGCGGTGGCATCAAACTAGAGTTCTAGACGAGATGAAGCTCAGGAAGCAGATCAGCACCACGCACTGTGAACTTCCTTTAGACAAAGGCAATGCTTAAGACAGCCAGATTAACAGATTGCTGCCACACAAGTGGGTGGCTTTGGCTGTAAGCACAAAAGTCTATGGTTTTCATTGGTAACTTATGCAGAAGGCGTCAAGGAAAAGACTCAGGTACTTAGGAAACAAACTAAAAGCTGAAGGTGGAGGATTGTAAGATCAAAGCCTGCCTGAGCTACAGAGTAACCTTAAAGCCCACTTGGATACAGTGACTGAAATTCTGCCTCAAAGTAAAAATTAAAAAGGTCTGGAGAAATGAATGACTCAGAGAGAGACTTATCTAGCATGCACAAAACCTGAAATTCAGATGCTAGCAGTGGGGTGGTGGGGGAAAAGAAACAACTTTAAAAATTCTAAGAAAATTCTCTTCCTTCAACAAAGCCATCTTAAATGGAAAATACTGTAAATCCAAATACATCAGATATACCTACAGTGGGGAATTTCCAGGCTTATCAATGTAGCACTTTCTTGGCTGCTTGCCCTGGTAACCTCAGACTCCATTTCAGTTGGTATCCAACATTATCCAATGATGTGTCTCTTGAAGAGGCCAGCCTGAGACCCTAGTGTATGGGGTACAGGGATGAGGGAGCTGAGGGGAGAGGTTGCATGTCATTTCAGAGACTCAGAAAAGAGACTTCAAATGGTGTCTTGCCAAAGGCAATTAAGAGAGCAGTAGGCACAAACTTAGAAGCCATCCCAGCAGCACAATGATGTCTACGTGTCAGGAAGCCCAGAGGGTGGATGGGTTATGTGATGCTTTCGGGTCTGAGGGTAATAGTTGGCATAGAGATCTGGAAGATTCTTACTGGGACAAACTGGGTGTTTAACCCTAACATTGGATATAAGTTAGAGGAAGCAGAGAGCCATTGATCTGGGCTTTGCAGAGTAAAGATTAATACTAAGAAACAAGTTTTAAATCCTGAGGTTTGCTGTTCAACAGCAGTTACAAGTCTGAGTCTCTTCTTTAATCACAGCGGGCTCTCTCCTACAGCCTTCTGGGTGACTACACTTAATGAATCCAATGTGTCCCAATATTTCCAAGGGGCTCGGCTGCTCTCCAGCCTCTGCCTTGTAAAGATGAACCAGATAATCATCTTCCTTCCAAGAGGCACAGGATAAAAAGGCTGTGCTTAAAAATGGAATGTCGGCATCTGACCATATTAAAACCAACATTCCTGACAGTGAGGGCTAGGCCAGCTGAGGCTGCCTGGTAAGACTCTATCTTAAATGAATAAATAAATAGATTTCTTTTTAAAAAATAATATCAAAGAGAAAGATCTTAGTATAACATTGTGTGTTAGGGATAAAGGAAAGCACTGTCAATTTTCTTGGGCCAAGCCAAAGAGGTGAACTATTATCATACACTGTTCTAAAATAATTTTCTGAAATATGTGATGTAAGATTTTCTCTCCATCGGGTTGAGCACTAGAAGATAAGAGCAGAGTTCTCAGACGTGTAAGACACAATGCTTGTGATGCAAGGATTCCTCTTGAACTCATTGTAATGGAGTGTAATTGCGAGGTAATACCCTGAAGGATGGCACAAATGCTGTCTATAGGATGCATTATTAAAAACTCAATGATATACATGAATAAACCAACCTTGGGCTTTGTCAGTAGCTGTGGGATGGGAGCACAGATCCCAGCTGTCATTTTCAGTAGCCTGAGCAGTTATTTCTAGAGCCTCTCACTCAGGTGAAGACAGGACTCCCGAGTTCACCACAGAAAGGGATTTCAGGGCAGCTAATATGAAGCAGAGCTGCAGTTTATTTAAAAGAAATTCTGGGATATGTTTAACCCAGTGGTTCTCAACCTTCCTAATGCTGCAACTCTTAACGTAGTTCCTCATGTTGTGGTGACACCCAACCATAAAATTATTTTCATTGCTACTTTGCAACTGTCATTCTGGTAGTGTTACATATTGAAATATAAACATCTCTGTTTTCCAACAGTCTTAGATAATCCCTGGGACAAGGTCCATCTCACCTCGCAAACATATCTTGATTCACAGGTTGAGAACCAATGATTTAAGCACAGGGGTTATTAGAAATCTGCTCAGGGAAAGGTTAAGTGTATGGGTTTCTCAGAGCAGGACCTTGCTTAACTATCTTTACCCACACACTCTCACACACTCACTCTCTCTCACACACACACACATACTCACACACACACACACACACACACATTCATATACTACAGAATCTTCAAAAAGTCACTGAGAAATGTAAATGGCCATGGGTGGTTCCTGGGGTGTACTGGATAAGATTATGACAGATAAGATAAAGCCCTAGATATGGTGTGGAGAGTCCAGAAATTTCCATTGTAAACAGAACGTAATAGTCTTGTTTGTGAGATACCCAGAAAATGTGCATCTGGAAAAGAAGTGGGACCATACCCAACTTCATATATGCACAGGCTTTAAGCATGATTCATTGCTTTTGTTTAAGTCTTATTTGAAAATATCTCTAAGGCAACCTTCACACCAAATGTTAATTGCACTGGAATTCTTCCCTTCTTAACTGGCAAGGGACTTCAGCCAGGCTCTAGAGTGAAGGACTTCATCCCCTTAATGTCCTGTGTCTCTTCTCTGACTCAGTATCAGGGGCAGTGGAATAATGCTGAAACCAGTAAAATAAATTAAAAATAGACTGTGAATGTAAATACTTTTTAAAATGAAAGCATAAGGCTTATATAAAACGACACAGTGATTTAATAATATTTATCTGTGTTGAATATCAAAGAATGTAATTATAAAAATCAGGGAAGATTTGTAGGCAAGATAAATTGAAGGGAAACCATTCTGAAAGTCCTCTTTTCATCCAGGGAGACACCAACTGCAGTGCACAGTGCCAATCATGATAGAGGGTGAGTTTAAAAGGGCTTAAAGCTGAATTCTCCTGTAGTAGAAGCAGAAGCATGATGTTAAATGACAACCAATCTTTAAACACACACACACACAGACACACACACACACACACAAGAGAAGGCAAGGAAGAAAAGAAGAGAGTAAAATCAAACATGGTTTTGTGCAAGTAGACATGGGCTAATTTCACTTGTCAAGAAGAAGTCATGCTGAGGGGCTGGGGATAACCATCAGCCCAGAAGAACACTGGCTGCTCTTACAGAAGACAAGGGGCTTCACAACAGTCTCTAATTGCAGTTCCAGAGATCAGATGCCCCTTTCTGGCTTCCCTGGGCACCAGGCATGCACGTGGGAAACAGACATAGAAGAAGCAAAACACATGTGTGCATAGAATAAAAATAAGTAAACCTTAAAAAGCAGTTGCATACAGACTGTGGGATTCAGAAGTAAACAAATCAAGCAAAAACCATGAAGGATGCAGAGTGAGGATTGATGTTTCAGAGGAAGACACCAGGTGACCCAAACCAGTATCAGAGGAAGTGGGATGACCACACTTATAGTGAAGGTACAGCATAGCTCTTTCTTCATGGGTTGAGCACAAAACCAATCCAATGGTTACAAAGGACTTTGCCAAATGCTGAGAGGGCAAACTCCTGGAATGGAGGGTTCAATACGGTAGAGACATTGATTCTCCCAAAATTCACTTTGAAAGGCAGGGCCTAAGCACTGGCTGGCTCTCTGTGCAAATTCCATCAACAGCTTGCTCCTAGATATTGCTTCTGGGATTTGAAAAAAATCATTCTGAAGTTGTTGTGGAACAACAGATGAATGAGAAACAAGATGATAGTCCACAAATAGTAGAGCGACTGGTACTGCACTCCCCTCCCCTTTCCTCACAGGATCCACCTCAGCTCTGCTTCTGAACCCAGCTCACTTTCCGACACAGCCCAGCTCCATCCTAGACTTTGCCCACAGTTCTAAAAGAATAACAACGAGGAATCCAAGGGCAGAAGCGTTCATGTCTTCTTCCCTTTTTATTTTTTTCTGTTCCTGTAGATGGAGTCACAGTGTATAGACCCCATAATACTTTATTACACAATGACTGTTTGCTTTTCTCTTTACTGTATAATTTCAATCAAGTTATAAACAGTCTAATGCCCCCATCAAAGGGCAATTTAAGAAAAGCACCTTAGCCATATCCTAAAACATCAACTGTTCCTTCTTGTGTCTAATGTTCTCTCAGAGGACTTTTTCTTTCCTCAATGTTAGAGTTGACCTTTATCTCACTCTATCACAAGCAACACACCACCAAAGCCTCTGATGCCTCTACCACCCTGCCTAGGCTTATGCCAATGGACTTGGTCCATCTTATCTGCCAATAGTCTCTGCATCATTCTAGCCAATGGGAGGGTTACCTTGTTGCTCTGGTGGCTTCCCATTCTGAGGTGTTTTCTCTCTTGTTGGCTCCATCCCGCCATTCTCTTCTGAGGTCTCCAGTTTTAATCCCCAAGCTGCAGTCCCTTGCCCAGTCTCTCTTCTGCTGTGGCTCCTCATGTCATCCACTTCCCATGTGCTCTCACTACATTACTGCACTCAGCTTCACAGACTTCTAGTGGCTCTGGCCCAAGGAATCTTCCAAGCTTGGTGTCTTCAAAATGTTCTCAGACATCTCCATTTACTCCAGTTTAGGACAGAGCTGTTGGTTCCACAGTAACCTCCATCAGTTTGCATTTTTTAAATCTTTTTATTATTCCATATGTGGCACCACTACATTCCAGTCCCTCAAAATATACCAAATCCTTCTTTTTACCCTTTCATTGGATGGCCCATCTTGAGTCCCACTCTCTGAAAGGTCCATAAACCAACTGACCACTGCCTTTTGTATTATACCTGTGTCATGTGTTACCCATGAGCACTGGCGCTGCTTTTACTCTTAACAGACCCCCAAACTTGTCCTCACTCAGCAGCCACCGTGATTCCAAACAAAACAACATAGCAAAAGCAAAGTGAGGCAAGAAAAAAACCAGGAGAGCAAGAAAATCTTCTCTTAGAGCTCCCTGGCTGGAACCTGTCTCTGGTGTCACTCACAAGAGTCTCCTGCTACTAGCCCACAGCGGTTATAAACAACTGTACTGACAGAGCTGTTGCCTTGTTCCCTGGGTTACATCTTATGGTTCCTGACATCAAGATCTGTCACTAGGTCTATTGTTAGGAACTGTCTTTAGCTCAGAACAGTGTGGGGAAGGATAGCTTGACTCCTTGCAGCACAAACCTTGACACTGTTGCATCAGTAACAGAATTGTGCTGGCTAGTTTTAAGTCAACTTGAAACAAGCTAGAGTCATCAGAGTGGAGGGAGCCTCAATCAAGAAAATGCCTCCATAAGATCTGGGCTGTAGGCAAACCTGTGCAACGGTTGGAAGGGTGGTAGATAAAAGAAGCCAATAAAGTAGCCCCCTGCTCAAAAAAAAAAAGGGGGCTACAAGTGGTGCCCAGAAATTCAATCTGATTTCTAATGCCATTGATGAAACAGTAAAGGAAGAATGGATGGATATTTTGTTTCAAGATGTCAGCAAAAAGTTTATTGTGGATGCTGTCATTAGGTCCCCCATCCTCACTCACCCCTCACCCCACCCCCTTCACTCCCAGAGAGGATTTTTTTCTCCTCCTCCTCCTCCTCCTCCTCTTCTTCCTCCTCCTCTTCCTCCTTCTCCTCCTCCTCTTCCTCCTCCTCTTCCTCCTTCTCCTTTCCCCCCTCTTCCTCCTCTTCTTCCTCATAATCCTCATCTTTCTCCTCCTCCTCCTCTTATATTTTCTCAAAAGAAGGTTGAGGGAATGGTTGAGCAGTTTGAAAAATTGCAAGTGGATATAGAGAGTCTGAGAAACAAAAAAAAATGGATGAGATGGGAAAACCAGAAGGTTCTCTCTATTCTTTCTTTTTTTGAAAGGATTGAAGAATTGGCTGTGCAACTTGAGAGGTTACAAGTAGAGAAGGAAGCTCTTGGGAAGGGAGGAGCACCAGAAAGAGGGGAACAAAAAGGTTCAGACCTGGTGACTGAGAGCTGGAGCATCTCACAATATGAAAGAAGAAAGCAGACTAGGATAGAAAGCAGATGATGGTGATGCCCTGAACCACAAACATTCAGTTTTAAGTCCCCTCAGCTCCAGTGTGGGTCTGGGAGCTGGGTGTGCATCCAGTAAGAGGTGGGAGACCATTCAGGACAAGGAGTAAAAGAAAAACAGCTTGATTTGAAAGATTCAATCTTGAGTCAACTGGGCTGCCAGAGAAAGGGTGTGGGATTACAAAATCACCATTGGTTTGCTCAGGAATTCTGCAGTACCTGCTTGCTAACGGTGCTGATCATGATTCAGATGAGATAATGTGGTGTCCTATAGAAATGACAGGGTTGAGGAGTTCTAAAGAGGCTATTGTTTCCTATGAAATGCATTCCCCTATGCTTAACAAATATTGAGTAACTTGGTTATCCAAAATAGACTTATTCCCCAACACTGGAAAGGTTTGGTAGTAGCTGTGCTAGAGGCTGGTCAGCAGCTACAATGGTTAACAAGATGGAGGGACAAGCCACGGATATTGAGCAATGAAATAGAGCAAGGGGCATGAATATTGTTAAAGAACAGTTGCTTGGTGAAGGGTGGTATTCACCTACAAGAACTGATTTGATTTGATGATGCCATTATAGATCAATGTTGTTTGGTGGCTTTAAGAGCTCAGGGCAAAGTTGAGGAGCTCAGGAAAAGATCTACCTCATTCACTAAGATTGTACAAGGTTTTGCGGAAGCCTTCACAAATTTCTTGCAAAGATTGGTATAAACAAAGTCATATAAAACGCTAATGCCAGACTGGAGTTGATAGAGAGCTTGACATTTGAGAATGTGAATACTGACTGTAAAAGAGTCATCAGACCATTAAAGGGCATAAGCAGTGCCAATGGATGGGTGTATAAGGCACATGACTGGTATTGGCTCTCACGAGCATCATGCCAGTGCCATAGGACAAGCTATAGCTAGAGGTTTCAGGTATCAAAATGCCAGATGCTTTAATTATGATGAATTTGGCTATTTACAAAGAAGCTATGAGGCTAAAAGCCTCAGATCTCAAAATGCTTGATATGGTAAGCATGAGAGATACAGTACTTTCCACTATAGATGTGAATAGCCATTTATGGTAGCAATGGGTTCTCCAAAAGAATGCCTAAGTCTCCCAGGGTTTATAGACACTGTGGCAAAGGATGTCATTGAACAAATTAGTATAGGTCCAAGGGGGGACATATAAAGTAATCTATTGCCATTGGGAATGAAATGGGTGGAGGGCTGCCAGCTTGAGACCAAGCATATATATATATATATATATATATATATATATATATATATATATATGTGTGTGTGTGTGTGTGTGTGTGTGTGTGTGTGTGTGTATGTATATATGTACACAAACACATACACACACACAAACGCACGCACATACACACACACACACACACACACACACACACACACACACATATATATATATATATATATATATATATATATATGCTTGCCTGGTCAGACAGAAGGTAACAAAAAGGCAGAAAAACTGCAATTAAGTGTTGCTAACAAAGTAACCACTAGTGTTTATGGTCCTTTGCTTTCAGGGACAGTAGGGATATAACAACAGAAAAGAATGGATTATTGCATCTTCTTGAAAAAGAAAAAAGAAAGATGGTTTCTTGTATTTCTTTTCAGACTAAAAGGGCAACAAGTCTCAAATATTTTATTTTTGTATGGATTATTGTATATTGATAGAAATTTAAGGTTATATTTGCTACAACATATGGCATATACGATTCAACTCTTGTTTAAGGTATATGTGCATGTAACTTGAATGCAACTCATTTAAAAAAATAATGTATAGTTCTGGTTCTATGAAAGCTGCTATTGTAAACTATTTAGGATAATTAAGAAGGGAAAGTTAGTAGTTAGTCACCCATAATAATCAAACTTTAGTCTTGCTAGCTACTGGTTTTGTTAATTACAGAAGTAAGTTTTATTTAGCCTCCAGTATATGTAAATACTAGAAACGAGCAACATTTGTCTACTTTAGATACATTTTAGATAGGTAGGTGGTTCTCAAACACTTCAGAGGTCAGCAGAATGTGACATTTAAGATGTTTTAATAACAATAGGCTTCTCTGACAGAGAAACACACCAGCATCCCAATTGACTCCAAAGAAGATGGTGAGTACCAGGGAACTTCCTCCCAGAGTTTGTTTCAACTGTGGCAAAAGATGGCCACTGGGCAAAATGCTGCCCTGGCCTCAACTGCTGACAGCATGCTGCCCAAACTGTGGACAAGCAGGTCACTAGGAAGTTGACTGCCCTACTCTACTGAGACAAAGTAGGCCAGTCCTTCAAAAGCCCTGCCTCAGAGAAAAGTGTGTGGCCTGTCGGCCAAAGATGGATACCCCACTGATACAGAGGAACCCTGGATAACTGTCCAGGTAGCCAGCAGTCTCTGTCAGTTCTATAATTTTGGAAGCTGTTTGCTTTGTACTTTTGTTGACTCGGGTAAATGTATCCTTCTCAGGTCTCTGATGGGGTTGAAGATCAGATC
Organism: Mastomys coucha; assembly: GCF_008632895.1. Classification (NCBI taxonomy): domain Eukaryota; kingdom Metazoa; phylum Chordata; class Mammalia; order Rodentia; family Muridae; genus Mastomys; species Mastomys coucha. The sequence continues at coordinate 58,889,596 of NW_022196911.1, forward strand.
ATTGTCTTACAGTTTTCCTTGTTATTAGATACAAAAAGAAAATTCACAAAAGAGTTGTGAGTTTATAGAGACATAAAAATCTTAAGTTGCAAATGATCTAAGAGAGTGTCTTTAGTTATAATAAGAAAGTGATTTGGGTACAAAACATTGGACTCAACAAGATAGGAGAGATAGTGGAGTATTTTCTCCAAGTTCCCAAATACTAATGAATGGACATTGTAAATATAATTCGTACCTGAGAGTTCTCATAAGTATTCTTATTTTATATATATATATATATATATATATATTTGGTTTTTTCAAGACAGGGTTTCTCTGTATAGCCCTGGCTGTCCTGGAACTCACTCTGTAGACCAGGCTGGCCTCGAACTCAGAAATCCGCCTGCCTCTGCCTCCCAAGTGCTGGGATTAAAGGCGTGCACCACCACCGCCCCAGCATATATGTTTTTTGATGTTAGAGAAAATGCCATTTTCTTTTTTGTACTAAAAGGGAGAGATGTAGTGAGAATTTTGGTTTCTTTAAAACCAAGTTATGTTGTATAAATATGTTTTTGTTTTAATCCCAGGTGTGAGATATGGGGCTGCTCCAGATTGTCCACAGCCACTATGATTTGTTTTGTGCTCTAGGCCAGCTGCAGCTAGTTTACATTTAGAATTCTGGGAACTCTCGAGACTCTATAAATGTGAGAGTCCTGAGAGGGCTGCCGCTCCTGCTTCTGCTCCCCCTGCTTCTGCTCCCCCTGCTGCTGCCGCTCCTGCTGCTGCTGCTCCTGCTGCTGCTCCCTCTGCTGCTGCTGCTCCTGCTGCTGCTGCTGCTGCTGCTGCTCCCCCTGCTTCTGCTCCCCCTGCTGCTGCTGCTCCTGCTGCTGCTGCTGCTCCTGCTGCTGCTCCCCCTGCTGCTGCCGCTCCTGCTGCTGCTCATTTCTGCTCTGCTTTTGCTATTGCTAGATTGTCAGATTGTTGGATTGCTGTTTGTTGAATTGCTGGCCACTGATTGGAGATATTCTGACAAGGAAGATTGGACTTGCCCCAAGGAACTCAATGCCACTAGTCAGCAGGAGGTAGTCTAAAGAGGTCTATGCCCCTGCCACGCAAACTCGTCTACTCCAGTCACATCCAAAATATTGGGAGTAAAAGCCTGATTAAGGATAAGAGGCAATAAGAATCCAAAAGGAGTTCTGTGCCTCCTGGATAGACAGTCGCTGGTATCTCCTAAGACGTGTTCCAGATCAGTCTTTCCAATCGTCAACACACCCTCATAATTAGGCATAAAGGTACCCCAAGAAATGATTCATAAATGGCTAAGATTGGACATTGTTTCCTGGCCAACACAATGTTACCAACCTATCCTAGTTTAACACCAAGCTGTCCATAGCTTGGAATTTCTCTCAAGGAATCTGCCCTGCCACAGCTAGCAACAGAGGCCAAGCACATTCCTTAGAGCAATAAATAGTTCATAATAGTTAAAAATGTTTTACATACTAGAGAGTAATGAAGGGCTTCCACCCAAAGACATTAGCTAGAAGTGTTAGATTAAAACCTCCTAGTCCTTGCCTCTAGCAGAACCAGAGAATTAGTATAGGAATACCAAATTAGCCCCAGCAGGGAGGGGCACCATTGCCCGCTTCACAACTGGATACGTGATCTTGGTCAGTAAGATCACTGACCTTGATGTGACTGTCACCTGCTTACATGACTCTTGTCATCTGCCCTGCTTGCTGTATGCTACTTAAGCCTGCTTGCACTAGCACTTAGATCGATTAAGACTCATATTCATGCAGTCCACAGTTCCCGGGGCCCAGAGCACTTGGGCCCCGGGGATGCAGCACCAGTCCAGAGAAGATAGCTGCTGCTTTAGACCCAGTGTGTTTTAGATGGCCTCAGATGTACCTTAACTGCTGAGCTACCAGATTTACCATTTCTCTTTTGCAATGACTGTAAAAGTCTGATGCCATTTTTAAGAAATACATTCAGATCCTGTACTTCATGTGTCGTCTCTGCCATCATTTCTTCGCCTACGCCTTGTCTACCCGACTAGGCCCCCATTTCTCCCGCAGGTTGAGGGAGGCCCAGATCGGCCAGCCTACAGCATGTCCCCTTCCCCCTCTAGCCTTCTTTCTCTCCTACCTAGTGCTGGGGAGTTGGGAGGAATTAGGGTGAAATAAGGGTTGGAAGGATGGTAGATAAATGAACCAAATAAAGTAGCTCACAAAAGTATGCCTACACCTATGGGGCATTGTCTTGATTTGTGATTGATATGGGAAGGCTCAACTCATTCTGGGTAGACTGGTGGTCCTGGGTTCTATAAGAAACCAGACTCAAACACAATAAGGAACAAGCCAGTAAGCATCACCCCTGCATGGCCTCTGCATCAGCTCCTGCTTCCAGGTTCCTGCCCTGTTTTGAGTTTCTATTTTGACGACCTTCAGGGGTGAACAGTGGTGTGGAAACTAAGCCAAATAAACCCTTTCTTCTGCAATTTACTTTTGGTCAAGATGTTTTATCACATCAATAGTAACAGTAACTAAGATAAGAGAAAGTAACAGCTAACAGTGAAAGGAAGAAAAGAAAAGAAAAAAAGAGATCCACATGCATGAAACTGTTAATACTGATAATGAAGAAAATGGATATAAACAATTTATAGTGGTCAAGTCATTCAATATTCCTTTCCAGAATTAAATGAATAATTGAAGTGTATGATCAATCTTTTATTGTCCTATACATGAAATGGTAAAATATGAAGGCCATTGTGAAGTAGAGATAAAAAAAAAAAACTACCAGAAAATATTTGATAATCACTAATGACAGTAACACATCTGAGCATAAACCCAGAGGGATTATTTTTTATTGAGACACATTTGAAACTATTTTAGAAGAGCCTTAAAACCTTTTCACACTCACCCTGAACTGTTTTCTTCTAGGAATTTACCTGAAAGAATTTGTGAAAAGTTAGCTCTGAAACATATAGGAAACTACGAATGTGTTGTATTTAATAGCTAAGCGCTATAAAGAATTAGGATCTGAGATAATTAAATCATGGAACACATCGAGACAGATGATAGTGCATTTTCAGACTAGGTGAAATCTTGAGCAATGTCAGTGTAAAAACACACCCAGAAAAAGATATTAAGAGCAATACTCCAATCAAAAAATAAAGGATAATTCTGTTTTATATTATCATTTTAAAATGTTTAACAACTTATAGGTAATACATCTTAAATTTCCAAACTGTGTACAACAAATGAAAAATAGAATAAAAATCAGAAATTAGCAATTGTTCTTTATAAAAATCCAAATAGATGATAGCAGAAAAATATTAAACCACAAAATTAAGACCAGAAACTTTCTTCCAGAACATTCTAATATATATTAAAACTGTATTTATTAAGCCATGAGAACTTAAAATTTTCATGACATCTAAGAGAATATTCACAAACACAGTCTTATCTTTAGAAATCTGAAAGTGAAAGAAATGCAAGTTAAATCGAGGACAACTGGACATTTGGGAAGCAGTGGCCAAGTATACTTTGCCTTTGTGTATATACTGGCACTGGAAGTAGTCAAAGAGGTGTTGATGAATCCACGTGTTTCAACTCATTATTAAAATGTCGTTACATGGTCAGCATGATAGAAGAACCATTCTGTGGGCCCGGACTCAGGGCTACTCCAGAGTTAGGAATCAGGCATCCGTTTATTATCTTATGTGGATAATCCCTCCGTCTGCATGAGGAGGGTTTGTTTGTCTGTTTTCCCCCTTAGGTTTCCATTTCTGTAACATCTCAATGTACTTATTTTCTAGAAGGAACCCGAGGCCCAAACAGCCACAAATGTTTGATGGGCTCCCTGGTTAAGAATGGTTGGTGGTTTGCAACATATAAATAGAAGGGGCTATACCCAGTTTCAGCCAGTCTGACGCCATGAAAAAAAATTGATGAATAAATAATGAGAGTGTGCTGCTCTTTCATTAACTGTGATCCAGAGCCCTGAGCGAGCGGGGCCCACAGACGTTTGCCTCTGTTGTTAGAGGCGCTTTCAACCAACAGCAGACAGGAGATCTTCAGGCCGCTGGGCTAGAGGCTTCCATGAAGGCCATGTTCCGTGCAGGGCCTTGCTGTGAGGCTTCTCTGCACAGAGGCTACCATTTCTCAGTGGGAATTGTTCTCGTGCACTTGGAGTTCATAAATTAGCACCATCTTTTGTGTGTTCACCCTCTCTTCCTCAGAGGGCTTTTTCACTCTATATCCTGACAGCTTCTAGGGGATTCCTGAAGGATTCCCTGGGTAGAAATGAGGCTACAGACCAAAGATTCGCTTTGTTTTTAGAGCAAAGAGATGGGTGCAGGTCAGTGTTTGAGGAAATAATACACATCACTACTTGGCTTCATATGGATTTTCATATCCATTAGCCCATCTACACCCCACAGGCCCAGGAGTGCAGATAGCAAAGCATGCTCTTACTTTATTTTGTTTTAAACATTTATTTGTTTTTATTATTGCGTATGGGTGATTGGCTCTATGCATGGCTTCGCGCCATGTGCCTGCAGTACTCACATCAGTCAGAAGAGGGCGTCAGACCCTGTGGACTGCAGTTACCCTGGCTTGTTAGGGCTGTTTGGTTGCTAGGAGCCAAACTTGAGTCCTTTGCAAAAAGCAACAAGTGTTCTAAACCTCTGAGCCATCATTCCTGCCCCATGTTCTTATATTTCATCAAAACCAACAGCTTAGAAAATTCCAGAGACAGAGACAGGATTCAAAATGTTTGTTAGGTGGCTTTCTATTCTCTCATACTGAAAATCAGGTTCATTCAATCACTTGGCAACTCATTGCTGCGATCTATGGTCAGATCTGTTCTGCACACTGGGAAGCCAATTGTTTTAGGTTTCAGTGGGAGATGTAGGAAAGTAAAGGTAAAAATAGTTACAGGGCCTGCTACATTCTATAGTGTGTCTACTAAGCAAAGCATAGCTACCTTTGTGAGTGTCTTCAAGATCAGTTAAGGAGTGACATTAAAGCTCTGCTCCAGATGACAAGCAGCTGCCAACTATGTGAAGATGCGAATGAAAATGACTCCAGGCTGAGGGGACCAGCAAATGAAAAGGCCCTGGGGCAGGACAAGCCTGACAGGTTCCCAGGACAATAATGTGGCTAGTGTAATTGGGGCATGAGAACACGGGGGATGTGGGTTGTTGCATTTTTAAGGTATGCAAGGTTGACAGGCCAGGGTGGGGGTTGGGGGTTTCAGCCAAATGCAGGAGAGAGCCAGCAAGGGATTTGAGACAGGAATTAATATCCGATTAGCAATTCTTAAAGATTCGTTCGTCTGGCTGGTATGAGGAATGGGACAGATTCTGTTGAAGCAAGAATGGGAACACAAAGGTGCATTAAAAGGAAGTCCCAGTGACCCAACATGATCCTCGGGCCAGGGTGGAAGCTGGAGACAATTGAACTGACTTGGGTTGCATTTGGGCAGCAGAGCTAACTGGAATTACTGATTAGATTTTTCTTTTTAAATCATCAAGAATAACACTAAGTATGTGCTGGGCACTTAATCGTCTGTTTACTACTCATCAACCTTTCTGTTTATTCAAGTTCTAATTGTTATAAAATATAGTGTGGTGAGGGCATACCTGGCAGGCTATCTGAAGGTGTGCTCTTGAATAATTATGCCATGCAACAGATCTGACATAAGGGGGTTTATTGGGAGAAGGGAGGGGAGTGAGGACCTGGGGTAGACATGAGCACAGGCAGTCAGAGAGGAGGAGAACCATCGGGGCTGGTGATGGGACACAGAGAAGGACATAAATGGGGAGAGAGATCAGCCAGGAAGGAGTGGAAACAGAGAGAGCGCTGGGGCAGATGATGACAAGCTGTGGCTAAGTCCCTGGGAGGAGCCCAGTGGAGTCAGCTGTAGGCCAACACTATTTGAATGCCTAGTGTGTGCCTAAACTACATGGGACCCTCCAGAACTCATTTGTCCATGCCTTCCTAATGCTCACAGGCTAGTGAGGAACTCAAGAGGTCCTATGATACAACAAGGTCTTAAGAGGAAGGAAAGCGACCAAGCAGGCTTTGTGGAGTGCTTTGGGTCCGATTCAATTTGTTCCCTACCATTCAGGCGATGGAGTTTAGTCTTCAGAGTGGCAGTGTTATGGTGTGGTCTGGTAGGATGTAGTTAGATGTTTGTGGGTGTCGTTTTTGAAAGGTATTGATGCTGGTCTCAAACTGTCAGTTGGTTCTCTCTAGTAGACTGCTGTAAAACCACCACTTGCTTCATTCGACATTTGGATGTTTACTGTTCTGTGATGCAGCCTGTGAGGTAGCCAAGAGTCCCTGTGGAGACTGGGCAGAGAGGGATCTGCCCCACCTTGGCCTTGCAATACCAGAACAGTGAACAAAATAAATAGCTTTCTGAGTATGGTTTTCAGCCTTGGGAATTTTTTTAATAGCTACAGAAAATAGACTGAGGGAGAGGAGTGAGAGAGCCAAACAAATGGATCTTCTATCCAGAGGCACAGCCAGGAGGGAGGGGACACTGATGAAGCAGAAAGCTCGTTGGTATTGTGAAAACAAGGGTAGGGGGCTGGGGGGTTGGGTCACTGTGATCTGGGCAGACATGCAGGTAGCAGATGTGGACAGAGTCTTTGGAAGGTAGGGGAGAGACAATCATTGTCTGGCCAGAACAGAGACATGGTCTATGTCTCAGAACCATGTGTTAGATCTCAGGAAGGAAGCCCAGATCAACCTTCTGCAGTTTCACCTAATTTCTGTTAGAGCTAAGGGATACAAGTGTATCTGTGAAGTGTTTAAACAGGTGTCGAAACCAGATGTGGAGAGCTGATAGGACTAATGACCTCAGTGGTGTGAAAATGTGGGGGATGGGGCTCAGGATGTTTGGACTTATGTACTTTCTATGTTCAAAAGCACCTTGAATGTATAATCACTTTTAATGTAGAAGAATCACTTTGAATTTATTACATGTGTGTATTTATTGAGTGTCTGTATGTGTATGAGAACGGGCATGCATAGGTCACAGTGCACATATGGAGGTCAGAAGACAGTTTTCAGGAGTTGGTTCTCTCCTTCTACCATCCTGGGGATCAAACTCATGTCCATCAGTCTTGGTTGCAAGCACCTTTAGCCAGTGAGCCATCTTACCAGCCCCAGGAATCACTTTCAAATTTCAATTGTACATGCTATCTGGAGAAGGAATTAAAAGAAGTTCTACCAGGTAAAGAGCTACTAAAGACCTGAAGTCAAAGATGAGGAGTTCAACGGTTGGAGAATGGGAGAGAAGGGAAAGCCATTTAGTTTTAGTTGTAGTCAGGCGGTGATGTGTGGAATCGTCAGGATATGAAGATCTGTCTGCTCTGTTTGGAGTATGCAATGATATTGCCTAAGAGACAACCCTATGGGTTCTCTCTATGGGTTCTCTGCCGTGTTGTGTCCAGAGAGGTTTAACTGTGAAAGGAAGACCCACCTTGAATGTGGGTGGCATCATTCTATAGACTGGAGTCTCAGAATGAATACAAGGAGGAAAACAAGCTAAGAACTAGCATTTTTTTCTCTACCTTCTGACCACAGCAGGAGCATGCGAGAACAGGATGCTGATAGAAAAGCAGAGAGTAAAGACTGTGTTAATTGGTTCAGAGGGGGAGCCAAGGTTGGACTGGGATCTGGGCTAGATGCCGCCTGTATTACATTTCAAATAAATAAATAAATAAATAAATAAATAAATAAATAAATATTTTTTTAAAACTCTGGCTGTTTTCCACCTGTGTTCCAAAAACCTGAGTGAAGTTGAATTCAAAAGTAAATATTTTGTGGAAGAAACTTCAAGTGGTCATAACATCTGGGCTATGGCATAGACACTGCTTAATGCTATCCACTAGAGCTACTGCCAGGGAGAGTGGAAATGCATGAAAATGCCTGGTTTGGAAAGAGAAGGAGCGGGAGTGAAGATTTAAAGCTACAGGCAAGGCAGGTTCAAAAGCAGCTATAATTGTTAACCAGGTTAGCATCAATAAAGGAAAAGCTCACTGTCTGTACTGGGACATCATAAAGGGTATCCTGGGAATTAGACTCCACACATTGATGGATGGCTAGAATTTGTGAAAATCCAAACTCATTTAAAGGCATCCCTGAGCTGGGTGGTGATGGTGCACGTCTTTAATCCTAGCACTTGGAGGCAAAGGCAGGTGAATTTCTGAGTTCGAAACCAGCCTGGTCTACAGAGTGAGTTCCAGGACAGGCAGGGCTATACAGAGAAACCCTGTCTCAAAAAACAAAACAAAACAAAACAAAACAAAAGGGCATCCCTGGGAATTCTACCAAAAACATTCTGTGCATCAAAGCAGCTACCTGTGAGTATACTTCCAAAGGTCATTATGGAAGCTATGCGGAGGCTGCCGTAATTATGGTCCGTCCAGGAGATTAGAGTATAGCTCAAGCTGGTAGCAGAATTTGCAGTGCCAGTCACAGGTGACTAGTTTTGTAGGCATGGCAAAATGCAGGAGCGAAGGAGTCAAGAAGGCTTGCACTGGGGTTGCAGAAAGCCACTGAGGGTACATATCATTTGCATAGTTAGAGTCCCTTCAAAGAGTTAATAAGAGGTAATTACATATATCTACCATCCTCAGTTACAGTGGAGAGTCCAGGCTATTAGAGATGCAAAAATATTGGACATCTGCAGGTATGGTGTGGAGAGAGAATCTCAAGGTTGAGACCAGGTACCCACACCCTTTGGAGGTACCTCAGATACTGTATATCTCTGGGCTTTCCTGGCTGGGTTTCGTCGTGTTTTGGTCTACTCATTCCTCACTGTGGGATCACATTTATTTGGGGGTACCTTTGGTTTTTGAAGGTATATAACATGATTTTGGTTTGGGTTTGGTTTTATAGAGGTTTACTGTTAAAAGTTGGGCTTAAGTTTTAAAAGAGATTTTTTTCAAATGGGGTCTCACTAGGTAGCCCTGAAACTGACTATGTAGACTAGATTGGTCTCAAACTGATGGAGATCCACCTGCCTCAGCTTTCTGGTTGCTGGGAATCGGGCATGTGCTAGACTTTGGATTTTTGAACAGTGTTGGGACTATTGAAGACTATGGGGAATGTTAAGAGACATACTAATTTTTAATTATGAGATGGAAATGGGAGTTTAGGGGGCCAGGAATGATATATTACATTTTAGAGAATGTGTTTGTATATCAAGTTGACAAATGTGTTGGTTTGAATGAGAATGGCTCCCACAGGCTCATATATTTTAATGTTTAGTCATTGGGGAGAGATACTACTAAGAGGTGTGGCTTTGTTGAAGTAGATGTGGCCTTGTTGGAGAAAGTATGTCATTTGGGGTGGGATATGGGGTTTCAAATGCTCAAGCAGAGTCCAGGCTCACTCACTCTCGCTCTCTGTCTCTGTGTCTCTATGTCTCTGTGTCTCTGTGTCTCTGTCTCTCCCTCTCCCTCCCTCTCTCTCTCTCCCTCTCCCTCTCTCTCTCTCTGTCCCTGTGTCTCTGTCTCTCTCTCTCCCTCTCCATCTCCCTCCCTCCCTCCCTCCCTCTCTACCTCTCCCTCTCTTTCTCTCCCTCTCTCTGTCTGTCTGTCTCTCTCTCTCTCCCTCTCCCTCTCTCTCTCTATCTCTCTCTCCCTTTTCCTCTCTCTCTCCCCCTCCCTACCCCCCCATTGTCTGAGGATCCTTATGTTGAGAACTCTCAGCTTCCTCTCCAGCACCGTGTCTGCTGCATGCCACCATGCTTTCTGCCATGCTAATAATGAGCTGAACCTCTGAATTAATTAAGCAAGCCCCAATTAAATGTTTTCTTTTACAATAGTTGTGGTGGTCATGATGCGGGTGGCGTTCTAACGGTTAATCTTCACTGTTACCTTTCTGGAACCCTGGTGCACACCATCCCACCCAACCCCTTCACTCTGACATTTTACGAAGCCTGCAAATCCAGTACCACATGACTGGCACTGCCAAGCCCTGTTACTATCATAGATACCCTGGTCCCCTGGGCCAGTTATAGCAACCTCCAGGTATCTTCAGTGGGCATGCCTGTGGATGGTGTATCCAGAGAGGGTTAACTGAGGTGCAGCCTTGCCACAGTTCCATGAGCTGGGGTCCTGGACTGAAGGAGTCAGAAGGCATCAGCATTCATGGCCTCTGACTGCAGACATGATGTGACGAGCTGCCCCCTGCTCTTGTAGCCATTCCTCCCCAATATCCCAGTGGGCAGGACCTCCAAACCGAGAGACAAAATAAAAGCTTCCTTACTCAAGTTGCTTTTGTCTGGTCACAGCAACAAGAAGAGCAATGGGAAGAGCAATGGGAGGCACACCGGTTCTTTGCACTGAAATATAGTCTTGGGAATGTGAGCAGGTTTCATGGTGAACAGTGTTGTGCTAACAGAGATTTCAGAAGGGATGTCTGGGCTGTTGTTCAATAAATCATCCCCTGGCAAGGAAGACGTGACAGGGAGGGAGGGCTTGTGAGCAAGGGCTGGCAAATCCCAACAGGAGATGGCACAAGCACCCCAGACTCTCTTCAGGAGCCGACACCTAGGAGATTGACACACCACAGCTTTCCCTGTAATGACAAATATGTCCTTCAAGTGGGCTTTAGAAGCACAAATGGTAATCCCAGTTACTCAGGAGGCTGAGGTGGGGTGACCATAAATTCAAGGCTTATCTAAGACTTGTGGTGAGTTCCTGGTCAGTCTGAGTCAGTAAATGAGACCCTATTTTAAATTTTAAAAAGAAAGGGCATAGGAACAACTGGAGCAGGCGCTATCCACAAAGCTGTTGCTTGGGCATGGGATATGTTCTTCTAGCTGGGCTGCCATGTCTGGCCTCAGTGGAAAAGGATGTGCCTAGCCTCACAGAGATGTGCCAGGGTAGAGGGGATACCTGAACAAAAGAGAAGGGAAGGAGAGATGGGGAGGGGAAGGATCAAGAGAGGGGGTGATTGGGAAGAGGGAAGTGATCGGGAAGTAAAGTGAATAAGTAAAAATAAAATGATGATGATGATGATGATGATGATGATGATGATGATGATGATGATGATGATGATGATGATGATGATGATGATGATGATGGGAAGAGAAAGGCCTTAGAAGGCTGAGCACTTGCCTAGCATGTATAAGATTTGTTATGTTGTACAAGAAGGGAAGGAAAGGGAGGGGAAGAGGAAGCAGAGTTGGGGAGAAGAAAGAAACTCTGAGACCCACTTGCCTGCTTCTGAATCAGTTGCTCACATCGGCCTCAAGAAGAGCAGAATATGTAATAAAGCAGGAGCCTACATACCATCCTCAAACCCTGCAGAGGGACTGAAGAACAGCATCAGCAACTGTGCCCCCTGAGCACAGAACCACCTCACTCTGCCACTCTGAGAGGCTGAGATAGCATGAAACCTAAAAAGTGGAGTCACCGATGGCCAGGAATTACCCAGAGTCCTGGGGAGAATGTAAGACAAATAGCAGAGAAATGAGGGACAAAGAATAAAGTCCTATCCAGGGAGACAAATGAGGAGTGGAGTCACTTGGGACACAAAGGTGGCAATGTGGTCTACTTAGGAAGATCTACGACAACCCTCTGGATAAGGGTCTCCCATGGCCAGTAGGACTCTCCTATATTCTAATGGCAGTCAATCATAAGCCTCAGGCTCTTTCTGTCCCCTCCTCCATCTCCTCTTTCCCCAGCCTGCTTGTCCTTGGAGCTTCTGGAGTCACACCCCTCACAGATAAAACTTTGCTCACAGTTTGATGGAGGATTTAAACAAACTAGAACTAACTTGAATTTATAAACTACTGGAAAATGTCTATCCTGGGAACCCTTGGGGTGGCAGTCCAAGTGTGGGCAAAGGTATAGATAAATACTTAAACCCTAAGTTCATTTGGCATGAAAGACAAAACACACAACAAAAACCAATACTAGACAGACTCCTTCCCGCAGAACAGGGAGATCAGAGCTCCAGTGAGAATCTGGAGCAGGCACTTGGCTCAGCTCCGAGGTCTGCCCCCCTCCCTCTCCTCCCTCTCCCTCTCCCTCTCCCTCTCCCTCTCCCTCTCCCTCTCCCTCTCCCTCTCCCTCTCCCTCCCTCCCTCTCCCCGTCTTTCTCTCTCTCTCTCTTTTAGGAGCCTGCTGAGAGCACATCGTAGGTGTCCATATTGACTCTGGTACCCAAAGAGACTTGGTAGTTCTGAGTTTCCGAGAAGCCTTGTTCACTCTTCCTCATCCTTCTCCTCCTCTGTAAATGTTGCTGTGCCTTGAAGGATGGCTTGGTACAAGAGAAGCATCCTTTACAGCTGAAGTATAACCACATAACGCTTAGGTTCAGACCATCTCAGTGTGCCCACCACACTGCATTGCTTTGCAACTATGGTACCAATTCATCTCTAGATCGTTTTCATATTCCCAGGTGGAAACTCTGTGTCTAATCAATGCAAAGTCTCCATGCCCCTCCTCCAACCCTGGCAATTGCCACCCTTTGGGCTACTAAGGTAGGTACTCCTAGAAAGCGATCCTGCAGTGGTCGTATGCTATGTGGCCAGCAACTCATTACACTGAGGCAGGTGGGACTATGGGAGCACGTTGGCTAATGACACCATAGCCTACAACAAAATGGCATATTTCCTAGAGCAGATGTGATGTGGCTACATACATGTCACCCAATATACTGTCCTCCAGCTTTGCCCATGCATGTTTCAGAATCCCCTTCTCTCTCAATGCCGAGTGATACTCCAGTGTTTGCAAGTGTTGGGGACACTCAGCACCTTGACTCTCTGAGTTTGGCAGTTTCATGTACCACAAAGGAAAATCTCAGGGCAGGACTCTTTGACCAATTCCTTTGGGAGATGGATGACTCTCCTAGTCCTTGTTTGGCCCCACCTCATGTTCAGGGTTCTTTGTTCAAAAGGGAATGTGTGTGGCGATGCTGCCCTGGGTGAGGCACACACCCTGTCTACTCAGATCTCCAGAGTTGAACCTCAGCTCTGTGCCCCACCCAAGCTGCAAACTTCACCTCATTCAGGTGAGCGAAGGCTCCAGACTTGCTGCTCTGGGCCCCAAAGCCTAGTAAAACCCGGAAGAATCAGCCCTATTGTTCCCAGACCTCTTTGAAGATGAAGGCAGACATAATGCGCATAAAAAGTTGCCAAGTCAAGCCAATTAGTATTGAGCCAATGACCTTGGCAACAAGGGAAAAATGGTTTCCACTTATGTCATGCCTTTCTCTCTTTCTAAATCGCCCTAAACGGGCTCACTTTGAATGTTTGCCACGGAATGTCCAAACTGTCAGCTGCTGTTTTTGTTGACAGTATTTTCTCTTCAGTATCAAAGAACAATAGCAAAGATGTATGTACACACACTGTGCACATGTATATGCACTCACACACACACACACACACACACACACACACACATACACACACACACTCCCACATGGGCCACGTACCTATGTCCCATTCACCTTTCTTTTATGTGTTCAGAGCCAGTGAGCTCTAGATTGCTTCCTTTCCTGGTTTTTAGAATGGAACTTTTGGAAACAAATTTAAGATAGCAAAGTTTAGTCCTGCTAACTTCTGCGCTATTTTCCATTCCTTTCAAGCTCCTAGATGGAAACCACAATTACCCTTTTGGAACCAGCCAGTGGGTGTTTCCATTAAGCCCATGTGCCAGAGGTTATCTCCTTTTGCCACATGTCAAAGACTCTGCCTGCTCTCCATTCCGGTTAGTTTCCTGCTGCACACGGAGCCCTGGAACACTTTTCTGAAATACTCAGCACAACACTACAGTACATCTAGACCCTCAGAGAGCCGTTCTTGTTCAAAAATCTTTGATTATTTCAGGAGTAATGTGAAGCACAGACATCACTGAAGTAGGATAATTTGGTGTCTTCTTGTGTGCTGTGGTAACCCTTTATCCATATCCTGTACAAGAAATCAGACATCATCTAAGATGCTCAAAGAAGCCCCAACTCCAATGACTGTTCCACAGCAGAGCACACTGGAGATTTAATTCCTGCAGTTCAGGCGATATGAGAGCAGCCTTGAAGATGCCTGTGTGGAACCACCACCATTGCTCTGAGCCAAGAACTGGAATTACACAGGCTGAGAGATTGATGAGCCCGGTTAGCGATCTAGCGGCAGCCTGGCTTGGGCCCAGCCACTATCTCTCCCTGAGGTTTTTCTGGGTTCTGCTCATCCAAGAGGGCTTAATATCTAAGACGTGAAGGGCGAGAACAAGAGGCGCAGAAGCAGTGCTCGTACTGGCTGAGAAAAAGTGGCAAGGAAGCATCTGCCCTTCGGGAGGAGGTTGCTGAGGAAAAACAGATATCCTGCACCGATGCTCACAAATGACTAAGTTTTAGCATTGACTTTCACCTCAGTACCAAGGGTCTCTGTTTTCTAGTAGTAAAATTTGCTCATTCACCAGGCTCTCCAAGTCCTCTGGGGAGAGCTGAAGACCACAGCGGCTCTTCTTGTGTCCTCCTTTCCTGCTGAGACCTCCTTCCACTCTCCCAAGAGTGATGAAGAACATGGACCCTTTTTTCTCTCCCACAAAGAATGGCCTAAGCATCAATGGCATACTCCCTTCTGAGCAAAGATGTTCAGAAGTCTCTGCCCACCTCAGCACCCTTTGGGGAGGACCCTGGGGAGTGAGAGGGGACCCAGAAGGTATAGAAGGAATTCTTGAGCACTTCCAAACCCATACTGGTTTTGTAACAAAGAAGTACATTTCATTCATGGCTCCCTGAGGTTTAGGTTTTATTCATTGCAGCAGCAGCATCTGTGCTCACACTTGCTAAGTAAAGTGCCTATTTGTGTAGACGAAGAAAAAAAAAAGTTGTTCATTTAGAAATAAAACTACGTTTACTGATTGTGAGAAGTGCATATACATAGGAAGGGAAATGCTGTCGAGTATAAGAGCAGAAGTCACCATAATCACTAGACTAGCTGTTACTGCTCATATAGAAGACTCACGATCAGGCCTATTGACCTTTCTTTCCTCGTAGTCGGAGCCAGAATGGAGGGTCACTAGACTGTCACCTGGAAGTTCAGTCACCCCTTCTTGCATGCAGTTCTACCTCAGCTGCTTGTAGTCTCTGAAGGTGCTGCCACGTATAGAATAAGGAAGGTTAACTCTGGAGGGGAGATCCCTGTGCATCTATCCATACTGGGGTGATGTATCAATGCTGTAGCTGCTTGGGGGTCACCTGTGATACTGCGGTATATTCCATAGTATAAACGTATTGGCTCACCAAGTTAGGCTTAAATCGAGTACTTGGTTTGCTGACAGGGCCTCCCCTATCTAGGGGATCAGTTGCTTTCTCCCCGACAGCAATATTTGTTATTGTTTAGATCTGAAATGTCTTCAATGGTCCCAATGCTGGGGTCTAGATGTCTCCAACTTGTGGCACTATTGGGAGGTTGTGGAACCTTCAGGAGATGGACCCAATGGAAAGGAGGGTAGTTAGGTAATCCGAAGCATTCCTTGAAGGAAATACAGAGACCTACCTTCCTCTTGCTCCCTTTGTACATGTGCCAGTGATGTATTGTACCCTTGAGGATTCTGAGCAGAGGTGCAGACTCATCATTGACCAAAACCTCTGAAGCCAGGAGCCAAAGGAAGTCTTTCCTCCAATGAACTAATTTCCTCGGGTGTATTGTCACACAATGGAGAGCCGATACAGCATGTATCCATGGCTGTAGAGCCATACACACCAAACAGGTATAGACATTCACGTACATTTCCTTAGTTTATTAAGGACTTGCAGGGTCACAGTAACTACTGCTCTAGCAATGAGCTGTCCCATTCCAGCTGTCCCATCCCATCCCTCCACAAGCCACCAAGGAAGAATTTCTAAAAAGTAAACACATACAAATGACCTCCTTACACCCCTATTAAAATCCTCCCCAATTCCTTACCAGGAACACATCGTATCTTATTGTCTGTACTCCATCCCCTTTAGGACCAGCAGACAACATCTGGGAACCAAGTGTAATAGGCTGTAAATACCACCAGTCACGGGAGGGGGCAGTACGGAGTAGCCGGAGTGCAATGTTATCCATTGACTGGAAAGCCAACTCTGCCATTTAGTTTCTTCCTCTGTTGAATGGGGTTAATAAGGAGTCTAAGTCAGCAGTTCGCCAGGAGGCTCAAATGAGATAAGGTGTAAAAAAGCACATTTAGAATTGCGCCTGCATCCCACGACAATAAATAGAAGCTATTATTGTTTTATTTAGCTTTCTCTTTAATGGTCTTTAATAAGGCAAGGCTGAAGGTATACTGGAAATTTTAACAAAGATCCAGCTGACAAAACAGAGCCTGTGTGGGGCTGCTGGGGTAGGAAGAGTATTCTTGCTCTTTCTGTGCAGGAGCAAAACTTGAGTATAGGCTAGGAGGTGCAGTGTGGCTGATGCCATTCGATTGTTCCTATAGCGCAAAGCTGGGGATCATACTGCGGGGCGGGGGGTGGGGGGGAGGGCAGATGCTCACAGCTACAGCTGTGAGTGATTAGGAGTGGATTCTTGGGTTCAAGGGAGCCTGGTAGAAACTCCCTTTAAGAACAATCAGGCCACCAGAGGGTGATGCGGCTTCTGTGACAGATAGCACTGCGTGATGCTTTCTGTTGCAGAGGTGTCTCACTTTGTTCCATGTAGGATAGTGAACAGCAGGGAAGGGAGGATGAATTTGATGTATGGGCAAAATTCTATGGAAGAGATGAGAGGAGCTAAAGTAGGTAAGAGTTAAAACTTGGGAAATCCAGAGTAAGAACTGTGAGGCAGCCAAACAAGGAAGAGTGCCTGGCAACTGTGCGGGACAAGAAGCAGTTTGGGACAAGAGAACCCAGAGTCCTTTGCGTGTTTGTGAGGATGCCAGTCAGCATGTCCTACAAGTATGGAGGAGCCGTTTTCCTCCTGTGGTCAGAGGCATTCACAAAAACGCAAAGGCACCATCTGCCATAACCCTGCCCCCTTTCCCCTTCCGGTTCTGAACCTACCCTAAGCTTCTACTCCAAACTCAACGTCCAAAGACCACAGGCTTGATTTATTGCACACACCCTTCCAGCCCCCAGAACCCTTCAGGGCCGCTCTTCTGGACTTGTCACTTCCAGGCAACAAGATGCAGAAAGAAGCTCCAGCCACCATTGGCCCTTGCAAGGACCCCTTCCCTCAGGCTGGCTCTCTGCTAAGTAGCTGAGAGCCAAACCAATAAAGGTAATTCTGTTAATGTGTTAATGATCCCAGCAGGTTCACCAATTTTCTCCATAAGGTAACTAATTCGCATAGTAACTAGTGATTTAGAGACCTCCTCCCAAGATGCTAGACTCAGGGGCATTGTTGTGCCTCTAACAACCTTGATGACTTCATTTTCCTCACTCCAGGATTAAATTTCTTCTTCGGTTTAAGAGAGACAGAGACAGACAGAGAAAGACAGACAGAGACAGAGAGAGACAGAGACCGACAGAGAAAGACAGAGAGACACAGACAGACATAGACAGAGAGACAGGGACTGACAGAGACAGACAGACAGAGGCAAAGGCAGAGACGAGAGATGCATTACACTAAAGATTCTGTTCACATCTTGTCTCCACCTTGATCAGAGTGAGCTACTTCTTGTGCCTCTTTCCTGACAGTGCCCTGGAGGTATCAAAGCTATGTTTCCCTGCACTCAGGACTGTCTGCACAGCCTCATTAAGACCTCAGTCTCAGGGCAGTGACAGGGAGTTCAAACATGACATGAGTTATTAGCAGAGGCCATCTAAGCTGGCAAGAAGCTTAGAAGAGAATGAAACATGTTCATTTTGGATGCTCAAGCCCTGAGGCCAAAGAGAGGCTATCACAGGGAACCCCGTGACACTTGAATTCAACATTGATGACCCATACAATTGTCTCTTCCTAAATGTGTTTATAAGCTTGCACCAATACAGTCCTTTTTTTTTTTTTTTTTTTTTTTTTTTTTTTTTGCTTCAAAACCAATCTGATTAAAATGAAGTGAGTAGTTGATTCTAGATACACTGTGTTGGTGCTCACAGTGGAAAATAACACTCAGGGAGAAGTGAATAAAGGCACCACAACAATATATATGCATCTTAGAAACACGATGCCGAACTAAAACCCAAAAAGCAAAACCCAGAGCCAGAGATGGCATGATTCAGTTTTCACACTGCTCAAAAATGAGTAAGCAAAACACAAATGATCAGGAAAAATTAAAGTACAAAAGTAGAGTTACGTACACCCATTTCTTTGCAGACCCAAAGATAAAACACAGGAATAGTAAACACAAATTTTAAGGTAATGGTTGCTCCCTGTTTTGTTTTCAGTTGCAATAGCAAATTATCCAGTTACTTATTTATTTGTTTATTTATTTATTTATTTTTACTGTTAGCTATGACAATAGCTGTAGATTTCCCATAGTTTCTTGTTATTAGGTTAAGTTTTTAAGCCTGCTAAGAGTTTTGTGGTTTTTTTTTTTTTAAATGTTATCTAGTACCTTTTCTACATAGGGTTATCATGGAACATTTTCCTTTATTTAATACACTAATTTGGTTTTTGATATTAAGGTAGTCATTGTCATATTAGAAAATGTTCTCACTGGCTCGTAATGTGCTATCATTTTTATATACTGCTGATTCAATCAGTTACTATCTCCTGAGTGTACTGGAGTTCATGTCCATGAGAGATATGTCTGTGGGTTTTTTGTTCATTTGTTTGTTTTGTTTTGTTTTTATATTTGTTTAGTTTTGTTATCAGAGTGATTCTAGCCTCACATTTTCAGATAAAATTTTCTCAGTGGAATTCATTTGTGCAACCATCTTGTATGAGTTTTCTCTGAGAAAGGTTTTTATTATAAAATAATTTTAATTTTGCTTAGTTTCAACTTAACGCTTTCTGTTTCTTTATGTATCACTTTTTAGAGATGTGTGCCTTTTAAGAAATTTGTTGATAATTTTCTCATAATGTTTTTATCATCTTAACATCCCTAATCTATACTGATCTCACTCTTCATGGCTAATAGAAATAATTTTCATTTTCTGTTTTCAATAAAGCTATAAAACTATATATTTATCAGCTTATTAGAAGTTTTTTATTTTTATTTATTCTTCAAGGAATTAACTTGTCATTCTGTATTTCACTGTTTCCTGGACATTTGACAATTGGCTTTTTTCCTTTTCTCGGGATTTAACCTACTCCTTTTCTTTAGTAGAAGCTAAGGAAATCAGTTTGAACAAGTACTGCCTAACCCATACAGTTAGAATGATAAATTCACTGAAACTGTCTCTCAGCTGCCTTCTTCACTATGCCATGTGTGCTGGCTGGTTTTGTGTGTCAACTTGACACAGGCTGGAGTTATCACAGAGAAGGGAGCTTCAGTTGGGGAAGTGCCTCCATGAGATCCAGCTGTGGAGCATTTTCTCAATTAGTGATCAAGGGGGTAGGGCCCCCTGTGGGTGATGCCATCCCTGGGCTGGAAGTATTGGGTTCTATAAGAGAGCAGGCTGAACAAGCCAGGAGAAGCAAACCAGTAAGGAACATCTCTCCATGGCCTCTGCGTCAGCTCCTGCTTCCTGACCTGCTTGAGTTCCAGTCCTGACTTCCTCTGGTGATCAACAGCAAGATGGAAGTAAGCTAAATAAACCCTTTCCTCCCCAATTTGCTTCTTGGTCATGATGTTTGTGCAGGAATGGAAACCCTGACTAAAACACCATGTTTGCCTTTATTATCTGGTTTTATACACTTCCTTCTGTTTGCTTTGAAAAATCCATTGGTTATTTTGGAGTAAGTAGATCATTCTCTAAATGATTGGCATTCTTTCTGATATCTCTCTGCTTTTGTTTTCAATTGGATTCCAAGGTAGTTGAAGGGCATACTTTGTATATTCTAAGACTTTCATATTTATTAACAGTTATGTCTTAGTTACTGATCTACTTACTGTGATGAAGTCCTTGATAGAAACAAGAAGGGAAGGTTTGCTTTGACTCAGAGTTTTACAGGACTTTGGTCCTTCGTGGCATGTAATGCTTGGCACGCAGAGCAGCTAGGCCATGTTGGCAGGAACTAGAGGTGGCTGGCCACATCATGCACCCTACCAGGAAGCAGGGTGCTCTATAATTGCATAGAGGCTATATAACTGTCAAAGACACACCTTTAGTTGTAGGGAGAATATCTTATGCATTGTATGAATGCATCACCTGTCAATTCAAAAACCTATGACCTATAAGAAAGAGTAAATTAGAAGGTGGGACATCCAGGAGGCAGAATGAATTCTGGGATAGAGCCAGGTTGGAGAGATTGCTCTGGGTGGGTGTGACAAGAAGGACACATGGTTCCTGAGCACAGGTCATCAGCCATATGGCAGAATGTAGATTAGAGTATCTGAGATAATTTAAATTATGATCTAATCAGAGAAAGGCCTAGATATGTGGCCAAGGTATTTGTACATATATTTTGAGTCTGAGTCTTATTTCTGGGAATATGGGGCTGGAAGAACCGGATCTAACGTCTATGTCTAGTGGCTTACATAAGCCAGCAGGGCACCACGTACTAAAGGGTACTAAAATAACAAGAGCTTGGTGACTGGATTGCACCCTGTGGCCAGAACTCCAGTCCAGCGGCCTCAGAGGTCAGTGCAGGGCCCAGGTTTTGTCTCCAGTGTTCCTAGAATCCCATGAGAGACTGTACCTTATATTCACAAAGCTATTTGCACAAAGGAACTGCAAGAAAGGGAGGAAACAAAAAAAGCTCTCACGATATGGGGATAGGTTTGTGAACTCTGTGGAATTTGCATGATTGTGGTGGTTTCATTCCATTTATGTCTGGGAAAAGAGATTTTTATTATTGTTATTTTTTTATTGGATTAAAAAAGGTGAGGTGTAAGGGAGGTTCTGTCGCTAACATCCTGTTCCCCAATTAGTTCTTAATTTGTCAGTAAAGAAGCTGGGCATTAATTGCTGGGTGGAAGGTATGGGTAGGACTTCTGGGTCCCAGGAGGAAAGGCAGATGCAAGAAAGGAGAGAGATCTTTACACCATGCTTTGGAATGAGAAGAACACAGCAATCATTTAAAACTACATGCAACAAAAGATCAGTATAAAACCTAGAGTCTGTACTTCTGTGATCTTGGGGGTTACTTTGGATCCATAGCTCTAACCACAACACCCTGATAGTAAATGGCTATCAGTGGGTCTGGTTACAGCAGGTCCATAGAATCCAGGGGTTGTTAAGGTCTGGACTCCATCTGGTCACCTTGGCACTCCCCACCTCACTTTTTTATTGAAAATAGATTTTTTTCCATATAATATATTATGATTAAAGTTCCCCTCCCCACTTCTCTGAGATCCTCCCACTTCCCTCTCATCTGAATTCACACCCAGCTGTAGGGCAAGTGGACTCTGCCATCAGACAGAAGAACTAGTAAGGTTGGATCAGGTTCAAAACTCCTGGAAAAATCTCATAATTGAGAATAGCAGGTGTAGAACCAGCTCCCAGCCAGGCTGTATCTGTTCTGGAACAAATAACTATGACACCCCACTGAGAAGACCATGGCAACAGGTCACAGAGCATAAAAACCTGGAGTTTTCCATGCTAATAAGGTATCTAGATAGGCCCCAAGTGTTCAACCAATGAACTTCTCCTCCTGGGCATCCCTTCCTACAAAAGGGATTTAATTCCTGGTTCACCCTGAGTAAGATGTATGCACTCACATCCACCATGAGTAAAGCAGTTTGGACAAGCAAGGACTGTCTCCTTCATCAAGGATCTCCCTGGAGGGAGATCTTCATAGTAAAGAGCTATCTCGTGGAGAAGGCCATCTCTCTTTCAGCCTTTCTGCATTCTCTTCTCAAACCATGACAAGCTGCTTTGGGGCCAACTCAGCTGTCATCTTGAATGCTCTGTGTCCACTAGAAAATAATGTGCCTCCATCTGTTCAGAATAACTCTGCAAATGTTGATGAGGTTAAGCTGTATTATTGAGCTCTCCAGACATATACTATCTCTCACTGTGCACCATCCACTTCTATCAGTTGTTGAAAGAGAATTGTGAACATTGCCTGTCATCTTGTCCATCTCTGCTCACTTAACTCCTTTTCTATTTGGTTATGTAGTTTGAAGTTATCTTAATAATATTCCTTATCCCAATGGAGCTGAGGGGTTTGCAGCCCCTTAGGACGAACAACAATATGAACTAACTAGTACCCTCAGAGCTCCCAGGGTCTCAACCACCAACCAAGGACTGCACATGGAGGGGTCTGATTGTTCTGGCAGCATGTGTATAGTAGAGGATTGCAAAGTCGATCAACAATAGGAGGAGAGGACATCGGCCCTGTGAAGGTTCTGTGCCCCAGTGTAGGGGAATGCCAGGGCCAGAAAGTGGGCGAGGGTGGGGTGGCAGGCATGGAGAGGGGGAGGCAACAGGGGTTTGTTTTTGTTGTTTTTGTTTGTTTCTTTGTTTTTTGGAGGGGAAACTGGGAAAGGAGAAATTTACATGTAAATAAAGAAAATATCTAATAAAAAATAGTAAAAAAATAATAATAATATTCCTTATCCTGATTTTTTTTAAGATAGTCACCTATGCTTTCTTATAATTAGTGGTTGCAGAGATCATGTTTGAAGTGTGTCTCCTGTAAACAGTATAAAATTGAGTCTGTAGTTGTATATTACTAAGGGAGTGCTATTCACAGTTCCTGAGAACACTGAGAAAAATAAATACAAACTTTCAAAACCAACAAAGAGGCTGGAGAGGGATTCCCTGGCTAAGAACACTTGCTACTCTTCCTAAGGATCTGGGTTCAGTTCCCAGTATCTATGTAGTAGCTTAATGCCCTCTTCTGGCCTCCATGGGTACCAGGTCATACACATACATACATACATGCAGGAAGAATATCTTATACAGATAAAGTAGAATTTTAAAAAATAAAACAGCAACATATGCAGACTTTCTCTTCCTACAATAGTAATTCTTCGTTGGTAGCTGCCCACAAGCCATTGGCCCGATGATGCAATATGCAAAGACTGGGGTCACATTTGACCAATGTATGCCTAAGTGCATATTCCTAGTCAATATAAATTGACATAAGCTATGGAATCTACCATTGAGATGAAATAATCTATCAATAAAAGACTCCGGCTACATGTATCAAATCAACATAATCAACCATTGTACAAAATTCAGATTAGCAGCCCAACTCTGTGCATGTGCTATTCAAGTTCAAATGCCATTTGGCATTGTTGCGGGGAAATGGCTGCTTTGGATGAATTTCAGAGTATCTTATTTGAACTGCAAATTTACCTCCAGAAGCTGAGCTACCTCCAAGGGTGAACAGAGCCCTTGATTGTGAGTTCTGTTTTAACTCTTACACAGATGCCACTGACACATACTCCAGTAATTATTTCAAACATATAACTAGGATGAAGGTCATGCCTACTAGAGAGTGGCAATTTATTCTTTCCCCATGACAGATTAGATTACTGTAGCTCTTATCCCTTGACCTATCTGCTAACCCTCAAAGGAGTGTGTTCAAAGTGTTAGTGAAGAGGTTCAGTTGCCACCCAACTGGTAGAGAAAGGAGGGAGGGCATCCTTGGTAAGGCGACCATTATCCTGAGCTAACCTCTCCAACAGGAGAATTCTTTGTCAGTCTTGCCTCTGGTAAACAGAGACTGAAGAGTCCCATCATTGCAAGCAAAGTCCATAGGGGAAAGGGGTTATAAGGATTCTTCCTGAATCCTAGAATTACAAAAGAAGATTACATTTTTTTAAAAAAAAAAAAATTCATTCACATTTAGAGTCCTGGACTGAGTAGTGGGTACCAGATAGATTATACAGGTTCTTTCTGAGTTGGGATGCAAATCTGCTTAAAGAACCAAAATCAAATGAAATCTGGCACCTGATTTCAGACACAAAGGAGGCAGGCATCCCCAGCTTCTGACTACTTAGAACATTCTTGAGGCAAGTACCTCAGTTTGGTTCCAAAAATATGTGGGTCCTGTAGCTCCTAGGGTAAAGGACAAGAGCAATGTGGCTGATACCATGATTTTGGAAGACAGCGCTAACCAGAAATAGGAAGAAGAATTGCAGGGTGTATTTTCAAAGACTGAGTAGGAGTCATTGTCTAGTGCTACTTAACTTCTAGAATGGAAAACTCACCTCCAGCAGGCTTAGCTGACCAAGCCATCTCAACTCAGTCCACTTTCCCAAACGTATTAACCATCTTGATGTACTTTAAAATCGAACTGCTTTTGCCTGATATTAAAACAGTTCACTCAGCAAGCCTTATGTCAATCAAATGTCAACTTGATAGCCACCACTTTTTGTTTAACTGAATGGAGCTGCTAAGCAGTCAGAAGTATTGGATCACAGAGGGAAAAAAAAGGCATGAACGCAGAAGTTCAGGTTACAATCTGCTTCCACTCTGAATTCCCTGCAGTCCATACTGTACAGCTTGGTGAAAATGTTTGCATTCGATCATAAACTGGGCACATCATCTGCATGCTGAGAGCCCTGGAGGGCTTTCCCATACCCTTAAAATCTGAACCCTTCCCTTCAGGCCCCTTCTGCTATTTGAATGTGTAGCATCTTCTCCCCAGCTGCTTCCACTTTTCCTGGAATGTTCTTTTCTGGGCTAGTTGAATGGCCAGCTCCCTCTCGTTGCTCAGGTCTCAGTTCAGACGTCACCTTCTCAGAGAGTAGGTTTTTGAAGTAATACTGTCCACAATCTGTTTCTGTCCTGTTCTCTTAATTAGATCCTATCCTATCTCTGTCTGGCATTTTAGTTTATCCACTGGTGTATCTCTGTATTATCTCTTGCCTAACTAGAATACAAGTTCACTAAGGCAGGATTCTTGCTGCCCTGCTTTCTCAATCTACAACAAACCCTATCACACAATAGATGCTCAATTAATAAGTATTGAATGAATAAATAAAACTATATTGTGACAATATTTCCACCTTTGCCCCAGGCATGTGAACACAATTACCTCTGCTCTGTGATTCTTGAATGAGGAAAAATTGAATCTTATTGGTAATTACAGTAAGTTGGCATTCCCTGTTCATTACCTTGACCCCTGCCCTCTAAACTAATGATCAGAAAATGAGAGAAAGGAATCGCATATACAAAACACACTTTAAGAATGCAGAGCAGAGGCTTGAATCACAAACAAAATACCAGGTAGAGAGAGAAGAATCATTCCCAGCTATTGACACTTTGGATACAAGTATTTGATTCAGTAAGTTCCAATCAACGCTATCATTGGTCAGTCTTAAAAACCCAAAGGAAAAAGCTCGCTGCCTATGCTGGCACTACCTCCTTCAGCACGCAGTGGGGAGAAGGATGTCTCTGATTGACCTACCTCCCCAGCTCTGGCTCTACATTGAGCGAGCAGTTTTCTGATTCTAATGCTGTCTTATTGTACTGTAAAATGCCGTTTTCTCCATAGGGACAGAAGGTGCCAATCACACGTCCTGCGTGTTTCCCAGTCACTGTGACAAAGATCTGTCCCTGCCAATGACTGTGCTCTGGTGTCTTTCAGGGTTGTGAATGTTACTGGATCCAGTAAGCCTCTGCTCCAGAGTCCATCACTGCTAAGCACTTACAGGAGCCAGGCTTCCACCCTAGGAGAGGAGAACCAGAGCCTGGGCCTTCATGCTTTCCTGCAGCAACGGACGTGCCTTCCCATTGACAAGAACAACAGTTCAGCTCCAGCCATCCATTAAGTAACCCAAACATATGCTTATTGTACCCACAAAGTGAAGGATCCTAAGACAAACATTATTTAATTGAAGTAATTTGAATTTTCAAAATATGCTTCAAGTATGAAAAAATATAGCATGATTGGTATTTCTTACAATTCATTTACATTTGCATTTTGAGTGAGTAAGGATATATGTATGTATATTTATGTATACACACACACACACACACACACACACACACACACATGGGATGGCACCAGATAAAGGCAGGGCTCAAGCCCACCGAAGACCTAGCTCGTCTCCAGGAACAGCATCTTAGAATAGTTCTCAGTCCTATCCATACACAGGAGGATGATGGGACTTACCTATACCTTCATCCAGAATTGGATAGAAGCCTCCTAAGGATCTGAGGAAGGACATCCCATACACCCACACCTCACAACCTTCTGAGGCCTATTTTAACTCCCTTCGTCCAGTTCAAATCATGGGTCTTATGTACACTGTCCTAGATCCCTACCTAGTGCATCAGGAAAGGAGTAATGGCCTGAGTCAGGTGTCAGAGTCCACAGAGGTCCTTTCCAGCTTACACCCGAGTGCCAGAACAGAAGGAAAATCCTGCCTTCCTAGTTTTTTCTCCCTTGCTCTGGATGGAAACCTCTCGAGGGACAGAGAAAATCAGGCTTGAAAAATATAAATATTTTGTCAAGGCTCAGAACACTCTGCAGCTCCACAGTTGGTGCCTGCCGCAAGTCCCCTAAGCTGCTTTTAGAGCAGACTAAGTCCCTCCATTATTTAAAGCCCTGCAGGGAACAACTGAAGGCAGAGCGATTAATGATTGATCCAATTAGGGCAGAGACGCGATCAATGAAGAAGTGTTTGGTGAGCCCAAGTGCACACAGGGTGGGTGGGAAAGCTGCCAGTAGGAAGAACAGGGTAAGGTGTAGCATGTAGAATAGAGGATGGAAGGAAGAGGATGCAGAAATGGGAGCATTGGATGAAGGGATAAAGGGATGAAGGGATGGGAGGGCACCTGCCTTTCTGCATTACCCAGAATCTCCAAACACCTCAGCTCCAGGCTAATCATAGGAGGACCTCAGCCAAGGTAGATAAATAGAATAACTGAGATAAATGGAAATGAGTTAAATGGAAACACTATTTGCTCAAGAAAATGCAAATGGTCTCTCCCTTAAAGGAAAGGTGGTGGCTGGTCCCTTTTGTTGAGCTCTTGAGATTTCTGCTACTTGATTGTCCAACCTGCAAGTCCCACAGACCCTTAACCTGGGCTTTGGTTGTTTTTTGTTTTGTTTTGTTTTGTTTTTTTCCTACACCGGCACTGGGTCGGACTATGTTTTTTTTGTGTCTGCCTCTTAAGAACACAAATGTCACCTGTCGTCTATTGTCTTCGCTGCTAGGCCACCAAACCATCTGGACCAATGTCAAACCCCCAAGGAGGAGAGGGCAGACTTCCTGAGGAAGATGCTGGAAGGTGTGCTCCCTTAACAGACAACATTGCTTGGGTAATATAACTTCAAAACTGTGCTTGCCTCCTCAGCCAAATGGCTTTATGCATCAGAAAGATGTTCTGTGTATTCAGACTACACAAAAGCAATCACATTCAGACAAAAAAAAAATAATTAGTCACCAGGTGTGGTGCAACATGCTTATAATCACAGCACCTGGGCAGGGGTAGGAGAGGTGGAGGCGGGGTAAGGAGGAAGGATTATAATTTGATGCCAGACTATTTATATAGCGAGACCCTACTTTAGACCACCACATCTCTTTTAAGTGAGTGTTTTGAAAGAAGAGGCCAAATATTAGTCATCTTTGTATCTTTAAAAACCAAACGGAACTCTGAAAATGTAGGCCAGACAATAAACATGAAATGGGAATTTGTGGATGAGTTGATGCTGAGGTGACCGAGCGGATGGCTAACGTAAGCATTATTTAAGCAGCTAACATTGGCACGTGCCTCTTCCATCTGGACATCTCCATAAAGACAGTAGAAAAAGAGCGAGCCATGGCACAGTTCATTCACAGTGTGCCCTTCATCCTTGCCTGACCTCCGAAGTCACCTGCCTCACCTGGAGTTAAAGTCCAAATTATGAGCCTAAGCTTCTCCGTGTGTTCCCAGGCCTTCCTGGCCACAAGAACTCCCTGTCTCCGCCGAGCAAAGGCTGTGGGAATGCAGCCAGAAAGGCTGTTACTGCAAGATGTTGAGCCTTAGTGTGCAAATACAAGCCAGCACTCATCAAGTTGAAAAAGAAAAGGGAAGAAAGGGTTTCTTAAGCACTCTCCGGGCAGCAGTGCAAAGTGCCAATTTGGCAGCTAGCCACATGATAAGAGAGTGAATTTGAGGGCCAAGTAGATATTTCCAGTGGGACTCTAAACCCAGTATATTTACATATATCTGCATAGCCCCGGTGGATGCCCCTGTGAACTTCATTTTGAACTGTAAGACTCTTCTCTCAGCCATGAGCAGCGCCCATCTTTGCAACTTACCTACATGTCCACAGTGGCTTCACGGAATGAAGTCTCAACTATGGAACTAAGAGCTATTTGGCCCAGTCTATTCTCAAGGGACCCCGTAAGGAGAAAGAAAGGAGATGCAAAGGCCCCGTTGTCTTCCTATAGCCAGAACAAAAAGCCTGATAGTCTACCTTGACAGGAGGCCACTTGTCTCTCCCACTGGCTTGCTCACATTGTAGAATCTTTTGCCATCCTGAGTTTTCAGTTAAAAAAAAAAAAAACCCTTCCTTTAGGGCTGGA
>NW_022196911.1:58918070-58997458 GCF_008632895.1 Mastomys coucha
TAAAAAAAAAAAAAACCCTTCCTTTAGGGCTGGAGAGGTTGACTCAGCGATTACGAGCACTGGTGCTTCTTCCAGAGGTCTTGAGGTCAAATCCTAGCCCCCACATGGCAACTCTCAGCATGTATAACTATAGTCCCAGGGGATCCAATACCCTTAGGGTGTGCAGATGCACATGCAGAGAAAACACCCATATACACCAAATACATCAAAGACTCTTTACTTCACTGTTGTTGCTGGTTTTTTTTTTTTTTTTTTTTTTTTTTTTTTTTTTTTTTTTTTTTTTTTTTGAGTTTGCGATGAGGGTATCATTGATATTTCTATATTTGGACAGAAATTTGGTTTTAGAGATCAACTCAAACCAAGAAATTAGTAAGTCAGCCTCAGGGAGTAGAGCAGGTGACAGTCATTCTTGCAAGGTCTGGGCATGCTTTTGGAAGAGCAACAAAGGTCAGGTTGTCAAGGAGGCAGGGTGATACCTTAGAGGAGCACTTTCTTTCTCCAAAAAACTCAGATGCTGTTTTTGCACCAACCCCTTTCCACAGTAGCTGTTACAATAACCTCGTAATGCACGAGTGAGTTACTTAGGAACTTACCATTGGGCTATGACTGAGATCCATCCTGGAACACAAGAGAGACTGGAACATTTTAATAAAATCCATTAGTGATATGCAAAGCATGGACTTAGAGAAGTGGTGAAAATGAACTCGTAGCCTGGGGACATGGTGGTAGGGTAAGACCTTGCTAATCCAGCATGAAGACCTGAGCTCTGACCTCCAGCACCCACATAAAAGCCAGGTGTGGTGTTTATAAGCAACCCCAGCACTGGGGATAGCGTGAAGACAGGTGGATCCCAGAGGCTCTCTGGCCAGCCAGTCCGAACAAAACAAAGAGATCCAGGTTCGTTAAAAGATAATACTGAGAAATAATTGATGAAGATATTCACTACAGACTTCTGACCCCGTGTGTATCTGCACAGATGAGCGTATTTGTATACACAAACGCACACCATGCCATACCTCATAAGTGTGCATAAATTCACACACACACACACACACACACACACACACAAAACAATACACACATTCAATAAACCTTCTAGAGTCCATCAATACCCTTCATTTTCAGTACATGACATCCAGGAAAATAAATAAGTAACCCAAAGTCATACAGTCAAGAAAGATGAAATCTTGCCCAGTGGCCTGTTCTCTTGTAACCACACCAAGAACCATGAGCTCTGATTACCTGACCCCTTTTGCCTAGAGGTTTGACTCAAGGATGTGGGAAAGCGTAACTTCTATTAGCTCTGCTCTTGATAGATGTCTGTTCCTGTGGACACCTGGCCTTGCTCTGTCCCTTGCTTCATACCCTATAGTATTTTCAAGAGGATAAAGCTCAGCTCCAACACAAAGTCATACTCATTAATAAACAGCCCGACTCAACACTGGATATATATTTCTGTATAACATAAAACAAGCCACAGGCTGAAGTCCTGTAAGAAAGTCCTTGTGATGGCACATTATGAAATTATAAAACACATTACTTTGCGTAATCACTTAAAGATTTTATTATACCGACATGCATGTAGTAAAAGACATCTATAGCCAATACATTTAAATAAAGCCTTAATTTGAAGTCTGTTGCTCTTCAATTCCCTAAATCTGTGTTTGAAGGGAGAAAATAAAAGCCAAAATTATTAGCAGTGCTTGTCTGAGAACTGTAGAATTGTGTTTACTGCATATTGAGCTCTCTTCAGTGTCCTTAGTTTTCCAGGGGTCCCATACAGAATGCTTACTCCTACAATACAGACTGTTGCAGCAGAAAGACTGAAAACTCCGCATCTGGGCTGCACAGGCTCGTCCCTGGGTCTGTACAAGCCCACGTGCGCTGTCATCACCGGATTCTTCTTCTCCTTAACCTCACCGTTATTGCTGTGCTAATCACAGTGTACATGGCTCCTTCCTCTGTACTAATCATCCGCCACACCTGGGAGACTGATCGCTGCTGGAGAGAGGAGGGATCCCCGGTAGACAGACAGTTTGGCCTGAGTTCAGAGACCAGAGAGACCAGTGATCAAGGAAGCAAGACTGTTGCTGGCGAAGAGATGAAAGGCCCTCCATTTTTTTTTTTGTTTTGTTTTTTAATAGCTGTGCAGAGCAGAGCAGGGGCTACGGGTGGGGGACTTGAAAACAGACCCCAAACATATGAAAATCATGAGCCACAAAAAGCGAGGAGGAAGCCTGGTAATCGGATGCTCCACTGGCCGGAAACACAAGAGCATGAACATCAAGGAGTCTTCCCATTAGCACAGCCTGTTCTGGTCCAAACCAGTTCCCACGGGAAGAAAAAGCCCATCATTTAGTGAGTAGAACATGTGTTGCATAGTACTGGAACCGGGTGGCTTCGCTGAGCAGTGTGAGCCGTCAGCCCTAAGTTTCTTCCCTGGGCCTCAGCAGCCTGAAAGCAGCCCAGCCAGCCACACTGAGATAGTCCTCTGTTTATTTGTTTTTCCCACACCCACTCATCTGGAAAGCTTTGCAAGGCGGGACTCCTGTTACCTGGCTTTATACTAAGAGCGGCTGAGAATTGTAGCTAAAGGAAAGAGTTAACCTTTACCCTTAAGGAGCTTACAGAATAATCAGGGGTCAGAAAAATGACCTTTCTCAGGTGTGCTTACCCAAAACCTCTGGGTGGGGTGGGGGTGGGAGGCTCCTAGCCTGAGAGTCTGATGAAACAGGCAACCCCAGCAAAGGCAAGTGCATCTGTCACACAGATTGAGCAAAGGCAGGTGGCATCTATCACACAGACTGGGCCTAGATGACCAATGGCAAGGGTCACTCCATTTTTCATGACCATCCCCCAAAGGAGGAGGACCTAACACAGATTGGGAGGTTTTAAGGAGGAAGGCCATTGGATCCGCTCTTCCCTTCAACGGGGTAATTCTGCTAATGGGAAGGGTGAAAAGGGCTGAAGACCGTGCAGAGGGGGTTGGGTGCCAACCTGTTACAGGAAGCATGCATCTCAGTGAAGCCTTGATCAGTACTGACAAGAACCCAGGGAGAACTTTGGCACAAGCCCATGGAAGGGTGGCCACAGAACCACTGTTGGGGACCAGGTGTGCTAAAGTCACCAACCAGGAGGTATTGCTTATGACTAGAGTATTGGAAATCAGTAAAGCAGAGGCAGGCCTTCAGACACGGGGATTTCTTGTTTTTAGAATCCCTGAGATTCGTCTCTTTACTCTAACCCAGCCCTTAGAAACTCAGCTGGAAACACGTGGGAAGGACTGAAAGAAGAAGCGTACTTAGGAGTCCACTGGTGGGCATCACAGGTGGCAGTTGATGGAAGGGAGAGGATCAGGATGAAGGGTGGTTAAGAGAGCCTTGACCCAGGCTCCTTTTAATGGGGCATTTGGATGTAGGAGGAATTGGTAATAAAATACATGTGTAGAAACATTGATCAGATGGACAGCCCATTGCTGCAGTTCGGATATAAACAGTGCCTGTGAGACCGTGAGTCACAGCTTGGGCCTAGCCTAACATACTGCTAAGAGATGGTGGGACCTCTAAGAGAAGAATCATCATAGATACAAGTCATTTGGGGGAATCCCTACAGGGGATACAACACACACACACACACACACACACACACACATATGCAGGCACACGTGAGCACACACACCTTTCTTGGATACCCTGAGATGAGAAGCTGCACTCCACCACACAATCACCACTGCCTCTCCACAGGCCCCCAAAGCACCAATCTGACTGGCCTTGCACTTTTAACACTCTACAACCCAGAGCCGGTTGGTCCCCTTATGAGCGGTCACAGCAACAGCAAGCTGATGGAGACATCTGTAAACAGAAACCACGGGATGAATTAATCACCTTCACTATTTACCTGAAGTGCTCCCTCTGGGTGCCAATTTTTTGATGTTTCTAGAGATGAGGAAATGGAGACTAAATGGACGTTCCTGGTTTAGTAAGTAAAAGACCCACATTTGAGAAAATGATTGCCAGCTCTCATAGAGAACGGAATCTACATGTCATGGCAACAAAGACATTAGACTATAAGAAGCACAGAAAAGGGTTTTGAAGCTTAAATAACAGTTGACAGGGCAAATAAATAGGGGAAGCTATTCTAGGCCACGAGAACAGTATGTGGTGAGACACAGCAGAAAGTTAAATCCATCATATCAAAGGCATGAATGAAGTTTAGATAGATGGGTATAATGGAATGAGCCAGCCAAATTCCCACTTCAGTTGCCTCAAGGGTGTAGACTACTAGTTGTTGTTGTGAATAATAATATACGGTTCTCATACCCAGCTTCCACCAGAAACTTACTATGGTCTTCACCTTTGGCTGCTTTCAGAATCACCTGAACAGACACTGAACCAAGTAGAAAACCAGGATCTCAACCTAGACCAGAACCTAAGAGGTGAGCATGGCCTGTGGCCTGAAATGTCCCTGAGGTAACTATTGGAGAGAGCACACCAGCTTCCCCTCTCTGGTAGACTCTGGAATCACATGATAAAACATAAATCGCTGGGCCTCTACCCCCTAGGATGTCTGATTTTGTTTCCCTGAAAACTGGACTGAGAATTTGTACTTTCAATAAATTACCAGAGGACTTTAAATTTTAAAAGCTCAGTCATATGGAAAATAAGCGTATAAAATAATACTTTTCTAAAGAGAATTCAAGAATAGCAGTCAGGAGTACACCCAAAGAAACTCTACCCTTCTCTCCTGTTTTTCTGGGTCTTCCTTCTTGTAGCAATCAGCAGCCAAAGTAATGCTGTGTAACAAATTAACCAAGATTTCAGTGACTGAAAACAACTGCCCATTTTCAGACATCTGTGAGTTGGTGGAGCTTAGTTGTATTTCCACACTTCCACATCTCTTGACTTCCTTCTTGGCCAAGAAACAAATGTGTCCTATGTCAATATCATACACCCCCCCAACACACACACACAGAGGAAATTCAACAGGAAGCATGCAAGCACACCCTCTTCATGTGCAGACTCAGCAGCGGCACACCATAGCTTAGCATTCCATCTTTAAATCAAATCACACTGAGGTGTGAAGGCAACTGCAGAGCAAAACTCTGTGAAATAGCAAAGAGGGGGGACATAAATAATGGGGTTGCCCACATTTCTCTCCCTTCCCATCAACAGTTCACATTATAACCTAGAAGTCCTGGATCTAACTTCTCAGTCAGCTCCAGGCGAAACCAACTTCCTGTTGGCTTGTGTAGAGTCCTAGTGAACTCTCCAGCCTCTCTTGATTCCGGATAGATCACTCACCTGGCAATCACTTAAAGATCTTGTTTTCTTATGATTACCCTGTATCAATGAGCAGACCAGACAGCTATGTAGAAAACACCCCCAAAGTCAGTGCCTGACAACCACAACCTAGGAATTTTCTGTGTTTTATTCATACACAAGCCTACAAATGACACATAGAAGAATTACTATATGTTCCATAGGCCCTTGAGGAAAAGCTACTATATAAAAATAAATGCTGCTTTTATTTTCTATTTTGTCATTTTTCCCTAAACCTTTAAAAAATAGATTTCGGTAGAGGTGTGTGTGTGTGTGTGTGTGTGTATGTATGTTGGGAACTCTTAGAAGATGAAAGCATATGTCAGATCCCTTGGGACTGGTGGTGTGAGTTTCCTGGATTGGGTGCTGTGAACTGAACTTGGGGTCCTCTGCAAGAGCAGCAAACATCCTTCGCCAGTGAGCCATCTCTCCAGCCTGATTTCCTTAGACTTTTCTGTCACCTTGTATATATACAATTGAAGCGATCTATGTTCTGTGAAAGGGTGTCCACAGCAGGGAAGGCTCAGGTTTCATGGATCCTTATCCTTTCATATCTCCTGCCAGCCCTGGAAACAACTGGAAGATTCTTAGGCATGTCACAAAGCTAGGTAAAACATGTAGTTAAAAAGTGGAGAGCATAAGATTGTGGTCAATGGAGCCAATGCTTTGAGGTTCTCATTCATGCTCCTGTCCTGGTGGGTTGCTCTATCATTTCATTTATTCATATGTACACTAGACGCATACTCAACCAACCCCTCCTGTGAGCCAAAAGTGGTGAACGAGGTAGATTAAAATCTCTGCTGCCGTGGAATTCATAGTTTGCTGGGAGTAACAGAAAATAGGTAATCTATATTGTATTCAGAGGCAGTTATGTGCTAATCAAAGGGAGAGATCCAGGGAAGCAGAGGGAAAGATGAGAGATGGTTTATGACATGGCACTCACATTAGGTTTCAGGAAGGTCTTGGGGACAAAGAGGAATTGCGAGAAAGCATTAGGAGAAAGTGCAGGGATGAGAAGCACCTGGGACAGAGGTCAAATCAAGGGCTCTGGGAGTCTTGCATGAGAGACAGCTCAACAGGGGGATCCAGGAAGGATTTGAGAGGTCCACAAAGTAATAAACCGGTAGAAAATATACCGGTAGTTTAGTTAGTAGTATGACAGAGTACTTAAGTACATTGCCAGGAGCTTAGTGGTATAGTTATATGTTTTATACAAAGTGGGTACTTGTTAGTAATTGAAATGAATAGGATGCTGTGTGGATGAAAGTAAGAGAAAGGCCTGTGGTTTCCCCTAGTGTTCCAGTCCTTTAACAACTGAATGCTTAGAGCAAAGCATAGGTTGTGTTGGTTTTGTGTGCCTCCTGGTTAACCTGAGTTTTCTCTTCTAGGCTGAGCTGTAATGGTGGAATAAGTGTGTTAAGTGCATTTTTCATTTACCTGCTGTCAACTGGGGTGGATTTACTGAGACATAGCCCTATCTCTAAAGCTAATGACATCTGTGTTTACTATAGAAAAACTAAATTACTAGCTAAAGAATTTTTTTAAAATATACTTTACTATTGATAAACAGACAAAGAACATGGGTATGAATGTTCATATTTGTATTTGAAAATAGTCAACCTCTGTAATCAATTAAAACCACTGAATTAAAACTAGTTTTTATACCTACCACTTTGAATTTCTGATTCATATTAAGAATGTGTATGAGGAAACAACTGAACCTTCTGCTTGCGTCTCTTGGCTTTAATCTTCCATGGAGCTAGGCAAAGTATGTCTATATCTTACATTTTCGGAAGTTTACATCTACAAAGCACCATAAAGCCAGAAATGGACTAGACCAAAGATTTCAATTCAAGGATGTTTACTTACAAAAATATTTATTACTTGCAGAGAGCTTAGAAGTCTGCTATCAGATAACACTCTCTTGTTTTAAAAGATTGATTAATATTTTAATTATATAGATGTGAGGGGGTGCTCTCAAAAGATGGTGTCAGATCTCCCTGAACTGGAGTTATAGGTGGCTATTAAGCCTCCCATTGTGAGTGCTGGAAATTACACCTGATCCTCTGGAAGTGCAGCAAGCAGGCATAACCACTGAGACATCTCTTCGGTCCCTCTTTAAGAAAAGTTCCCAGGAGCCAGGCCTGGATGCACGTGCTGTAATCCTAGCTCTTAGGAAGCAGGGCCATGGTGATGTGAGGTCAACCTGTGCTACATGGTAGTCATGTCTTAAAACAAAGAAAAAGAAAAAGAAAAGAAAAGAAGAAATAGTCCTGTCCTGAAATTTTTACAAAGCTGTGTGATTTCAACTTCCAGTTTGTGAAAGGAAGAAGAGACAAAACATGAAAGATGCAATGGGTAAACTGGAGGCTTAGAACTGTACAGAAACTAGTCTCCATAGTGACCTATATGATAAAACTATGGGAAATTTTAGTTCCTCTGGTTTTGTGACATTTTTTACACAATGAATATGTTACTTTTGTAACTGAAAGGATGATATTTTTTAAAGTGTGTACTAGTGTGGATTACAGGAAATAGCTGATTTTCAACACCTAGATTTAGGGTTTTCTCATCCTATACTCTGCCCAGAAGAATAAAGGATATTTTCTTTTCTCTCACTCATGGGCTCCTAAAGCCTCTGACCTCAGCCACATTCTGCTTCAGTTCAATTTCAGAGAGCCAAGCTTTTGTCCTACCTTCTCCCTGTGTTTCCTTGAGATCTGGGAAATATAAAAAGCACCAACTAAAATACAAGAATATCAGTTGTCTTGTTTTCCTGGTTAAGCCAAGATCCAATCAGCCATCGGAGTTCCCATTAATAAGATTAAGTTTAACTGAGTGGTGGCAAATGTGGCGATGGAAACTAAATTAATTTAGGATTTTACTGGGCTACAGAGAAAGGGTGAAGTCAAACAGATGCCTTGGCAATTATCTGGAAATTACCCTAAAGCTAAGACTCAGAGGGATGCAGAGGCTTATGGCTAAACTCCTTGTCCCTTAGGAGTCCTGGGGAGAAGCAGATCCAGAAGGAACTGGGTGGGGTTGGAGTAGGGATGGGGGTATGAGAGCACTGTTAGAAAGCAGCTGTGGACTTCTTCCTTCCCCAGCTTAGAGGTTAGCCTAAGTGTCACATTGCCCAAATAGCTATAAAGAAAGATAAAATGTCCTGTGAGCTTAAAGTGTAGGGATAATGAAATAGGCCATTGTGAAGTGTGTAGCATTTCTTCTGAGGATTTACATCCTCAGGGACTTCCGGTGCTGGAGAGGATGAATGGGAAGGCATAGAAGACCTTGACTAGGATCTCTATTATTCATTCCAGAAGAATGCCTGCTTCACACTAAGGGGTAGTGAACATGCCCCACCCCACAGCTTCACACTCAGACGGTTGAGCCCGTTGGGGATTTGTCTCAGGTAGATGAGTATATATTTGGGGTTCCTTAAAGTCCAGAAGCCCACCAAAGTATTGGACAATTTTGTAGCTATTCTGTCTTGAGACTAGCAAAGGGTCTTCAGATCTGCTGAAGTCCCACTGTGGTTTGCCCCTGAGAGCATTTCCCTCTAAACTGTCCTGGCTTGTTGATTTTAAGAAAAACCTAGGCTGGGGGTATTTCCATGTTCGTTTAC
Source organism: Mastomys coucha (assembly GCF_008632895.1). Classification (NCBI taxonomy): domain Eukaryota; kingdom Metazoa; phylum Chordata; class Mammalia; order Rodentia; family Muridae; genus Mastomys; species Mastomys coucha. The sequence continues at coordinate 58,927,014 of NW_022196911.1, forward strand.
ATTCAGCTCCTTAGGTGGGATTAGAAACCTGTTTACTGTCTAAGACAATTTGTGGGGTTCACAGGAAGTTGCCTTCCCCTGAGGTGATATGAGGGGTGAGTAGGAAACAAAGCTGAGCAGAAAAGGCCTTTCGGCTCAGGCCCCTTGGGTTCTGAAGAGAGCTGGGTCAAGCATCTGCCAGTCCTCAAAGCCAGGAGTTTGGTAAGCTGTGTTTGTGTCTGGACGTCATGTTTTCCTTTGTCAGGGATGAAGCCAGTAACTTCTCTTGAACATGGAGTGTGTTAGAATTGAACTGAGCTCAGATAAACTGTCTGGCAAATGAATCTTTGCTACAGAATACGCAGGGGCACATGGGGGAGGGAAAGCCAACATCATCAGCTTGGATAAATCTTCATCTGGACTATGTTTTTACACATTTTTATTCTGCACTTGGGGCTTGCATGTTTAGTTCTGAAAAATGTTGTCATGCAACAGTTCTGCCTTCTTCCTGCTATGAGCCCTTCTACTGCCTTAGTCCACCAAAGCTAATGAGATAGACTTTCTAGGTGTGACACAATTAAAACCTAATTTATCATGATTCCATGGTACAGAATTCAGGAGGGACAGGGATTTATAAGAGAGGGGGATCTGGCTCAACCTGAAATTTCCCCAAAATGGCCTAGGCTGGAATATGCATGAGGAGGGAGGAGAGGAGGAGAAGGATGGGGTGAAGAGTAGAGTCCAGGCAGAAGCCCACTGACTGACCAGAGAGAGAATATCTTATGTATTGTATGGATGCATCACCTGTCAGTTAAAACGCTTATGGCCTATGGCTTAGGCAGGAAATGGGAGGTGGGATATCTTTGGAAGATAAAGAATTCAGGGATAGAGCCAAGTAGGAGAGCTGTCCTGAAAGACGGAAGGAGACACGAGCATTGGTAACTAGCCATGTGGCAGAATGTAGATTAAAATAAATGGGTTATCTTAAGTTATGATCCTGGTTAGCAAAGAACCTAGCTATATGGTCAAGGTATTTAGAAATATGTTTTGAGTTTGAGTCTTATTTCTGGGAGCATGGGGCTAGGAGGAAGAACTGGGTTTAACAGACTGAATACTAAATGAAGGCTTTTGGTGCATTCAATGGCCTATGGTGTAGTCCAGGCCAATTCAGTGTAGAGGAGGGGACATATACTGGGGACAGTAGAAAGAGTAGAAAAGCTCGGTGAGAAAAGGACTAACTAACAGTAGATGTGTTCATGATTGATGCAGCCAAAACTGAGCACTGTTTTAGTTGCTTGTCTCTTCATTGCTGAGACAAAATACCTTAGCAAAAGCAACTTAAGGGCGAAAGGGTTAGTATTGCTTACTCCCTCCTTTTTTATATAGACTAGAACCCCAGATCAGGGAATGATGCCACCCACAGTGAGCAAGTCTTCCTATCTCTCTCAGTCTAATCACCATGATTCCCCCATAGGGATGCCCAGTAGCCTGCCCCCCAGATGATCCTAGAGTTCACTAAATTGGCGATGGGATTAACCATCATTGTGGTCTTTTTAAACACCACCGTGAAAAATATCCGCAACATTGATGTGTAGATTGAACTAGCCATCTTCTTTGCTTCCCTGACTTCAAATGTCATTCTTAAGCTGAAATTATTGGCCAGCTTTTCTGAGCACTGGTTGTCTTTTCTTCCCCAGTCCTGGCCTACATTTCTCTGATGATCACCTGGTATATATCCCTGGTCTCTGGGGTTGAAGAGAGCTGTGTCTGTGAGAAAAGGTCTCTGACTTCTTTTTTTCCACCTTGGCTTCTGTCTTTCACTTACCACACACATTTACAGGAAGAAGGAGAGGCGACTTCCTGAAAACCCCACAAGGTATGTTGGACAACGAACAGGTGTCCAATCTCATCTAACAAACAGATTATAAATAAACTCAAAAACTCTAAGCTTAGGTTTCTCCTAAAGTAAACAAAAATGCCAAAGAGAAACTAGGCTTAGGTCAGAGGACCCAGCCTCATAGCTGCTGGAATGATCCAGGGACAAAATAAGGAACTTGTGTGTCCACAAAAGGTAGGGATGTCATCTTAGATCATCCCTGGTGGATAGTTGTATTTGCTTATATATTTGGATGAATCATATGACATTGTTGTTTTTGAAAGTTAGTGACAATTTTATATTGTTAAACCCTGAAAAGAACCCAGAATGACTTCTAGCATGCCTTGAGGATGCATGACGTCACCCAGAGCCCAGTTTCTACCCCATCTTTCTACTCTGCCCCTTCCCTCATCAGCTTCCTTCAAAGCTTGCCCATCCCTCATGAGGAGAGCAACATTCTGCATATCTGAACTGCTTACCTTTCTTGTCACTGTGACAGAAATCTCTGACAGAAGCAACTTAAGAAAGAGGGGTCAATGTGGGCTCATGACAAAGGCAACAGTCCCTTGTGGAGGGAAAGGACAACAACCCAAACATTGTGGCCCTTGATGATGGGAGCTTGCTGCAAAGATTCTTCACGTGTTGACAGATCAGGAAGCAGAGTGAAAAGACCAGACATGAGTGCTTGGCTGTAATCCCAGTGGTCTTGGCAGTGACCTACAGCTGCTAGCTAGGCTCTGTGTCTCAGTTGCTATAACATCTCAAAACAGCATCACCAGCTGGAGACCAGGTTTTCCAACACATGAGGCTAAGGGGGATATTTTACAACCAAACTATAACAACCACCTTTAAGAAGTAGACAAATGTCCCAGAAGTACCTGGAGAAGTCTCTAAAGAGCTCCTTGCCATAAAATGAAAAGTCCATTACCAAACTAAGGGGCAGCCAGACACTAAAAGCCAATTAGGATGCATCACCCTAGTGTTCAGAGTGGCTTTGATCTAACCAGACTCACCCAACTTCTAGCGTTTGAGGTTTGAAGAAGTGGGTGTCAAGGCAAAGGATGAGCAGGTTCAATCAGCATGCACTCATGATGACCTCAGTTATTAAGTTTGTCTTCTGAGATGCAGAGGCAAGATGGAGCTAACACTTAGGAAATCAACTCACAGACAGAGTTGTGACCAACCCCAAAGACCAGGGAGTTCACACCAGGTAATGCTCACACAACGAAGCAGGTTTGTTGGGGAAAACAGCCATATCATGGTGATCTAAGACTGAAGAATGTCTACGAAGCAAAGAAGGAAGTGGATTCTGTGTGGGTAAAATCCCAATCTCCCACATCTTGCTGGCTGAAGAACTCTTCAGAAACTGTTAGAGGCACAGATGCAAGTCAGCATCTCACTAACTCGAGATAGCCATAGTTAAGATTTCCAGAAACCACTGGTCATCACTGGATAGAGAAAGTAGCCTGGAGACATGCAGATCTAGTCAGTCTCCATCTTGTCACCCACAGTCCTCCAATGTTGTACAAGATACTCCAGGTAGGTCTGACAGCAACTAGGACTTAACCCCGCTAAAGCTCCAGCCCAGAAAAGCCAGTCTTCTATCTCTAGTTATGACCTCAACGTCAGAGCCATGGCTCTGCCTTAGTTCATTACCAGATCTGCCTGGTTCCTGCCCACAAATCAAGACTTCAAAGTCTTCCTAAAAAATTCTGCCCATCAACAAGGCAGAACACTTTCTAGTTAACTCTTTGCCATCTGCTAGTTTAAAGATTTCATGCTGCCTCCTTGTCTGAGTCATTTAAAATAATAGATAAATAAATAAATAAGTAAATAAATAAATTTAAACAAGACCAGTGTCCATAGTGTGTTCTGGAAGAATCCCTGTTCTCCACACACTAAACATCAAAGCTAATCTTTGGTGCTTATTGCCTGTCTCTCTCTGACACTCTATTTGGAGCCTTATGATGCTTTGTGCCTGCAGGTATTACAGTCTAGGTTTTGTTTTTAGGTATAACATTCATGAGGCAGTCTACATAAAATGAGACAGGTGTTTGCATCAAGTAAATCAGTGGTCTCAAGGGACCTGGTGCCCTCCTGTTTTATCCTCCCCTCAACTTCTTCAGATGTTTTAAGCTCCAACAGGAACCATATACTCCACCAAAAAAGACAGATGGCTACATAAGACCAAAGAGAGCCGTCAGCTGGACACTTATTTTATGATCACTCAACAGCTTGGCAATAAATATTTAAAAAAAAAAAACCAAAAAACCGCTAACTTTAACAACTCTCTGAATATGCTTCAGCCTGTGATGCTGTTTCCTTGCAAGTGTGTTGGTCTCAATGTGAGCATTCCCTCCAAATGCCCCAAGAGCAATTGAGGAGTAGATAGGGTTGACAGATGTTGGAGATATGCAAGCCAGTCTCAAGAACATGACTCTAACCAGGTGTGCAGGCTGATGGAGAGCAATCCTGGCATCTGTGAGATTCAGTGGACTAAGATCTACAGTGAAGCCTGAGGATAGAGTCCTGAATCGAGAAGTGGATAATAGGATGCTGAGCTCAGCAAATACCAGGCAGTCACCTAGCATTTGCTAATGTCGAGCAGGAGTGCACTTTGTTCAGAAAAACAGCATCCTGCCTGCAATGCCACTCCAACACTTCTGTCACAACCCAAGTGGCACTTCCTCCAGGAAAAAGATGGGGCCATTTCTTGCAGCTCATGAGCTTTAGTTCATATCCTGTGGGTGTTCATCCTAGGCTAAGTACAGGATGTGGTTCCTTGATTTGAAGATCTGAAACCTAGACTGTTCCAAACCTTAAAGCTCTCAAAGCCAGACAAGATATCACAACTGAAATTTTCCCATGCCCCAGAATTTTGGTGCCTGCAATAAAATTGTTAAAAATGTTACATACAAGTTCTCTTGTGCAAGTCATATATGAAACTTACATGAATTTCATGTTTAGTTTGAGTCCCAGTCATCGGATATGTCATTATATATACACACAAATATTCCAAATAGTCACATCCTTTACTGTCCCTACTTGACTTTCTGTTGCTATGATAAAACTGACCAAATCATCTCAAGGGGAGGGGAGGGTTCATTTGGTGCAAAGGTTATTGTCCTTCACTGAGGCGAGTCTGTTGACATTTGGTCTGTTGCTATGTATTATAATGCCGAATTCTGTTCCAGAAGGGAAGGTCTAAGCCTATGATTAAATTCTCACATTTACAAGCTTTTGCTGTGCAAACCTTGTTCCTTGACTTAAAACTATTGGTTAAATAAAATTGGCTACAGCCAGTTACTGGAGGGATTAGAGGTAGGTGGGTTTTGAGTAACCTGGCTGGGGGTAGAGAAGAGAAAGGAGAGAGGAGAGAAAAGAGAAAAAGAACCAGAGGAGAGGAAGAAGCCACCATGAGGGGAGACAAACCATGAGCACATTGCCAGGAAAACCAGCAAGTATCTGAGGCACACTGCAGTGGAGGTAGCCAGGCCAGTACTTAAAAAAGCAGATAAGGGGTGACCCCCAGTAATTGTCAAAGACAAATAAAATAACCGTAGTCTGAGTCTTACTTATTTGTAAGCTAGTCAGAAATAAACATAAATTGGTGGAACTACAGAAGCCAAGGCAGGAACTTGTAGTGAAATCCACTGAGATGGACCAGGCAGACTCCATGACAGGCTTCAAATTGGCAGTTTAGGATACTAGGCCTAAATCTCTGTTTCTAAGAACTTGCCAAGTCCGGGCAAGTCCAGGCCTCAAAATCTGCCCCACCATCTGGCCTGAGGCAAGGACAGTGGGTCAGCAGCTGTTTCCAGACTTCCCCAGCAGCAGTTTCCACCCCCCTCCACACACCCCAGCAGTGGTTCTGGAATGTCCCCAGAGATAGAGCCAATGATTAAGATAGAGGTCACCTATCCCTCCCTGGAATTCTCTTAATGTGCTTTAAATGGGGCCTTCAAGCTCACTGAGTCATCTCTATTTGGTAGTGGGAGACCCCAGCATGCTGGACTTCGGCAGAATAAATGCTCTTTGTTTTTGCATACTGTTTGAGTTCTGGGTATCATAATCATGGTTCGTTACACCACGAAGGACTTTGTGCTTCCCGCCTCCTCCAGGCGGGGATTCTGTCTGACTTTGGCTTGCATAGGTCTTGTGGATGCTGTTGAACCCATGCTGAGGTTTGTGCAACTGCCTGCTGTGTCTGGAAAATGCTGTCTTCATGTAGCCGTCCATCTCCTCTGGTTCTTACAGTCTTTTCACCCCATCTTCCTCAGTAATCCCTGAGATTCCAAGTCAGGACCAGTTTGGCTTTTCTCTGTTCTATGATGAACACAGTGCCTTCATCAGTACGATCTCATGGCCGAGTTCTGGAGGGGAACCAAGAGACTGGGCAACAGCCAGAAAAGATTGGGGTTGGGTTATGGGAACTCAGTGGTAAACAGCTCCAAATGAAGCAATGTATTCCCAGCATTGAGCTTTTTGTTACTGTCTGGTGTCTAGTATGGGCATTGCTGGGTAATTTCATTTTAACTCTTTGTGTGTGTGTGTGTGTGTGTGTGTGTGTGTGTGTGTGTGTGTGTGAGTATGTGTGTGTGAGTGTGTGTGTGTGAGTGTGTGTATGAGTGTGATTAAGTTATGTGTATGACTGTGTATGACTGTGGGTAAGTATGTGTGTATGAGTACATGTACATGACTATGTGTAGAGTATATGTTTGAGTGTCTGAATGTGTGAGAAAGAGTGAGTTTGTATGTGTGTATATGTGACTGTGTGTGACTGTATGTCTAAGTGTGTTTATGTGTGTGTGTGTGTCTGTGTTTGTGTGTTTTAAATATTTCTCAACCATTTGAATTTTGTCTTTTAAGAACTCTCTGTTTATTTTCATGCCTCATTTCTAATTAGGTTTTTATTTTCTTGATGTTGAAGTTTGTTTGTTTTTTTTTTTTAACCCATGTGTATTCTAGATGCTAACCCTCTACTAGGTATACAGCTAACTAATAGAATAGTAGTGTTCTTTGCTGTATAGAAGGTTTTAGTTTTATGAGGTCCTGATTATTAATTGTTGGTCTTAATGACTGTCCAAAAACGTCTCTCCTATGCCAATGAGTTCAAGCGTACTCCGTACTCACTCTTCTATCAGATTCAGGATATCAGGTCTTAGGTTGAAGTCCTTCGTCCATTTGCAGTTGTGTTTTGTGTGGAGTGAGAGATAAAGACCTAGTTTCATGCTAGTTACATGTAGCTATCCAACTTGACCAGCACCACTTGTGGCAGAGGCCAACTGCTTTCCAATGTGTCTTTTTTGTTCTTTTATCCAATATTTTTTTTAACAGTTTTGTGCCCGTAACAAGATATCATGGTGTGGGATTTTCCATTTGTGGCATCAGGTTTTCATTTAGAGAGAGAGAGAGAGAGAGAGAGAGAGAGAGAGAGAGAGAGAGAGAGAAGAACCACAGATTTGGGTGGGTGTTTAATTTCAGATTTCTGAATAGAGAAGCCTGAATAACCCTGTGCTTTCAACAAGGAAGTTCAAGGCCATGAGTCTCACTCTTTCATATACACCAGACTCGGGGACACTGTAGAGGTCATTGAGATGCACTTCTGTATTCTTACAATTCATCAATATGCAGAGGAGTCAAGTGACAGGAACCTTAGCCTCTTATTGTCCCCGGTGCTAAGGTGTCCTTATTCCAGCTAAGGTTTAACCCCCTACAACCACCATTATGAACCAAGAATTTCTGGGCTCCTTTGAAGAAGAGCTTATCATGTCCCTCAGCCCAGCTGAACTTACTTCTTGCCACTATCTTCTTCATCTTTCTCCTCTCCTCCATCCTGTGAGTCTGCCTACCCTGGCTGCCCCCATAGTAAGATAGACCTGTAAGGAACCCACAACAGTGATCGTAGTATCACAGAGGGCTTCCCCATGCCTCTAAGCTCATCATAGGGCCTTTTCTCCTTGGGATATGGGTACGTCCCTGAAGTATCTGTTATGGGACTATTTTATACAACACTAAGTTGGGAAACACATTCTCTATCTGTTTGCTTGCTTTGGTATAACATTCCCACCATGGATGAATTCAGACTGACATATTGATATTACTGAACACAGAACTGAAGGGAAATGTGGCCCTGTGGGATCTCATAGGCATGGCCAAGTCAAATTTATCACATCTTAACAGTGGTGATGAACTACTATATTTATCAACAGGCTAAATGTTAGGCATCTCGTGTCTCTCCAGACACCTTGCTCCCTTTTGGTGACCTCTCTCTAGAGACCTGCCTGTTGTCTCTACAGCTCCTCCGTCTTTATTTTAGATGTGAGGAGGGAACTTCAGTTGAGAAAATATCTCCATAAGATCAGGCTCTGGACAAGTGTGTAGGACATTTCTTCTTCTTCTTCTTCTTCTTCTTCTTCTTCTTCTTCTTCTTCTTCTTCTTCTTCTTCTTCTTCTTCTCCTCCTCCTCCTCCTCCTCCTTCTTCTTCTTCTTCTTCTTCTTCTTCTTCTTCTTCTTCTTCTCTCTCTCTCTCTTTCTCTTCCTTCTTTCTTTTTTTAAAATTTTTATTTGTTATTATAGACAAGGTTTCTCTGTGTAGTACTGGCTGTACTGGAACTCTGCTTCCCGAGTGCTGGGATTAAAGGCTTGTGCCAACACCACCCATCTCTTTCTTTGTTTCTTTGTCTCTTTGTTTGTTTGTTTCTTCCTTCCTTCCTTTCTTCCTTCTTTTCTTTTAGACATTTTGTTTCTTTATTAATTTATTCTCTCATATATTACATTCCAGCTGTAGTTTCCCCTCCCTACTCCCCTCCCAGCCCTTTTCTCACCACCTCTTCCCTCCCCATCCACTCCTCTTCCATTTCCCTTAGGAAAAGGGCAGGTCTCCCGGGGATATCAACCAAACACGGCATGTCAGTTTGCAATAAGATTAGGCACTTCTCCTCTTATTAAAGCTAGACAAAGCAACCCAGTGAAAAGACAAGGGTCCCCAAAGCGGGCATTCACATGAGAAACAGCCCCTGCACACTCTGTTAGGAGTTCCACAAAAAAGCCAAGTTGCACCACTATAGCATATACGCAGATAGCTTAGGTTAGACTCATTCAGGCTCCCTGATTGTCTACTCAATAGCAGGGAACCCCTGAGTCCAGGTTTGTTGATTCTGTGGCTTTTCTTGAGGTGTCCTTGTTGCCTCTGGATCCTACATTCCTGTCTTCCCATTTTTAGCAGGATTTCCTGAGTATAGGGAATTTTCTTAATTAGGGATTGATAGAGAGGTCCCAGCCCATTGTGGATGGTGCTATCCCTGGTCTGGTGGTCCTGTGTCCTATAGGAAATCAGGCTGAGTGAGTAAGCTATGAGGAGTAGGCCAGTAAGTAGCACCCCTCTATGACCTCTACACCAGCTCCTGTCCCCAGGTTCCTGCCCTGTTTGAGTTCCTGTCTTGACTTCCTTCAGTGATGAACCATTATGTGAATGTGTAAGGCAAATACACCCTTTCTTGCTCTTTGTTCGTGGTGTTTCATTACAGCACTAGAAACCCTCAGACAATCCCCATATCCTGCTACCATGTGATATACAATCATGTCCTGGCCATCAGTAATGAACAGCTCCCCCACTGACCCTATCTGACTCCATTCTACTTCTGAACACCTAGTCTGAACACCTAGGCTGAATAAGTAGCCTTAAGGATCCAGAGAGAAATTGTTAGTATTGTAAAAGAGATCCCCACCCAGCCACGCCCAAATGGCTCACCCCATGAAGTGTGCTCTTCCTTCCATGCGTGGAAACTAGGCCAGTTCCCATGACTTTCCTGGTCACTTCCCATCTATAACAAAACCTTTCTCATTTCAGATTACAAACCATAGTTCAGTGCAGTCATTAAATCTCTGAGTCTATGTAATAATTAAAACTCTGTGTAGCTCAACAATGAGTGTCTTTTCCTAAGCCTACCCCGGTGTAGTCTTTTGAGGGCAGAATGATGTGCACTTTCTCTCTAGCATCTGAATTTTCCCTCCTACAAGCTTGAAGCAAGAGAAGGCAAAGAGAAGAAGAGAGCCTGGGTCTTGCCAGTGGCTCTTAACTGGCATCGGCCAACCTACAGCCAGTTACCCCTGACAGAGGTGTTGCCACAAGCAAGACCCATATCCCCAGTGCAGGTAAATGCAGTCTTCCGCTGGTGGTTATCTGAGGGCATCTCCAACTTCTTTCTATGAAGACCACCTTTCTTCTTCAGTTGCCATGAGCAGAGACTACATCATCCTCAGAACTCAGCCCAGAAGACTATTCACATCACTGAACAGTTCACAGCATGTGTGAGGTAGGTGGCTGCGCTGTTACTTCACAAAAGAGGAAGCTGGGATGCAGGGAACAACCCCCACCATTCTGCCCACCCCCGGGGTTTCCAGTCCACCCTCTGTCTTAAGGCACTGAGCAGAGAAGAGACCCGTAAAGCACAACACTGTGAAATCCCACTTCAGAAAGACTGACAACCATCTGGACTCACCTGTGTGGTGAGCCACCGTGCCTCCAACAGGATCCTGACGAGGTTTTACATTGATCGTTTTGCTTTTATGTTCTTTGAACTGAAGATGGAACCTAGGATCTTACTCAAGCCAGCCAAATGCTCTATCGCCAGGCTATACCCTACTCCTAACCTTAGGTCTTGATGAAGAGAAGGTTGAGATCCACATTCTGTCCAGAGGCCAGCATACTAATGTAACAAATTTGTATAGACCAGGTATAGTCACATGATAAGAATATAATCTGAGATGGAAGAGGTGTGATAATGAAGTGCAAGATGTTGTATGTGCTGCCGCCTGGACTGATCTCTGGATGAGAAGATTGTCCAATTAACCCTAGCAAACCAGAATGGATTTCAATTAATAATATATCGATATTGGTTCATTGGTAATAAAAATAGGAGGCACTAACAAAACATGGAAATAGAAAATAAATAGGCAGATGACAGACAGACAGACAGGCAGAGAAAAGCCATAGATATAGATAGGTAAATATGTACAGATAGACAGACAGATAGATAAACAGACAGACAGACAGACTGACAGGCAGGCAGGCAGGCAGGCAGGCAGGCAGGCAGGCAGGCAGACAGACAGGGATAGACAGACAGGCCCTGAGTTTTTGCAGCCATTTTGTATTTCTTCTCAATACCAAAGGAGTGACCATCTTTTGCCAATGTCTCTAAGAAAGTAGACACAGCCTTGCTTTTTCTGTGACCCTTTTAGCACCATCTGTGGAAGAGTGCCCGTTTGTCCTTGCATGGCTAATGTGTGCAGAACCTCTGTAGTGGGATGGCACTGTGAAGTTTGGGGCTTCAGCTTCGCTGCTGTCACACAGAGGAGTCCCAAGCCCCTCAGTGGCATCTACAGGAGACTGTGCTTACTTGTGTGCCTCCCTCCCCAACTGGGGGTGGCTCTGTGCAATGCCTAGCCTCACCCACCTTGGGTGTCCCTGTTAGTATGCCAGACAGCAAGTTTTCCTTCCAAATATGCATGAATGTGAAATAAGAGAGATCTCTAGTTTCCTGGAAATTTTCCTTTGGGATGAGACCCAAGGCTTATAAATAAGCATTTATTAGTCTCTGTGACACACAAATCCATGCACACTCTTTCTGCCTCCTTCCTTGATCCTGGATCTCACTTCAGAGACACTCCTCAACTCCCACCCCTCCCAAGGACATCTGTGTGTTAATTAATCTCTGTTTTGCTTCCTTCAGTCTCAGGAAGAACATGTTAGGTACGGGGTCTCCCATGCTAAGGGCTGTTTACTGTTGTAACCCTGGTGCTTGCTTAGAAACATAGCTCCTCCATGGTGCTGCACATTAAAATCTCCTTGGGAGTTCATGAAGGAAAACTCTATGCCACACCCAAGACCAACTAAACCAAAATTCCTGGGGGTAGGGTTCAGGCCTTCCGTGTTTGTAAGTTCTCACGGTTAACTTCACATATCAAGTGATTAGCCTACAAGGACCAAGCACAGACCTAGCACCACCTCTCTAAACATCAGCACCTGCTTCTTCCCAGGGTGGGTTTGGAGGATGCAGGCCAGATGGCAGAAGGGAGCTTAGATGTCTGCTCAGTACGGAACAACACTGTCAGAATGGTCTCTTGCAATGTCCTGAGTTCTGACCTAAAATACAGCCACTCACTTATAAAATCTGTCTGGCAGAAGTAAAATAGCCTTGATACTTGGATCACTGAAAGGATATCAGTGCAGCAACTACCCTTCACCCTTCATTTTCCAGAACCTTCCATAGATTCTGAAACTGCAGACAAGACCAACCCCTATGTCCTCACAGCCTTTTCCCTATATATACTACCCTCCCACAAAACTGGATCTTTAAGCACAGTAAGTAAGACATTAGAATAACAGCTAACAAAATAGAGCAATTGTAATCTTCCATAGTAAAAAATATAGGCTGAATAATGTATTTGTTTCTGAACTTCTAGTTAGGTACCTTCGGCCTGTGGTTGACCAAGAGGAGGGAAGGCATCAGACGTCAAAGCTGCAGCTGATGGACACAGTTGTGGTCAGGATCAGGAGAAACAAGCCAAGGGATGAACATCTTCGCCCCTCTTGTGACAAACAGACATTTTGGATTCTTGGAATGCGGGAAGTGGGCAGGGATCCCAGTGAGCTCGCAGAGGAAGCCAGGTCACAGACAGAGCTGTGCTTGGAGGGATATCAGGTGTCCTGGCCTAGACAGTCTCATATTTCCATTTATCCGTGAAACGTTAGCAACGGTGAGCTGGTCCCTTGGGGAAAACAGGACACATGTTCAAGAGGACAGGCCTGAGGTCTGGAAACAGCACACAGGATGGGTGAGAGTTCCCTGTGTCGTGGGCTGAACTGTGTAACAGGGCCCTTTCCCAATTGCATCTTGAGAGCACCTCTTTAGAAACGGAACCAAATGTCCCCTCTATTATTGACATGGCAGCCATGGCTGGGCTTCCTCAGATGTCAGATAAAAATCTCTTCAGCATAACATAAAGTTTATTTTTAGAATTATTCATGGAAAACATTGGTGCTTGCTAATTTGCCTGTTATTAATTGATGTTTTTTTCATTCTATTCCCCGAGGGGAAAAATTAAAGCAAGCGCACACAGCACAGAAAGGGAGAAAAGAGAAAAGGTGGGGGAAGGCTACTTTAAATCCTGCTCTTAATTCAAATTGCTGTTCAGAAACTTCTATACAGAGCAAACAAGATCTGAAGCAGGGAGGCTCATTTCCATCCAACATGAGACGAGGGGAGTTGGGGGAAATCTGACAAATTATTAATACTAATATTAGAAAATGGTAGAGAACCCGCATATGCCTTAGGGACATCACTAGCACCTAAAACCCTGCATTGTGCTTTATTTAAATGAGGACTTGGTAATGCAGACAATATTACCAGGAAGTGGAGACAGCCCCAGAACAGGATGCTTTAATACTGCATGGAGGGGAAAAGCCCAAAGAAGAAGCAGATGGCCGTCTCTTCGCAGGAGCCATATAATTTCATGGTGTATTTTCTCTTCATGGCTTCACTGAAATTCAAGCCCAGGGGCCAATTCTTTCTGACAGCAGGATGGACTCAGTAGGCAGGAAGGAAGCAGAAAGTTTTGGGGAGTCTTACAAAAGTGGGGGAATGATGTTGTCCCCTTCTTGACAAAAGCCCACTGTTTCTTCCATCACTGACTTCTTTGTCTTCAGGCCCTAAGCTAGCATCACAGCTCCAACTATGCCTGGTCATCCATCCGTCCATCTTACCTCCAGGTCACTTTTTCAAGTTCTTGAGGGGATGACCTGGCTCACCTTTGGAGGTCAGTAGCCAGCTATTACATGGACACCCTTTAGGGCAGCACCTGGCCAGGGACTGTAAATAGTTTGTCCCCATAGGAGAGCATGTGGTGGGGGATCCACTCTTTGGTCTATAGCTAGCATCTCTTTGAAAGGCATTCTGGCAGCATTTCTCCAAGTGTGAGCTTGTGCTAGCAACATAATCACATATGATCCTGTTGGATGTGGCCAGACCAGAACCCCAGCAGGGACTGTTGAATCAGAAACTCTGGAGAAAGGGACCAGCAATTTGCACTTTGTGAACCTTCCAGGGGACTCTGGAACATGCTTAAGGTTGGAAGCCATTAGCCTAGAATAATCCTCAAATGGTTGCAAGTTCAATGCAGCAAACACTGGAGAGGAAGGCAGATCTTATCTCGAAAAACAAACAAACAAACAAACTACGAGGCCAATTTTCATCAATAGTTGAATGGATAAAAGAAGTCAATGTATTCACACATGGAGCATTAGCTTTGGGAAAGATCCAAATTCTGACATCTGCTATGAACTGACACATGAGGACCCTGTGCTGAGTAAATTGAGCCCATCACAAGAAGAGAAATGTTGTGTGATTGCACACACATGAAATTGCTAGCATATCAAGGTCACAGACAGAAGAATTAAAGAATTAAAGGTTGCTACCAGAAGCTAGGAAGAATTGGAGATGAGAAGTTGTTAGCTGCTAATATAGTTTAATTTGGGAAGATGGAAAAACATTGTAGAGATGTATGAAGGTGCTGGATGAATCACAATGTGAGGCTACTTTGTACCACAGAGTCAGCCTCTGTAATGTGCAAATGTTTACAGTGATGAACTTCATGTTTTGTACATTGAAGAGCAATTGTTAAAAATATAGACTGGTCAGAGGAGAATGTCTAACTCTAAGCAAGATGTCCCCTCTCTACTTCAGTGAGGACATGGTTTTCCTGGCAAAGAAGTTACCATGCCAACAAGAAAAAGAAGGAATGACCTAGCCAGTTCATGCAGCCCAAACACAACCATTTTATCACAGACAGCTCACCTGTCTCACTTCCTACAGGCCACAAAACTGAAATATCATGTTGAAGGAACTAAGCGCGATGTGACAACAGCCATATTGGTAAAACATTTGTGTTCCCCAGCAGCTGACCCTGGAAGCATCTCAAACACAAGTGACTGACAAAATCATTAATCAGCTCATATACAGGGGCATCCTGACTCTCCCAGTCCCAAGACTGTCTCAGTTGCTTCTCCGGCCTCTTATCACCTTGCCTCCTCTTAAACATCATACAATCTCACCTTCTGGAACCATAAGCCCAGTTCATCTCTCTATTTTATAAGTTGTTTTGGACATGATGTTTCATCATAGCAATAGGAACCCCCAAGACCCCAGATCTGGGTGGTAACAGCAAATGCACAAGATGACCCATTGAGTAGAGGTGTACCACTCCTGGCTACACAGCTTCCCAGCCTCTAGAAGGTTCCGCCTTACATGACGGGGTTGAGATATTTTGTTTCCTTTTGTTTGCCATTTCTTGTGGAGGAAGGATATCTGGGCACAAAGGTCCACATCACAAAGGACCCAAGAACATGCCTCTTCAAGTAAAGATGAGCATACACAGTCTCACCATTCTTCTTGGGCTCCTATAACATCACTGGAGCGGGGAGGGCAGTCTGAGGAGTTTTCCTTAATGCCCTTCCTTCTCTGAAACCAATCAGACCACAATAAATAAATAAATAAATAAATAAATGGTTTTTAAAATTAATCAATTCTGCATAATGGAGGGAATACTACAGTTGGCAATGCGAATAATCTGGTCATCTCCAGAAGGAAGCCATATAGTTTTATCATAATAAATCCATTCAAGCATAGTAAACATTTAAAACACCACACATACACACACATACACACACACACACACACACACACACACACACACACGCGCGCGCACGCGCGCACAACACCACCACCACCACCACCACCACCACCATCACCACCACCATCATCACCACCACCACCATCATCACCATCACCACCACCACCATCACCACCACCACCACCATCACCACCACCATCATCACCACCACCACCACCAAGGTAGAGGACAATCCCAACTCAGGAAGCAGGATGCTGTGGAGGGCAGAGGTTATCCTCTATTGCTCCTGTCATTTTTTTCCTGACTGCTCTTCAGGTTTAACCACCTGGTTACAATCTCACATCATGGCCACCCAATATTTAAACACCAAATTTGCAGAAAATAAACCATACACTCTAGAACCTCAAGAAACAGCCAACAGGGAAACAGAAAGCAACTGACAGGAGTGTGACCACCAGCTGAACTCCAATCTAATTAGCAGTGAATTAGGCTTAGTAGAAACTTTAAGATTCTATGGTGTTCCTAGGGCCAAGAAACTTTTACACACCATGAGGACTGTGATCCGATTTCTCACAGAAGGACCCTCCATCCTAAACCACCTCTTGGAATTTTTAACTATCCTCTCTCTCTTTCTTCTCCTGTCTTTCTCTTCTCCTCCCATAAAGCATGCTATTTGCTGAAGCCCTAAAGCATTAGCCAACACAATGAACAGTAAGACATAAGAAATCTCATCTTATTGGCAGACAAAATGCTTAGGAAACCAAGGGTCATATAATAGCCCATTGGAAAATGCAGTTTAAAAATATTTTCAATGAAAAAAAACCCACCAATAGCCACACAGAAATGATGTGGGTTTCCTGAGACGTATTTTTAAGTGGGAATGAACACGTATCCCAATGTAAGCCTCTCTATCTTAATGATGACAGCTCCCCAGCTATGGATAACCTCATTAAAAAAACACCAATCATTTTGAAATTTGACAAGATGAATATAATGGATATTTGGAAAAGTAAATGGGTATGAAAAGCTGAGATCTTCATTTGTAGATTAGGAAGAGAACTCTGTGCATCACACGGATCTCTCACAGTCATAGGACTGGAGCCCTGGAGAGGGTATGCTACAGAACAGAACGCTTGTCTAGTTCAGCACTCTGGAGATGGGGCAGCTGAAAAGCTACTTGTCTATCTTCACCTTTTTTCAATAGAACGATGTTACCAGTACAGTGCATCAACATTGAGAAGGCACCATAAAACCGAAAATGAAAACGAACCCAAGTGCACAGGTACTTATAGTTAGAATTTCATCACTGCTAAATCCATGGACAAGTAGGATTGTTTCATAGGGATGTAAAGAAAGCTGGCTAAGAAATGGAAAAACAGTCAGGTTAAATGTTTCCCCACTCCTCTACCCCAAGCTTCAATCAGCTGAAATTTTTGAAACTGAAAGTAAGAGAGGACACGGGCAGCTTGACTGGGAGACGGCTGTACTTTGAGCAAAGGCAGTAACGATCTTACTCTGTGAAATTTCACGTGAAAATTTCAGCATCATCAGTTACCAGGTAAGATTGCAAAGTGAGTCATTGTTCAGGATAAAACAGGGATATGCATGCTTGACATAAATCTAAGGTAAACAAAATAAAATTGTATTGAAAAAGTAACCTAAAGGATAAAATATTCTGATGAAAATGTCAGCAAGAGCTATGAAGGAAGACATTTTACTCCTAACCCCCGCCCACATATATCCTACGGACAAATAATAAAAGGACATTATTAGAAACCCCAACTGTGTACTTAAACCAAGGCGGCATGCTATTTGTCTATACTACAGAGGAAAAGCAGACCAATGCTGATGAGTGCACAGCGGACTCAGAGTAACTCTCAACCAGTAAGAGCGACTAAGGAAGGGAGAATTAGGAAGGGAAAGGGGGAGGAAATAAACAGTCTTCTCTCTGAATGGTGTCTGAACTCTGAGCATCATGGTGTGTCGCTGCTGTCTACAAATGACTTGGGCTTTGCGCATAGCTGCCTTGAGAGCTGTGTGACCCAAGGGGTGAAGGGTGGAGCAGCCTTGAAGACTCAGAGGAAGAAAATTAACAGTAAATGAAGTCTGAAGCTTTTGCTTGATTAGAGAGACATGTAGATTCTAACTTTTGACAGGAGACAACACAGGAGCTGTGTCATGATATTTAGGGGCTGTCTATGTTCTAAGCAGAAAAATCCTAAGTGCTGGATCTTCATCGGTGGGGGAGGGGCAGGGGGAGGGGGAGAAACTCCATGCATAGAATACAATTTAAAAGAGTGAAGATCACAAAATCAATAGGGCAGGAGTTCCAGTATCCAGCACACCTACTGAAGGTCATCGTGAGTTGTTGTTGTTGTTGTTGTTGTTGTTGCTGTTGTGGTGGTGGTGGTGGTGGTGGTGGTGGTGGTCACCTTGTTTCTGTCCTCTTCCCCGGAAAGGGGGACCTCTGAAAGGAAATCCTCAAGCCAAGAACTAAAGGGAAGCGTGGATAAAGATGGAGTGGGATTCTCAGAAAACCGACTAGAATGTGCGTAGGCTTCTGGGTAGCCACCTCTGAGGACCCACAGAATCAAAATGCTGCATACAGTTCTGAATGAAGCAGTAAAAAAAAGCATTGCCTCTCTAAAGGAGACAGAGAAACGGCGGGGCAAGGCCATATTCAAGGGGAGGCTGGGGAGCCACAAAGTCCGCAGTGAAATAAACTGAGGATTCAACTCAAAAGACTAAATAGCAAAGGGAGTTTGTGCATAGCATGAAGTACTGAGAGCTGCTCATTACTGAACTTTAATAAAAAGCTAAATATTTGTAAATTTATAGATTCTGAAACATATTTTTCCATGTTCCAACAGTTACATGAAGGGACCAAATTCCGTTTATGAATCTAGTGATTGTTTTTAAGTTGTTATTATTTATATGTATTTGTGTGGTGAGGCGGGGCATTGCACACATTTGTATGGGTGGCTGCTGAGGCCAAATGAGGGTGCCAGATTCCCTGGAGCTGGAATTTAGGCTGTTGTAAGTCACCTGGCCAATATGGATGCTGGGAAAGAATGGGACTCAAGTCCTCTGGAACTGCAGCAACAGCTCTTAACTAGCTCTGAGCCTCTCTTCAGCCCCTAAATCCAACAACAATAACAACACAATACACATATTTATTAAGTTTCAGATTAATAAAAATTTAAGTTTTATCAATAGTTCCCTAAATAGCAGTTACAAGTTGTAAGTAATTAAATTTTTTCAAACATGAGCTAGGAATAAATAATCAATAGCTTCTGAGGAAGAGAAAGTCCATTATCTTGAAGGGTGTGGTCCCTGAAGGACAGCCAAACTCTGGTGCATGGCCTCATACCCAGGAGTGTATGGGCAAGGGCAGCATAGATAGGAGTCAATGGATTATCACACACACACACACACTGGGACCTAGGGCACCGAGAGGTAGGGAGGTGACACGGATCTGGGAAGTGTTAGGGGGAGAAGTTGAATATGAATAATTAATAAAAAATAGTTTTTCATTCCCTTAAATATTTCAAATTATAATAGTAATTTTAATATAATTAATTCTGTGAAACACTTTGAATATTTAAGAAACCAAACACATATGGAAACAATACGAAACCTTTCTAAATCTAAAAGTCCAAAATAGTAAGCTAATCAACTATCTTAAGTCTCCTAAAGGAAACCTATACCACATACTGCAAACTCACCAGTAGCCATTGCTACATTAGAATTGAAATGTGTGTTAACTGTTAAGCCATTCCTACACCTCAGGACCCTGATGGCAGGGTAAAGTTGTCACATCAGGCAAGCTGAGTCTGCAGATGTGGGATATGGCTTTAAAATCAGCAACACAGTCAAATCCCATGATATCTGCTGACCTTAATTTTGCTAAACTGGATGCTTTTGCCAGCAGATGACTGCAAGGATGGTGATCCTTAATCCCCCACCTTCCACCCAGGGCTTCTTCAGTCATGTGACTTTATTTCCATGCCACCTTCTTTTATTTTTTTCAGGCAATCGTCCTCCTAACCTCAGGCCTCTGAGCTTTAATTGGTTTCTCTTGGCACTGGGGGGACTTCCCATTTGCACATGTACTTCCTGTTTCCAAGGGGACTTTCCAAGATAAAAGCACTTAAGATTTTAGACCTGAACCCATGTATAACTATTACTCTACCTCCTATAACACGGTGGGAGCCTGTCCCATTCTCAGATTAGCGGAGAAACATGTTCTGAACGAAGTATTCATGGAGTTGTGATGTTCAAAGGTTCTGTTCTCTGTAAGTGTTAACGGAGGATGCCTGACCATCTCATTTATTTTATCTCTTGATCGTCCTGATATCTTCATGACTTCTCCTCAACTATTTCATCATAACTTTAATAGATTAATACTTTATATTTACACTGTAAGATCATTTAAATTTCAGCAACCATATTATCTAGCTGTGCTTATGTGACCCTCCCCCAAACAAAAAGTGAACCCTCCCTTCTGACAACCCTTTTGTATCTCTCTTGTAAACATCATTCATTTACGTGGCTGGCAGATAAACAACAAAGACAAAGACAAACTGAGCCCCTCAAAGGAAGAACTAATAAAGACAACAGCAAACATCAATAAAATAGAAAATGAAAGTAGAACCGTGGTTCAGTGAAACTAAATCCTGATTCTTTGAAAGGACTAACACAATTAAGTCTTTAAATATATTCTAAAGGAAGCGAGGAAGGGAGCCATGGAAGTAACAAGAGATGGAGCCAAGACTCTAAAGCACATAGGTGATGATTCTCGTTTGCGTGGAGTGTCACCAACTCACATCCATAGTGTCACCATCTTGGGTTGATTTTTGCTTCTGCAGTGCCGGGGATGGAGCTCCTTGCTAGGCAAACACCCCTTGCTAAGCAAGCACTTCACACAGAGCTACATCACCGGTCCTGGCCCTATTCTTTGACATGTTTTTCTAACATGTCTGTTAGCCTCTCTCCACCCATTTATTAGAAAAATGGCAAACACAATACTACTCCATGGAACAATGAGTTCCCTCCTGCTAAGGTCTATCGCGGTGACATGCAGGAGGCATGCTGTGCCGCTCCAGGCTGTCCTTGTAGTCATTAATGACTTCTGTGTTTTCATTTCCAGTTCATTCCATGTGACAGTAGAAAAACAGGACAAGAATTAGCCGCAATCACCTTTAATGTAGGCACACATTTTGTGATTAATGACTGCCTTAATGACTCCATTAAGCATTTAAAACATGATGTGCAAAGGTATGATGGAACATGCCTAGCTATAATCCTATTGCTAAGACAGTGAAGGCAGGAGAATCAGGAGCTTAAGGCCAGCCTGGGCTACAAATGAGACCCTATCACAAAAGCAACAATAACAACACAAGCATAAAATTTAAAAACTAAGATATAGTGGCTCACAAATGATTTGAATCAATTCTAGTAATATAAGAAAGTTTTATAATAGAAAAGTACTATTTATACATATTATTAAATTAAAGATTAGAGTTAATGTGGGGTTCTTCATTTTATTTATTTATGTATTATGTGTATATAAACAATCAGTCTTCATGCACATCTGAACGGGGAATCAGATCTCGTTACAGATGGTTGTGAGCCACCATGTGATTGCTGGGAATTGAACTCAGGATCTCTGCAAGAGCAGCCAGTGCTCTTAACCACTGAGCCATCTCTCCAGCCCCACAATGTGGTTATTTTTAAGAGATATTAAATTAGGTTTAAGTGAATTAAGTATTTTAATTTGCTAAAGAGAATTTGTCAGACTCTTACAATGTATATAGAATGGAACCATACAATGCAGGATATGTATTCTTAGACTTCCCAGGGTAGGCCTGAAGCCACATATGGTACTAAGGCCTAGATACACTCTGTTTTATCCTATGTGTAACTACCTATGGCAAATATTTGAAGGAATAGTGGGACACATATGCCTAGAGCCATGCGATGGAGGGAATGAGGTAAAAGCTTCTTCTAGGCGTTGCCCAGAAAACTACTTCCTAGATGCTCTACCCCTTTGTCCCATTTGCCACGTTTGTGACCAAGACTCTGAGGACTGAGTAGAAGACACTAAGTGAGACTGAAGGGTACCCAAGGAACTGATGAGCAGAGTCTGCTCTGATATCCTGGGCCATTAGCTATCTGAATAGAGTTGTTTTTTTTTTTTTTTTGAAACAATCAAGACTTGGGGAATAGTTATTACAATCAAAATTGTTTATTATATGATCCAAACAAATGGCAGAACTTTTCTCTATATTACCTGCTGCCATGTTGAAAATAAAATGGAGACGTCTACCCACTTACAAGGCCCCCTAAATGCACATGCATATATGTTAAAACAATCACGGACTAAACTGAGGAAGGAATGGTCATGAGCTCAGTGAAGGCAGCTACACATCTTGGAGAAAGATGTGATGCAAGACCTGAATCAACACAGGAAGGTGTCGTGTCTAGACAGGAGGATGGGCTATAAAAGGGGTTCTAGGACTCTGGAACTTATGTCATCATATTCCTATCAGTGTATCAGTGTCCTGCCCACTGTGACCCATTTCATGTCATTATGTGAGAGTTGTAAGATCCATGCAAAGACGTGAAACCATCTCTACTCTACACATGGGCATGTCTGCCAGCTTACCTAGACATGATGACCTGTACCACCAATGTAGGGTCAGACATATTGACCAGTGAGTGAGCTGAAATCAAGCCATGCCACTAGAAAATGGGAGTTTATAATGGACTTGATACCAAATAAATGGGAAGGAAGTGGCTGGCTGGAGGGCAGAGTTAGAGTAACGAATCCCAGTTGAGGGAAATGCAAACATGGGTCCTACAGGAACCTTGCAATCTTGGAGCAGAGAAAAAAAATTCTTTGGAAATAAAACGTGGAGGGAAATGGTCAAAGTAACCCATTCACATTAAATTTTAAACATTACAATATACCAAACAAAAGTTAAGATACCAAAAACACACAGGAAAAAAATTCCTGCACCATTTAAAACACTTGTAGGGTGTGTGTGTGTGTGTGTGTTTGTGTGTGTGTGTATGTATGTATGTATGCATATATGGGGGAAGGGAATGATACAATGCATTATTTTATATAATTGATAATGTGCATCTACAAAGGGAAAAAGTAAGAATGCAAAAATAATAGTAGAGACAAAGCCAACAAACATTTATCAAAAGTTAGAGATGGCAACACAAAAATGTCATGATTTCTATTCATTGCTTTGACAAAAACATAGAGAATTAATAGGATCCAATGTCTGCTGTTGTGTTGCTTGTTTGCTTTTGTTTTTACCTCATTGTCCGAGAGTGAAATCCTACTGACAGAGGCATTAGCCAGGAAACTGAGCCACAGGCAGCAGTGCAGGGAAGCTCAGCTCTCTAGAGCTGCATCCAGGGTGCTTTAAGAGCTGTTGGTTATGGGAAAGGATCGCTTGGACTAAGTGAATTATTCCAGACACTATCAAAGATTTACTTCAGTTACAAAAATGAGGACAGAAGCAACTTCAACGAACTTATTTAAAAAAAAGAAAAAGTAAAAATGCATGGCTAAATGATTTACAAAGCACCATAACAATTTCATTTTAAAACAATTAAGCCAAGCCATGTGTTTCTAGAGCATTTCTATGGGGATGTGAACAGGAAGAGGTGGGGCCAGTAAGCCCTTTGGCAAACTGGTGAGAGTGGGGAGAAATGGGAGTAGACAGATCAAAGGGGAATGTTGAAATCTCTTTATTAAGAATGTCTTATTAATGAGAAGGCACAGTACTCATGAATGACTGATGCTGCCCTAAACCAGTGGTCCTCAACCTTCCTAATACTGTGACCCTTTAATACACTTACGTTGTGGTGACCCCCAAACATAAAATTACTTCAATGCTACTGCATTGAATTGTAATGTAACTTTACTACTGTTATGAATTGTAAAGTAAATATTTGAAATGGAGGGTATCTGATATGTGCCCCCTGTTGAGAAGGTCATTTGACACTCCAAAGGGGTCAAGACCCACAGCTTGAGAGCCACTGCCTTAAACTGAGGAATAAATAAGAGAGAAATAATGAAAATAAGCAGCTTACCTTTGTGTGGTGAGCATGGACCAAAGTTTCCAACTGAGTTCATGGAAGAACAAAGTGATAGTAAGTAAATTCCATTATTTGCTGGAGGTGGAAGGTTGTTTATCTGAACTTGGATGGGGACTGAGAGAGGGACTGTAACCTGCTAAGGTTTCCTATTGGACACTCTGTTCTTAGCCCCTTATTAGTTAGTAGACCTGTGCCTGCAGGCTTTGTTCCCTTCAGATGGGGGAGAGAAGAGAATGCAGTTTAAGGCTTCCTCTGGATGGGAAAAGGACAAAGCAGCTACAGGCTTCCTAGTCCTTTGATGTACTTCCAAATTATCTTGGCCATCTCTGAGAGTCACACCAATGCACTGTGGGCTGGGTGTGGAGGTACCTCAGCACACCCTGCAGGTGACAGGGTAGGAGCCAAGAGCATTTCAGAAGCATCATGGGAACTCGCCTGCATACATGGGGAAGCTACTCCCATCATGGAAGGCTACAACTTTGGTGAATGTTCAACTCACCCGAATCAAAAGACCAGGGGGAACCTCAATGGAGAAATGGCAGCTACATTATTCTCCTTCAAACTCAAGTAATAAGTCATCTTCCATCCAGGAAATCTTGCTTTTATCTACTTACTCATCTCCTCGGTCCGTTATCAACCATTGCATCAGTATTTCCCACAGGGTGCTTTAAATATATCTTATCAGAATATCTCACAGCACACCCAACACAGCATTCCAGCTTACAAAAGGGTCCATTTGCTAAGAGCCCTCTTCCCACCTGACCCAAGAGATCTAAAGGCATACTCTCTCCTGCTTTGAAATTTTTCCCTTTAATCTATCCCTTCTAGGGAACATCACAGTGAATAGCCTCACACCAAAGCCTTACACCACAAAAGCACACTTTACAACATGTGCAAAATTGTGCCGTATTTTGTGAAATTCTTTAACTTGTCCTTCCATTCCTGCTAGTGCATGCTTGGCCTTAGCTTGGTCGCTTTCCCGAGCTCCTGGAGCCTATGACCTGTGAGTGAAGTGAGGGGGTGGATGAGTGTGACTTGCTGGAGTTTGATGGGGTTCGGAAGACGCCATCTGCTTGAGAAAGTTTTCCTCTTCTTATTTTAAACTACTTGCCTTTTGAAGGTCCAGAAGATGGCTTTGGGAGTAAGGATGAAGATGGGTGGTGACATCTTTAGGAATCAGCAAAGAAAAGCCAAAGAGTAACAAGAGGCAGATGGAGGGAGACGCTAGTCTAGTCTGTCCTTTTATTCCAGTTGGCTTTCAGCCAGGAAACAAGCAAACAAACAAAAAGTGCTCCTGCTTATCAGTTAAGTATCAGGCTGGGTATGTCTGTTGCCTCACAGAGTCTATTGTATATCATGCTTAAGAGTTACTCAATCCAAAGTGGTTCCCTCTTTTTAAATTACACAACATGTCTGGTAAATGGTATAGGACAGGAAGGAGAAGGCACTCCAGGAAGAAATGGTAAGGACGGCCTCCCTGCAGAGAAGCATCCCAGCTGAGCCTTGGAACAAGGAATGGAATACCACAAGTACAGATCCCAGGTTGAAGACAACATTCTGGCCAAGGTAGAGCAGCAATATAGAAAGGTCTGAGCATGGGAAGCAGGGCCAGAGATGTGAGACTCAGTGAGACAAGTAGGCAGAGCCCAGAACAGGAAACCCTGTGCATTGTTCTGAGCAATTTTGAAGTTATTTTTAGAGACCTTTGTGATTTCATCAAAATATTAGTTAAGATTACCCTAGCTGCTGAACCAAATAATCCTTAAGTGTTCAATGGATTAACATAAGAAAAGTTATTCACGGATGGTCTAACAAGCTTGTAACTGCCCTGGTGAAGTGGTTTTTCTCCAAAGAAGGAGTCAAGATCCCAGACTCCATAAACCGTTTGAGTTCACAGTCCTTACACATAACTCCCAGGGTTGCTATAGATAAGAGACTATTTGAGAAAGTATACCAGCAATCAACCACTTTAATGAAAATAAAGGTGTGGGTGTGTGTGTACGAGCACACTAGGGGGAGAATAAGAGTAAGAGAAAGAGACAGAGACAGAAAAACAGAGTCAGAGAGACAGATACTCAGAGAGACAGAGAGATAGAGACAGACACACACAAAGAGATAGGCAGACAGACAGATAGACAGAGGATAGCAATGGCTCAACCTAATATAAAAAAAAAAAAGTTTTCCTGAAATATCCTTGGCTTTATAGCAAAATGAAAGAAAATCGATAGCCTTTGTTAACCAGTCACCTGTCTCTAGCACAGGCAAGGGAGGGACACAAGTAGGTGAGCATCTCAGAAGGCCGGTTCAGGGTGCAGGATAGAGGATAAATTGAAGATTGAGATGAGCAGAGAGAAGGAACCCCTGGAGGCTAAGGTTCTCATCTGATGGTAAAGAGATTAACATAGCCCAATAGAAAGTGCGGGAAAGAGGAGTGGAGTGAAAGGCAGTTCAGCATCACCAGGATCTGGCTTTCATCCCTAGACATGTGTCCGCCATCCAGAGCCACAGTTTCCCCATCTGTAGACTCAATTGAAGACTTGTGTGGTGGTTTGAATAAGATTGGTTCCCATGGACTCATATGCTTAGTCACCAGGAAGTAGAACTCTTTGATAGAACTAAGATTCTTAGCTGTGGCCCTGATGGAGGAAGTATGACAACAGGGGTGGGCTTTGAGGTTTCAAAAGCCCATGCTAGGCCTAATTTCTCTCTCTCAGCTTCAGGATCAGGGTGTAACCCTCAGCTCCTTCCCCGGCACCATGTCTGCCTGCTGCTGTCATGATGATAATGGACTAAGCCTCTGAAACTGTAAGCTGTCCCAATTAAATGTTTCCCTTTATACGAGTTCCCTTAGTCATGATGTCTCATCATAGCAATAGAATAAATAGTGACTCAGCCAACTTGCTTGCTTACCAAATGTGAATAGAATCCTTTTCTCACCGGTGTTCCCTAAGCAATACACCATAACAACTGTCTCAATTGCATTCATGTTTCACTGCCTATTGTAGGTAATGAGAAAGGTTGTAAAGCGTGTGGAAGAATTACACAGGTGATGAAAATGCAACACCATTGTTTCTGAGAGGCTTGAGTGTCTAAGAGTTGGGTATCCATGAGGAGGCTCCCAGATCCGGCCACCTGTAGGTCCTAAGGTACTACTTCACTCAGAATGATCTGCTTTTCAGCTAAGGAGGTGATCGGCTGGTAGATTCAGGCACCTATTTAAGGAAGATAGAAGAAAGACCGCTTGAAAGTAGTGAGGGGGAAGAGAGATTTTAAAAATAGTTTTGTTTGTGGTAAACATTGTGAAGCACTTAGTAGATAAGTTAAAGAAACTTTTAAAACTTATTGTATTCATTTACTGAGATTGTATAATTATTTATTACGATAAAGTGCCTTTTTTCATTTAAAATTTAAAACAATTCTTTATAAATTATCCACAAGAAAAGTAAGAAAGAAGGAAAAACCACACATTTGAAATAGCCAACTATAATTCAGCTAACTAAACATTAATCATAGATGTAATTATACATTCAGACCAAATTTTGAAAGCTCAGCATATACTTGATGTATAATAATGTAAAGCATGATTTAGAGACTTATCGGTTCCTTCAGAATCACTTTCGATGTATTTGAACATAGTCACCTCTTCCACAATTTCCCTGAGATCTGCCTATCCAACTCTATGTATTCCTTTTGTTAAGTTTGGAACTCAGAAGTCTAAGTTATGCATATGAATATGGAATATGGATGGCATTATATCATGCATGGTATTTTAAATGAGAATGGCCCTCATGGGCTCATATATTTCAATGCTTGGTTCTCAGGTGGCAGGTGGTGGAACTATTTGAGAAGGATTGGGAGGTGTGGCTTTGCTGAAGGGGGGGTGTCATAGGGGTGGGTTTTGAGTATCTAAAAGTCCAAGATATTCCCATTGGTCTCCTTCTCTCCTTCTGCCTCCTGCTTGTAGATCAGAGATATGATCTCAGCCACTGTTCCAGCACCATGCCTGCCTACCTGCTGCCATGTTGTCCACCATGATGGACTATCCTTCTGAAACCAAAGTCACCTTAAACTCTTCTAAACGTTTCCTTGGTCATAGTGTCTCTTCATAGCAATAGAAAAGTAAAAAGGTATATGTGACATAAAGGGTTTAAATTTAAGGTATGGTTGGTCATATGTTGCCTTAGAGACCTCTATCTTTCTCTGGAAATTAGTATTTTCTTTCTAGTCAAGTACTCTGACTCATTATTGAATAGTCTTTCTCAGAACAGACTATTTTTCACAACTTCATGATTGACCTGCTTATGAGGTTTTTTTTTTCCCCCTCAATCATAAAAATACTACATATCTATTACAGAACGTTTTTGGAATTCCAGTCAAGATGCAAGACCGAGCAAGCTCAGTCTCTCCACCTTCAGCCTTATCACACAAGAGGTATGTATTTGCCGGAAAATGTGTTAATTAAAAAACTCACATTTACATTTTTAAATGGCTATTTTCAAAGTCTGGGAGGAAAATGTGACAAGTCGCTTAGCCAATCAGCCAATAGAGAACCATAGACCTGACCTTTGTCATAGGGAATGAGTAATTCACTTTGCAGTCGAGTCTCAATCCCAAGCAGTCGAGCACAGACCCAAGCAGAGACTCCAAGGCAGATGAGAAAAGTCTCTGTTTGCTTGCCTAGAGTCTAGATCTGAGCCAGCAATACCCCACCCCATGTGTAGAAGCATAGAGAACTGAATCTGAAGTTCTACCATGTATAAGTTACCATGTGAGTAACTGCTATGCACCTTTCCTGGGGTGGAAGAACAGTTTCAAAAACTGAGAAGATAAGTAGCCCTCCTCAAGGTTCTGCATCAACTACTTTGTAAGTCTTTTACTGGCCACCCAGGATGCCCTTATGATGCAGTCCACAGGCTGTAATTTTGCTAAACCTGACTTCACAGTCAAAAATAACAAAACACACAAGGACTCTTCTTAAAAGATAAGCAGGACAGAGAAACAGACACCTCCACACAAGGAGTGAGGAAACCAAGCAGAGTACTAGATCTGTGCATTACAATTACTATAGGAAGCAGAGCCAAGTGCATATTCTGGACTATAAGAAATAGACATTTGAAAGGTGGTTTCAAATGAACCATGTGATGATCTGATGCATGTGACCTGCTCCAAAGCTGAAAACAGTTTCATCCAATGAGAGAGAACATCCCCAAGCCTTGGTGTGCCTGACTTGGGTTTTGGTTTTGTCTGGTGTAGTTTGGGTTTGGGATTTTTGTTTTGTTTTGTTTTATTGCTGTTGTATTATTTACTTTTGCTCCATTTTATTTATTGCTTAAACCTTAATACTTAGAATAACAACTAATATACAATATAGAATGGATAAACTTTTAAATGAGGAGTGGATGGAAGATGAAATGTCAAGTTGGCAGAGGAGAAAGTGGTAAGTTGGAAGATAAAGCTAAATAAGTCATACAATTCATAAAAAAGAAGAGAGGTAGAAAGGAGGAGGGAAAAGAAGGGTAAGTAGAGAGAAAAGGGGAGAGGGGGATGTGGGGGTGGGGGGAAAAGGGATTGATGGAACAACTAGAAGAGAAAGCAACTTGCCAATTTCAGCTAATATGCATTCCAGGTGACACTTAAAAAATGGCAGAAATGACAATGATAAAAGGTACGCTAAGTGTCCAGTAGTTGAGCCTTAAAAAAGAATTCTTAACAGGAATACAAGACAAGGAAACAAAGAGGAAAACGGGCAAAATCCATCAAGAGTCAACTCCCTACAAAAGACCCGAAGGGTTAATTGACATATTAAAAAAGATGTTTGGGCCCATTAGTAATCAGAGAAACTCAATTGCAAACAGTAATTAGATTTTTCTATTTTGCCAATCAGATTAGAAGGAATTAAATAATACGATAATATCAACTGTGGGAAAATAGCAACTTTTAGATAGTGCAGGAAGGAGTGTAATTTGGAGCAATTAATTTTGACATCAAGCTAATGATGCCCAACCAATGACACAAGACATTTATTTCCAGTTTTTTACCCTAGAGAACGTCCCCTGTATGTGTCCTAGGTAACAGGCATTCAAAACAAAGCCCATCGACACATTTTTCTGCAGTAGTAACGCATCCAGACAATAGCAAGCATCTTTTGGCAGGGGAATGCACAATTAAATTATGGTTTACGACAGCATGATATTATTCCACAGAAGTAAAATAAATGAACTAGGCTCATGTGGAGTAACAGAGATAAATTCCAGGGAAAATAAATGTGAGGGAGAAGGCAACTAGGGCGAGTATAAAGGAATTCATCCCAGAGAGACTGGGCCAAGAAGAATTTTCAAAACAGTAAGGACAGTCTGCTGTCTCTCCTGGAATGGGACCAAAGACATGCTCAGGCAGCATCTGACGCACCTTCACTGGGTGAAGCCAGGTGTTAAAGTTGAAAAGCAATAGCCAAACATCAAAATATGAGTGCTATTGGGGTCAACTTATGAGCCCTGAAAGTGAGGGAAGACACCTGCTCAGGAGCTAATGCAAATTCTCCTCCAGCTGTATTGATAGAAGCAGAGAGACAGAGACAGTAGGGTTTCTTAAGAAGTCCTCACTGGTGACAGAGGAAGTTGGTGGTTTTGTCAGTGAGGTGTCAGGAGGAAACTATGGATCATTTCTCAAACACACACACACATGTATGCACGCACAAAGTCTGGGGTGAGCTGACCAGAGCAATCTTAGGGTCACACTGAACCCAGTCCCTTATATACATAGCAGAGTTTGGACAAATATTTCCTTCTGTACCAACAAGCAATAGTGAACTACTCCGGATTGGCAAGAAAGAGAGTAATGATCATGATCATACTGATAGCCACAGTTGCTCATGAATATTGCTCACAGTTCTGGGAGCTGGGACATCCAAGATCAAGGCCATCAGATGTGAAGTCCAGCAAAGCTTGTCCAATGTGCCCAGAGTGGCATCTGCAACCTGTGACCTGGATATTCACAAGGCGCCGACATCAATTTCAGATACACATAACTCACCACCCAATTTCATCCTGTGGTCAAGCACTGATTATTTGTGGATCTGAGGCAGCATTTGAAAATGGGACCCATTCACCCCACACAATCTTCCAGAGCTCTATTTTGGAGAATAGAGACATCGAATGCACACCTAGAATCCCTCTGCTACTCCCCTTCTTGAAGAGGGAGGAAAGTCTGAGGTGTGGTGAGATGCCTTTGGCCTGAGGAAACTCAAGGTCA
This sequence comes from Mastomys coucha, assembly GCF_008632895.1. Taxonomy (NCBI): domain Eukaryota; kingdom Metazoa; phylum Chordata; class Mammalia; order Rodentia; family Muridae; genus Mastomys; species Mastomys coucha. The sequence continues at coordinate 58,957,931 of NW_022196911.1, forward strand.
GTGCCTGGAGAAACACATGCAGTTGTGTCACGTGTCATGTGACTGAGCACACAGATAAAACAGCCAGGACAGAGAACCTGGGAGAGATGCTAGCATACTACCTAGTGCTAAAACCAAGCTTTCCTACACTCTAGATTCCAGCTTCACATAGAAAGCATGAGGCAGGGCTGAGTCTGTACTTAGAGCCATAACTTTCTTGAGATTGGTATGAACCTTCTTTAGATAGTCTTTCCACTCACCCTGCCTTCCTGAGCATCTGGCACGCTACTCCCAAAGCTGTATCTTAGCTGCAGATCAGTCGCTATGTCTCAAAAGCCTCCTTCTTCTGGAGTTTAAAACCCAACCACTACTCAGCTGCAGTTAACACCCCCTCCTTATGTCCGCTCTGACTCAAATATCTTCTACAATAATTCTGTCTCAAACTCTAGGACTCTCTTCCCCCAACTCAGATCTCAGGTCCACTGTACATACAATATGGCCCCCCTCTGCAAAAGCCCCAGAGAGGCCTCTTCAACCAGTTTGGATGTCTGCTCTCCAAAGAGTCTGTTTTCTTTAAAAGGAGCCATACCCTCTTCTGAGTTACAAATCTAAAGTGTGCCAGTGCACAGATTTATAAACATGTCTAGTGTAGCACCAGACCTGGAATTTTCCATCAGAAATGAAAATGGCCACATGGTATGTCCATATCAGGCCTGGCTCCATGCCAGCTCTGTTCTGTGGGATATTCAGACAGTCTGGCTTGAAGTCAAGTCTGATGGGGTATTCCTGAGAGCAGGTACCCAAGAGACTGGGTCCTCTTGTCCCACGGAGCATCTACACTACCCTGTATGAACAAGCTGAGACTCTGAATGAAAAGAAACCTCAAAGCCACATATTGCTACACTGAATTCCAGCTTTAATTTATATTGAATTCTACTCATTGTGAGATGGATAAGATTTGGCTACTGTGCTCCAATGTGACCAGGACAATCAAGATGTAGCACACTTTCCAGAATCCAGGTTATTCCCCAAAGTAATTCACCTGTGACTATAGCATAGCCTGGCAGCTTCACACTAACAGCATAGGACTCTATACACACCCTGGTGTCTGTACTACTTAGCCCATCCTTGCCCACTGGAGAGTTCGGCCTCTTTAAAAATCTCAAGCAGAATTTTACGACGTGGACATGCCACAGTTGTTGCTGTGGTTGGTGATTGATGTTGCTTCCTGTTCAAGGCTGATATGCAATGAGGCTGCGTGGGTGTTCGTGCGAATGATTCTTGTCTTAAATAGATACCTGGACTGAAACCATTGGGTCTTATGCCAAGTGGAAGTCTGATTGTATAAGACCCAATGATGGTTATATAAGATGATGGGACCACTTTTACAGTATCATGCAAAGCCTCCAGTTGTTCCAGTAGCCTGCTCCACACTGCCTTTGTCACTATTTCCATGAACACAGTGTCTCTTAGGTTGTATTGTTGAGACTTATTTTTATCTGGTAACTAAAAGTGATGAATGTCTTTCTAGGTCTTAGTTGACCAGTCACAACTTCTCTACTGAAGTATGTCTGCAAATCTATAACCCACTATATTTTTATTACTACTTATGTGTATGTGGAGGGGTGCCTTATGAGTTTATATGCACCACATGCATGCAGGAACCAGATGTACAGTCAGTTATAAGCTGTCTGATAGGGGTGCTCGAAATTAAACCTGAGTCCCCTGGAAAAGCAGTGAATGCTTTTCATAACTAAGTCAGCTCATATCACTTTTCAAAAGCCAGAGTAGAAGGACCTCCTTCCACTGGCTTCTCGGGTAAAGTGCTTGCTGCCTAAGCTTGGTGACCTGAATTCAATCCTTGGGACCCGTTTAAAGGTAAAAGGAGAGAATCCACTCTACAGGATTGTTCTCTGACTACCCATGTGCCATAGCAAGCATGCACCCACCACCCAGCAGTAATAAAGGGCTTGTTTCAGAAAGTCTGCATATAATAGAAAAGGTTTAGGTTGAAAGCCAAAAGAGCAGGGCTCAGATCGTTGCCTCCTAAGTAGCTGTGTGTCTTGGACAAGTGATTCATGGCCTGGAGATATCAGCGATGAAACATGACTAGATTATCTTTAAGATCTTTTCCCGCTTCACAGGCTACAGCCTCCATTTCTTCATTTTCAGGACAGCCACATCCCCGGGGCGTAAAGAAGCACATTGTGGTGAAATTTAAAAACTGATGGAGATGCCGGGAGTCCCCAGCCTCTGTGCATGCTCACATAGCAGAATCGTGGCATGCTCACTGTCACACAACTAGCTAATGGTCCAGCTAACCTCAAGCTTCTGGCCTCGGCATCGTCAATGGAAGAACTCACCAAGACTCTGCTGTGATGTCTAAGGAAAGCCCTTGAGAACATAGCTGGGCAAAAGGATTTTTTTCCCCTAACAACACTTGAAAGTTTTCTTCTGATTCCTAACTAGGCACATGAGCCACAGAGGGAAGGCATGATAAGAAAGACTTGGAGGGGTTCGGAGCCCAGCCAGTCTGGTTGCTGGACCATCCTATTGTCGCAGGTGCATTCCCATAAGACATAAAGCCGGCAGCTCAGCCAGGCAGCCAGTTTACAGAGCTGTGACTCCTATAAACATTGCCCTGCAAATTACATTTGCACTGGGGTCTCTAGAAGGAATTCTGTAAACTGACAAGTACTTAGAGGCCAGGGCATATTCCTCCACAATTACAGCATGCTGTTCCCATGGGTGTTAATGTTTATAGAAGCCTGGTTAACCTTGCACAGGACCTGGGACCACAGGGCCCCGTGCACCACTCACTGCAGGCTGAAGAATGCATGCCAGCAACATGCACACTTAACATAGAGGGGACAATCGCAGCTTGTTCTCAGGGCCAGCGTGAGGTCGCTGGATCTAGCTCACATAGCCTTGGGTCCCTTGATTGCTCGACCAAGGCCTGGAGCTTCACTTTCCCTAACAGCCTTGATTTAATGGCCTGTGATTATTGTCCTGACATTGTACTACTGAGTTGTAGTTACACATTCATTTGTAAAAATTTCAAGACCCCTTAGGAAATAAGGGGCTTTGTATAGCTTTGGAACATAACCCAGACATGCTGAGAGTCTGGGCAATTGTTTCAAGTAATATGAGACTGCTTTCATTGCACTCGCAGGGAGAAAGGAGAGGTGGCAGCACAGCAGCTTGTTCTGAAAAGTTTACAATCTATTGCTTTGGGGTTAAAAAGCAATTAAAAATTAAACTTTGAAAAAAAAAAAGCAATCAGATCCAAGAGGCTATGGATTTAAATCACAGCTAGGAAGTATTGATGTAAATCAATGCGAGTCCACAGCTGAAACAGAGATGGGCCAGCTAGAAGGAAAAATCCTCAGGATACAGATGGTGCCTCGCATGGTCCTTGGGGCTTGATGGAGTTCCCGCAGAGAATATGGAGCAGGTGTTGGAATGTGGATGGCACAGGTAAGGAGAGAGACAATCTGAGGAAGGCTGCCTGACCTTCAAAGCTAGAGCTGTAACCTTGAGTCACACAAAGACAAATGGGGTCCTGAGAGTTAATGGCCTTCAGTACTGAAGGAACACACAACTCAACGTGCCCCAAAGTCTTCCCAACCCCGAGAGAGAAAACTTGAGTCTTGATGATCACTCTCGGTCTGCCCAGTCCAGGGCTTTGCTTGTGCCAGAGCTCTCTGTGCTTTCCCGAGATGCTCTCTCAGCTATACCCAACTTCTTCCAAACGCTAGATGCGAGCCCACCTTTGTATTGTCTTTTTATCTCAGCTCTCTTTTGGCCAACTGAGTGTTCAGCAGGCCTGTCTCCAGGGATCTTTTCTTCCTCTTGTCAGGCTTACTCCTGTCCAGAACCTGTTTACCTTCCAATCTGATTGATCCATATTATATTTAGATTGCAATAAATATATGGCATCAATCATATTCATGTTTAATAAATTCTTTTTTAAAAATAAGGAGAATAAATGACACTTCTGCGGCTTAACTGTAATGATTCCAAAGACAAGCAGCGTCAATTTCAAAGTGGTCATTTGGTAACTATGACAGGCATGAGTTAATGAATGAACGAGGGAATGAATGAGTGGAAGGTCTCTCCATTACACTCCATTGCACAGCAAGAGCCTTTGCTCTCAAGAGTCATGTCAGACTCTGAGACCATGATGAGGTGTCATCAAAATTAATGATTGAAGCGTTTGATTTTATATTTTGTATACTTATTCTGGGGGGAAAAAAGACACAAGCCCTTCCACACTTCCTTTCATTCTGCCAATGGCTGAGACACAAAAGTCAAGAGGGCTTCATTCTCTGACATCCTGTTTCTGGGTTTTCTCAGGGTTGTTTATTTTTGTCATGTAGGGAAGTCCTCTGATTCAGAACAGAACCCTCCTGCCGTAATCTCCAACCTGGTATGCCAACATCAGCAGTTCCTGTGAGTGGCTTCTGCTGTCTGGGGATGCCTTTTCCTGAATGATCCTAACGTGAGGAAGGCACAATTAAGACCCAGAATGGTCACTGGTTGTCCACATCAGGCACTGTGAGTGCAGAAGTAAGACCTGGGTGTTACTTCTTGAGCTTCAGCTGCTGTTTCTGTCTTGAATGGTTTGGGTTGGTCCATGTAGAAAGCAATCTTGCAGGAAATTGTTTCATGGAAGAGTATACAAAGAATGGATATGAGTAAGGACAAACTAGATCCAGCTACCAGGACCCAGCGCCCTTGAGAAGATGAGAGTCTGATCAAGGATACTCAAGAAGCAACAAGACAGAGGAAAATTTACAGGCGGTTTCCATCACTCCCAATCTTTGTGGGCTATAAGATGCCATGCAGTACACTGCATAAAGCACTTGCAGAAACGCAGACCTCATTGCCCATGTGCAAGATGATCGAATAAATATTCCATTTTTATGCTCCTTGAAGAACTTCAGATCAGGGCTGGAGAGATGACTCAGTGATTAAGAGCACTGACTGCTCTTCTAAAGGTCCTGAGTTCAATTCCCAGCAACCACGTGATGGCTTACAACCATCTGTAATGGGATCTTATACCCTCTTCTGGGGTATCTGAAGAAAGAGACAGTGTACTCACATACATAAAATAAATAAATCTTAAAAAAAAAAAGAACTTCAAACTTAAGCAGGCTGTATAATCAGCTATGTTTCAAGGATTAGGTCTCTGACTGAAGCTCTATTTCAAATAGATGTCACTATTAGCTAAATTAGGATATACATTGAGATATAAGAAATCATCGGTCATATCTTATCCTAATCATCTTTGGAAAAGACTTCTCAGAGAACAAATATTTCAGCAGCTACTGGGAAGGTAGGATCAGGTTATTCTGCTAAACTCAGATTAAGTCCACAATATCACTTCTGCAAATTGGTATCTTTAATGTAACTTCCCACCTAAACTAGCCCTCTTTAGACAGGAGTACAAACTAAGTTCAGTGCAATGGGTGCCAACCCAGGGCTTTTACACATGCTAAGCAGGTACTTTATCACTGAGCCACACCTCTAGCCCCTCAGAAGACATTTTCTCTGTGTTGAATGACATGAACATGGAGGAAATTATTTTGGAGGAGATAGTCTCCTCCAGCTAAGAGATGTCAGAAGATGGTACCACTAATTCAAGATTTCTACCGACTGCTTGGTTTTACATTCCATGTGTAAAGACATTGACTGTAACTGGGTCACTGAGACTCTCAGGCACAGACAACAACTCTACCGATGCCTGCCAGGTGCATCTGTATCATCAGTTAGCACAGAGCTAGCTGCCACTAAAGATTCCAGTCCAATAGTCAAGAAATGCTCTTCTCCAAAGATGGCTGTTGCATTTATTCTTGGAAAAACACATGAATCTACTTAGGAGAAAGAACTCCAAATAAGGGTCCCAGATTTTATGAGTTAACCATTCCATTCCTCAGCCCTGCAGTTTCACACCTCCGCAAGCTCTCTCAACATCAACAAAATGCCAAAGATTTGATGGGGAAATGGTGTTAAGTCTCATGTTGTTTCAGGAATTTCCCAATATGCATTAAATTAACTTTGGGGCCATGTGAGGCTGGATGGTAAGAAATCACTCCATTGGACACAGATGGCAGCTAATGTTCCCCGCAGCTGTCACACACACAAAATCAGATTGGGATTAGCACTAACCTTAGAGTGGTCACACCCTGATGGGATGGTTTCTCTGTAATACACACCAAGCTTAGCGTAATGTCCCTGAAGCCACATGACCTCAAAGGTCTTGGGAACACTCCATCAAAGAAATCTGAATGTGGGTTGAAATTACAAAGCACCAGGCCCACAGTTCGCAGGAATTTATCTGCTTTTGTGTCAAAGGGCTTTGCATCCACCTAGCTTTGGTTTGACTTGAGTGAGATATTTATAGGCAGGCTGCTCTCCCAGGCAGTCACCCACCTTCAGATCTTGTGCTCACTGAACACCTGCTGGAACCCAAAGTCCACCTGCACTAAACACTCAGGTCACCCATATCACCATGAACTCTTACAGCCATACCTGGACAGTCTCTGCAAGTAAAACTCAGATACAGCCAAACCTTCTGTCCTTAGGTTTACACTTCCTTCACAGGGGGCGGGCACCATTTCTCAAGTTCTGAGATCCTGCTATGTTCACAACTGTGAGGTGATGCTCTGGTGGGAAGACTCAAGATTCTGTCCTTGACCGGTTGTATTTCTTAGAAACAACCATGGGTGGTTGAGAGTCAAAAATGATGATTTAGGAAAAGAATCAAGTTGGGTGATCTGAATTTACGGCAAGATGAGGTGTGACTTTTAATTAGTGAGGTAGATTTTGTTTTATGGCTTATGCACATGGTCTTAAGGCAGTTCTGAGAGCTTTCGTTCCAATAATGCCAATATTGTAGCAATTTGGATGCTAAGAATGTTTACTTAAACAGTCAGTTTTATTACCTGTCATTATAGCTTGCATGAGACCCCTGCAGGCAAAGTTCTAGAAGGAAAAACTTTTCCTTTAACTCAAACTTCTTACTCTTTGAGGATGCGCTATCCTCTACGATCCTCAAGACTGGTCAAGAGAACTGGGTTCTTCTGCCCACTTTTCCACCTTTGTAGGATCCTGGCACTGAGCTTTCTCCCAATATCTTCATTCATCTTCCCCAAGATCATGGGTTGTTTTGTAAGAAGGCTAAAAACTCAGCCAGTCGAGTAAAACAAAGTTTCTTTCCCACCCTATTCTACGGTCATCATCTCACAACAGCTTCAAGAGGCTCCAGAATTTGGGAGATCTGAGCTCCTCAGTCTCTCTGACTCCCACCCCACCCCACTCCTGTGCCATCTTGTATCTAAGGATAGCTGCTCCACACCTGCTAACACAGCTGTAAGACAGCCAATGGGAGGAAGAGAGAAGGAAATACTGATTTTTTTTTTTTTTGAAGCACCCAGCCTTGCTGATCAAATTGTTTCTTTGATTCTGTTTGAATTCTTCTGGCCAGTGTGTAGCTGCAAGCAGCCTAGGAGGTGTGGCTTAACTCCCAAGTTCACATCCAGGTAAAACACAGGATTTTGTCATTAAGTTAAAAAGGAAGGAGAGGACATTGCAGGGAAACAAGTAGACAACAACATACAGAATCTTAAGGACATTATTTGCTTTCCAGTGTGACAGATGGCTTTAGCTATGCTCCAAGGAATTAGGGGGAGGAAGCTGACCACATCTGGGAGAAGGGAAAACAGCCAAAAGATACTAGTCAGGATGTGACAGGAAAGAGATGACTGGCCGAGGAGGTCCAGTTGGAGCAGATTTGTGAGACCATGTAAGCTTTCACCAGGAAATCCCCAAACTGGCTAGGCTGAACATCAGGCTCTGTTGAACATAGGAAGTCTATTGGTTCTTACATGTCAAAGGAGAGAATGACCTCGAAAACTGGAGAAGCCTGAGTTGTCTAGGCTTAAGCCGGCTCCTCAGTTCCTCCATCCAGTTCCCATTTCTCAAAGACAACCTTTCGCTCTCCAGGGCAGGAGTCTGTTCCGACATGTTTGGTTTTTAACAAATGGCAAGCGACCAGTGAGGGATCACGGCTGCGGGCGAGAACAGTGGAAGAGCATGTGGGATTACTAGAAAACACGTTGGAGGGAATCATTAAACTCCCTGTGGTCCTTTCTTGGCAAGAGCTGGAGAGTTAGCACTGTCATTATGCCACAAAGGGAAGAGGGTGTTTAATAAGTTTAAGATCAAGAAATTCTACATCTGGCTGATCACCACACCATGTGGATTGATGTCTCTGACTCAGGAAATACCATTTGACCATGAGGAAGAACTGCTCTCTCCTCCAGCACCAGTCAGTGCCTAACACTTGGGAGGCCAGCCCTCTTGTTACTCAGTCCCCACGTCTCAGTGAACCCAGGAGCCCAGAACCTTAAGCCGAGAACAGTCTTTCACACGCGTACATGTTGATTATCACTAGTGTGTGTGTTTTAAGTTGGCCTTACAAGAAAGTGTGAATATTAGAAAACTTGAAATTGTGCAAGACATATCTTGATCATATTTCTGAGCCAAATATTTATATTTTTAAAAGGACCAACCAGATACCGAGAATAAGTGTTTAAATGCTTGCAGTTAGGGAAATTTCAGAACCAAATGGAAGAGGGGAGAGTTAAAAACAGTGAAGAGCATAACTGTGCATCAGATTTTCACCATTCTTTCTCCTCTTTCTCCTCTGACCTGCCTCTGTTCCCTCTGCTCCCCTCTCCCCTCCTTCTTACCCTTTTCTTCCCCTCCTCCTCTGAGACAAGGTCTCTGGACGTAGCCTCCAGCTATGAAGCCTATCTATCTTCCTCCTGGCAATCGTCTTGCTTCAGTCTCCTGAATATTTGGATGTCAGACATGCCATGTGCCACCACACTCCATTTGGTATCACATTTAACACAATCAAAGCAGACGCTCTGGGTGCAGAAAACAGCAAGATGGGGTGCCATCGCATGTTAGGAAAGACGAGCGCGAAGCTCAGAGAAACCCAAGATTACAAATTCTGAACACCAGCGTAATGGCACCTTAGGGTCTGTAATCTCATATTTGGAGGCTGTAGCAAGAGGATTGTGGGTCAGAGCCCAGCATGCCCTGCACGGAAAGTGTTTGTCAAGTTAATAGTAGCAGTAGCAGCAGCAGCAGGAAGAGGAGTAATATAATATAAGGGCCATGGGTAAGGCTGAGCAGTAAATCACCTGCTTACATGACCAAAGTCCTCAGCTCATTTCCAAGAGAAAACACAGATATTGGGAGAGAGGCAGAGAGAGAGAGAGAGAGAGAGAGAGAGAGAGAGAGAGAGAGAGAGAGAGAGGTCATATCAATTAAATAATTAAAATCAACCCAGTTCTTAAAGATATATGTGAGATGCTGGAGAGATGGATTAGAGGTATAAACCTATTTTCCTGCAAATCTGATCACCTGAGTTCTAGATATTCAGAACTCACATAAAGAGCTGCACGTTAAAACTCTGTGGAGATAGAGGGTGGGAAAGGAGAGCTCCCCCCCCCCCCCCCCCCCCCGGCCCCAGGAGCCACAGGCCAGCCAGAGCACTCAGCAAAGTGGCAGAGACAAAAAGGCTCTACCAGAGAAACAAAGTGGACCCTCAGGGACCATGTCCCTGAAGAAAATTGACTCTACCCCCCCAACCACAGCTACCAGCTGCCGGTGTCTTCTCATTAGAAGAGGGGCTTCATGAGCCCCACCCCTGGCCATGCTGGGCCATTAGCTGGCTTGGTCATGTGTATGTTTTGTATATGCAGTCATAGGAACTCCTGAAAGTTCAAAAGGTCCTGCCATGCCCAGGGCACGTTTCTCCTCACACGTTCACTGCCTCTGGTTCTCACAGTCATTCTGTGCCTTCTGCCTTGCTGGTCCCTGAACCTTTTGGGCAGAAGTATAATATAGCCACCCCCTTTAGAGCTAAGCCCTCTGCCATCTCCTATTTTCCACAGCCCATCCACTTGTGGGTCTCTGTCTACTACGAAAAGCAGTTTCTCTGATAAAAGGTGAGAGATGCACTAATCTATGAGCACAGACATAAGAACATAGGGGGAAATTGGGGTGGATTTGATCAAAACACATTATATGTATGTGTGAAATCCCAATTAAAAATATGAAGCACACATCATGTACATATATAAGTAAAGGCATTGCCTATATTAATTGTTTTAAGGTTTATTTGTGTCAGGTGTACATTTTTGGTTTTGGATAAGCTACTATTTATTGCATTACAGTTTTTCTTGGCTTTTTGTTCAGAAACAATAACTTGAAGAAATGGTAACTTTTCGAAGATTTTGAATAAATATATTTTAACTTAATGATTAAAAAATAGAAATGAAGCCAGGCAGTGGTGGCGCATACCTTTAATCCCAGCACTTGGGAGGCAGAGACAGGTGGATTTTTTTTTTCTGTATATTGCTTTTTACTATGTTTAGGTATGGGCCTTGAATTCCTGATCTTTCCAAGACTTTTATCATGAATGGATGTTGGATTTTGTCAAATGCTTTCTCAGCATCTAATGAGTTGATCATATGTTTTTTTTCCTTTGAGTTTGTTTATGTAGTGAATTACGTGGATGGATTTCCATATATTGAACGACAGGTGGATTTTTGAGTTCAAGGCCAGCCTGGTCTACAGAGTGAGTTCCAGGACTGCCAGGGCTACACAGAGAAACCCTGCCTCGAAAAAACTTTAAAAAAAAGAAAAGAAAAGAAAAAAAAGAAATGGCGAAGATACTTTCCAACTCATTCTAAGAAGTCGTTGTTACTCTGACACCAAAACTAAACAAATATCAAAAGAATAAAAATACAAAAATTGCTCTTCATCTCTTGCCTCTCTCTTACATCTTGCCCCCTTGCTCCCCTTCCATTCTCCCCTCTCTCCACGTGGTCATGGCCGGCCTCTACTTCTCTACGCTCTCCTTCTCTCTGCCTTTCTCTGCCTTTACAACTCTCTTAACTTCCTTCCCCATGCCCTAAATAAACTCTGTTCTATACTAAAAGAAAAAAAAAAACCTCAACAAAACACTTGGCAAACCAAGTCTAACAACATAAAAATGGTGCCTTTATCAGGAGCTGTATATCCTGGAATTTCCAAGATTGATGTGAAACATTGTATTAATGCAATGAAACACAAATCCAAATTTCAATAGATGCAAAAAAAAATCCTTTTTAAGAATCTAGTATCTTTTGTTGTGTTTGAGCTGCTAAACAACTTAGGAATAGCTAGAAACTGTCAGTGGATGAAAACTATTGCAGAACAACAGCTAACATCATGCTGGCAGCTTTCCCTCCAAAATCAAAGCATAACCCAGAATTCCCCATTCACCATTTCTATTCCACACAGACTACAACCATTTCTAATCAGGTAATTATGTAAGACCATGAAATCAAGTGCATCAGAGTGTTGTATAGCAGGTTCCTCTGAATTGAATCCCTCCCTCCAAGGAGTTGAGGAGGGGCTCCTGAGACCCTGGAGATAAACAAAAATGTCACATGTCTGGGAAAGAGAATTTGCAAGATTCTCAAAGGCCCCTCCCCAAATGTGTTGGGGAGGAGACTCTGGCCAGTGAGCTGTGAGAGGGGATTCTCGGTCCTATATAGTGAGCTGTATGTGACTTGGGAAGAAAGCTCTGGGCTTGTAGCTTTTGTGAGTCATCCCGTGTTGGGGTGGGCTGGACAGTGAGGCACTACTGGAGCCATCCCTTCTCCTGTAAGGAATGCCTCACCCATACTTTTGTTAGTAACCCTAATAAAAACTCACCAGTTCACCGAGTTAGACTTTGATTCCATTGCTTCTTCGGTCTGCTGTGGGATCACAGTCTGAATTGAGTAACATCTGGTGTGGTGCAACTCCTCAGCAAAAGTCTCATACAACACTAGGTCTGAAGGAGCTGAATTATCTTCATCTGCTAATGTAAACTATCTTGGTGGCATGGTATTGTGATGGAACACCCCGACAAAACTATTCAAAGCAATGACCAAAGAAAGAGCGCTCAAAAAGCAAGGTCATTATATAAAACTGCAGTTTCATAGAGTAGTTGCTAGAAAGGAGATTAAAGGGTAAATCCATTGAAAACAGTATCAAAAAGAATAAGATGTTTCAGACTACATTTAACAAGAACAACAAAAATTCAAACGTTGCATTGTGTGAACTATAAAACTATTTTTCAGTGCTAAAGGGTAAATAAGTAGAAAGACATCTAGGTTCGTGCATTAGAGACTTTAGATTGTTAGTATGACAGTACTCAAACACAGACTCAATAAATTCCAATTGATATTTTTCTAGTTTTAGCTATCAACTTAACGCAGCCTAGAGTAACCTAAGAAGAATCTCCACTGAAGTATTGCCCAGATCTGACAGGCCTGTGGCAGATTGTCTTGATTGTTGATGTATGAGGGATGGGTCCACTGTGAGTGGTACCATGCCTAGGCAGGTGGCCCTGAGCTAGATAAGAAAGCTAGCTAAGCATGAGAGCTAGGGAGCAAGCCAGTAAGCATTGTTACTCCATGGTTTCTGTTTCAAGCTCTTGCTTGAGATTCTGCCCTGAATTCCCTTGGTAATGGATTGTGACCTGGAAATGTAATCTAAACAAACCCTTTCTTCCCCAAAGTTGCATTAGGTCAGTGCATTGTACCACAGCAGCAAAAAAGAAACAAAGCCAGATACTTACATAGAAACTGATGAGAGGATCCCAAATCTAACACAGAATCTCAATAGATTCAGAATAGCCAGAACAATTTTGAAACATACAGGTAAAAATGTAGGACTCATTTCTAAATGTAAAACAAGGCAAGAGCAATGAAGACAGCAGAGATGAGCAAAAATACAGACAAAGTGATGGAGAAAGAGGGGAATCCAGGAACAAACCCAAGTAGGGGTTTTCCATGGGCTTTAACATGACTGCCAGAACCATTCCGTTGGGAAAGAATTGTCTTTTTCACAGAAAGAATTAACAGGCAACCAGATACAAAGAAAACAGCAAAGCCTTTTCTTCCATCACACATTAAATGTAGCAGACTAAATATCTAAATGTGAGAGCTGAAACTATAAAACTCATTGAAGAAACTGCCATGGTCTACTGGTGTCCTCCAGAATCCTATGTTGGAAACCAAACCCCCAAAACAACAGATGGAGGCATAAGTCCTAAAGAGGCACTTGGGTTAAAAATGGGCTGGTGTTGGCCATGAGAGTGGCCACAGTAGTGGATTGCCTCTTGTGCCTGTTTGCTGTGTAAAGAGTTATAGGTCACCCCTGCTTGCTCTCCCGAATTCTGCCATGTGAGGATGCAGAAACACTGGCACCTTAGTCTTAGTATCTTTAGCCTACACAACTGTGAGAAAACAAATGTCTCGTCCATGCAAATTATCTAGTGCATGATGTTATGTCACAGCCAAACAAAATGGAGTAAGACACCAGTCATAAATCTTGATGATTCCCGTGGCAAAGATTTTTTTCTATGTGACATCAAAGGCAAAATAATAAATAAATAAATAAATAAATAAATAAATAAATAAATAAAAAATAGATGAGCTCCATCAAAATTAAGAATTCAAGAATCAAAAGCAGAAACTTCATTGTTTCAAAGAACACAATTGAGAAACTCAGATATGACTGAGGAGCAGCTTGGAAATCCCACAACTGGTAAATAACTCAGGCTAGGATACAAAAGACCTCTTACAACTTGTTGAAACAAAACAACCAACCAACATATCTCAACATTTCTTAAATGCATAAAAATGGTCAATAAACACATGAAACTATGCTTAACAATATTATTTTTGAGGGAAATGGAAATCAAACCCATGAGGAACCACACTCATTGCGATGACTATCATCAAACTGACAGATAAATAGGTAGGTATTTAAAGGCAATTTGGTGGGTACATCACATCCATTTAGCAAAACAACACCAATCGATTCTCCACTGGGGACTTTGACTTCCCCAGAAATTAGCTTTTCAGGAGGTTGATAATACCAGACAAGAACACTTTTCTGTGGCACACACCTCAAATCCAATCAGGAAGTAATTGATTATAGATTAGTGTTATGGCAAGAATCCTCTTGTTAGTGTGGTTGGTAGTGACTGCAGAGACTCACAACTGGCCAAAGTGCTGACACTAACTGACTGTGAGTGGGCCAGTCATAAATGGAACACCTGTACCATCCACTCTAAGACTTGGAGACCATTTTGGAAGAGGGAGCAGAAAGACTATATAAACTGGAGGAAGAAGGAACCAGTGTGGAATGTTGAGTTTGGGCATGAGTTTAGGTTGGGCATGGTTGTCATGAACTCATGGCAGCTCTCACAATCTGTTCAAGATTGGGCCCATCAACACCCTGCCTTAGAGGGGCAGGACTCATAGGGCCCTATGCCTCCCAGAGGGTTTATGTACAGTTAAAGGTTGATGGGTAAGGGACAAAGAATTCCTCGGTAAGTTGTCCATGATCCTATAAATAATACCACATCCAGATTCTTTTCTCTCTCTCTCTCTCTCTCTCTCTCTCTCTCTCTCTCTCTCTCTCTCTCTCTCAGACACATACACACACACACATCAAAAGAATATAAAAGGAAGCTAATTAGGAAGAGGAAGAAGAGTGGGAGGGAGACAGTGAGGATAAGGGAGGTGATTATGTATGTGTATGCATAAAAACACCATAATGAAACCCATTATTATGTGTAATTAATATATGCTAGTAAAAAACACTAAAACAAAAAATTATCAGATAACGAAGTGTGGGTGAGACTGTGGAGAAAATGGAGCTCTCATAAACTCTGAGAGCTAAAAGCCACACCATTTTGATAAACAGTTCAGCACTTCCTCAAAACATAAACAAAGATGATCTGAGATTTACCCAAGGAAGATAAAGACGTGAGTGCACAAAAGCTTCCATATGGAGACTCATGCAAAACTTACCCATAATATTCAAAAGGAATAGACAATCCAAATGTTCATCAAGTTGTGAATTACAAACAGTGGGATACTACTTAACTCCTAAAATAATGACACACCCATCCATGCTATGACATGGATTATCATGCGACTGAAAAGAACAAGTCACAAAGGACAACATCATCCCACTCTATAGGATACCCAGAACAGACAAGTTGACAGAGGGAAAAACAGCCATTGCCTTGGGATGATAAGAAGAAACGAGAAGGTAGGAACTGAGTAGTGTGAGGCTATTTAGGGGTGCTTAAAATGTTCTAAAATCGATTGTGGTGATTGCTAGACAAGTCTGACAGACTGAGAGCCAGTGGCTCTCATTGGCTCCTCCACTTTATAGGTAAATTTTATGTTCTATATATTATATCCCAACAAAAGCCTAATCTCATAAAGGGGCATCATCAGAAGACTTACAACAAATACCAAATTAAGGTCCTATTAAATCAGAATAACATTGTTGCATGCCAATTCCACTACCATCCAAGATTGTATGTCCTCCATGTACATGTCAGTGAATTAAGAAAATAAATAAAGATCTAGGTGTTGAGGAAGGAAAGAGAAAATGCTATCAATATTTTCTTTATTAGTGTATATATTATGACATTTCAAACATGTATAGAAAGCACTTTGACCATATTCACCCATGTTTATCCCTTCTTCCCATGGTCTCCTTCTATTCTCTAGCAGGCTCCTATTTTCATATGTATTTCTTATGATTCTACATGTGAAGGAAAACAGATGTCAGTTATCTTTCTCAGTCTTATTTATTTTTTAACATAATCTGGGGGGGGGCGTTGTTAGTTTGCTTGCTTGCTTGCTTGGTTTGGTTTGGTTTTTGGTTTTTCAAGACAGGGTTACTCTGCATAGCCCCAGCTTCACTAGAACTCCCTCTGTAGACTAGGCTAAGTTTGAACTCAGAGACCACCTTCCTCTGCCTTTGGAGTGCTGTGATTAAAGGAGTTCATCACCAATGCCCAGCTTATCTTAGGTATAGTAAATGGTAATGCCTATCTAATTTTTAAGAAAATTCACTAAAATATATTGAAGCTATAAAAAAAAGGATCCAAAAAAGTAGATACAATATATTACCAGGGAATACTTTTTCTAATACACCAATATTAATCTGCTAGAAAATGTCTTAGGGGGAAAAGCCACTTCACAGAAGAGGTAGCAAGTAACTAAAAGAAGTTAATATATAAATCCCTATAAAACTATGCAATAAGAAGAACTCAAAAGAGCAAAGTAAATCAAGAGAGAGCCCTTCTGTTGAGCAAGAAAACTTCATCTTTTAAAGATTTGAGTTCAACCCAAATCAACAAACAAATTCAAGTAACTCATATCTGAACTACTGGGGAAGTTTCTAGAATATAACAAGTTAATTCTGAAGTTCCTGGAGGAGAGAGAGAGAAATGTGAGTGGATTACCAAGAAAAATGTTGACAGAACAGAATGATGGGAGACATCACACTGTCCAACTGTTGTTCAAATGTTCACGCCTTGTTTGGATCATTTAGAAGAATGAATTCATGCATTCTTTGCATCCTATAATACACCCTATTTGCCTACTATCCTGACTAGTCTTATGGCAGACAGAAACTAGAGTTATCTGAATGGAGGGAACCTCAACTGAAAAAAACAATGCTTCCATATGATGCAGGGCATTTTCTTAATCAGTAAGTGATGGGGGAGGGCCCTGCCCATTATGGGTCCATTGTGGATGATGCCATCTCTGGGTTCTTTAAGAAAGCAGGCTGAGCAGGCCACGAGGAGCAAGCTAGTTAGCAGCACCCTTCCACAGCCTCTGCATTAGCTCCTGCCTCCCAAGTTCTTGCCCTGTTTGAGTTCCTCCCTGACTTCCTTAGATGATGGACCATGATGTGAAAGTGTAAGTCAAATAAACTTTTTCTTCCTCAACTTGCTTTTGGTCCTAGTGTTTCACCACAGCAATAAAAACCCTAACTAGGGCAGAAGGTGGTACAGAATAATGGGGTATTGCTTTGACAGGCATAACATTGAAAGGACTGTGGAAGGACTTTGGAACTTCAGGCTAGAAAAACCATTGACTATTGAGAGCTCAGTGCGATACTCTGTGGAAGCTTGGAAGATAAGAATGTTGAGAGCAAGGAGGAAGATGGAGTCCCGGATTGTGAAGTTTCAGAGGGAAGCAAAGACTACCAGGATTTTTGTATGAAGGATTAATGGTGTCTAGTCTGCTAGAGCTGAAAAATCAGCTCTGATGGACAAGAGACCAGAACCACTAAAGTAAAACCTTTGCTTCACTGGTATAAGGATGCTGGTTAGCTGGGGCTGAAGAATCAGCTGTGATTAACTAATAGATCAGCATCATTGAGGTGAAATCTTCTGGGAAGTTTTTGCTCAGGGTCAGCATACAGAAGCTGTGTTCCAGAAGTGGCCAAGCTTGTGCTTTGTGCTGACAGCCAAACTTGGTGAGGTAAGAGTCACTCAGGCGATACTGGCTTTTATCAGTGAGGGGTCATGGAAAGCAGCTGAGGCTGGCACTGTATGGCAGGGCTGGAGTTCCTGAAGAAAGCCCAGGAGAGGCTATTGGTGGAAGTGCAGCCTAGGTGCAGCAAGGGACCCCAACATTTTTTGAAGATTTTCAGGAAGGTTGCTACAAGGGTTTCCCTCCAAGATGCAGCCCCACTGAAATTAAAGCAGAAGTCTTCTGAAGGTAGCATACAATCTGGTGCTCACTGAAAGACAGTAACCACACACACACATACACACACACACACACACACACACACACACACACACACACGACAGCCACCACAGCATGTGCTGGTCAGAGCTGGGATCTGATCATTGTTCTGATCCCAGCTCTGCAGGCCTGCAGAAATCCATATTAACTACAAACTTCTGAAGAGTCCCAACCCACTGTCCCGCAGGCCTCATTACCCGCAGGCCAGAGGTGCTAGACCTTCAGGCCACTTCCCCTTGGAAGGCTGAGCCTTCATTTGATTTTGAAACATGCTTAAGAGGAAACTGGAGCCCATGCCCTATATGAAAATGGCCTTTTTAATACACATTTACAAGAAGCTTTGTGTAAATAAATGGGGAATATTTCCAAGGCACTCTGTGCAGACCTCTAGCATGTTCACATTTGTCTGCAATTATTTTAATTATTTGTTTACATGCCCCAGCTTAATGCTTGTCAAACAGTAGACACTCCATAAATATTTATTGAAGAGATAAAAAACAAGAGAGAGAAATTCCCATCATTATGAGACAGGACCATTATCTGCTGTTTCACTGACAGGCGCTTTGAAGATTAGCTTTTGTTTAAAATCACATGTGGCCAGTCGGGATCTTGCAAACATTACCACTGGGTGGGGGGGGACCCTTCCAGATCATTCCTCTGCAGTGGACAAACTCTCCAAGTCCCTGCCCCTTTGACACACAGAGATTTCCTCGCTCAGACACACGTCTTCCATTCACACAATTACTCCAAGTTCAAAGCAGACAGTGATCCAGGCAGAAGCAGTCTTGTCTCTCATCTCTTTCCTTTGGTAGCCTCAAGTTAAAATATGCAGGGTAATATGTCTTAGGTTCTCCCTCCCTCGAATGCTTTTGTTTTTGTTTCCTTAGCTAGGCTCCCAATAGCCCAGCTCTTAAACCAGCCTTGGGTCCTGCTGTTCCCCAATCTGCAGTCATGGTCTTTTTCTCCCAGCATCTGCGTTTCTTACACCTCCTGCCACCAAATGCACTCTTGGCCATTCAAGGAGCTTCTTCCACTCAGGCCACTTTCTTTAGAAGTAAATATGTGCCTTCTGAGTTAATGCTGATTTCCTATTAAGATGCCCTTTCAATAACAAAGGCAGAGAGCTTATGGTCCTATTTGCCAACATGGGAAGGTAATAACACATAAGGAGTGGCTGCTGCCTGCTGGAGAAGTAGAGCTGCACCCAGAAGGTCCCACTTACAGGGTGTGTGATATTCACTTGAGATTTGGGGGCTAAACATTTGGGAGTCCTATTTGGTTTGGGTCATGTACGTCTACTTTGTAGATTAGGTACACTTCATCAACTACGGTCTATTTTGGTTTTGTAGTTTAATTTAGAATTGCATTAAATTGATGTTTTGCGTTTGACTTCACTTTACATTAGTTTGGAGTAAGTTATTTAATTTTTGAATTCTGGAATTTGAACATTTACTGTAATTTGTAATATAACTGCTGTGAAATACTTGAATAAAGATGATAAGAAGAAAAAAGAGGAAAGATTGTGGTTTTTGATACCGGTATATTGTATATCATTGATAAGGGATCAACTGTGCTGATCGGTTTTTTGTTGTTGTTGTTGTTGTTGTTGTTGTTTTTGGTTTTTTGTTTTGTTTTGTTTTTTGTCAACTTGGCACAAATTAGAGTCATCTGAGAAGAGGGAAACTTAATTGAGAAAATAACAATACCTCCATTAGCTTGGCCTCGAGGCAAGTCTGTGGGGTCATTTTCTTGTTTAGTGATTGATGTGGGAGGGCCCAGAGTGCTGAGGACAGTGCCACCCCTGAGCAGGTGCTCCTGAGTTGTACAAGAAAGTAGGCTGAGCAAGTGATGGGGAGCAAGCCAGTAAGCAGCATCCTTCCAGCCTTGAATTCAGCTCCTGCCTCCAGGTTCCTGCCTTGAGGGCTGGTGACAAAGGACGGCGGTTTCAAAGGGTGAACTAAATAAACTCTTTTCTCCCTGTCTTAGTTTAGTTTTTTGTTTTGTTTTGTTACTATAATAAAAATGCCAAGAGCAAACAGCAATCAGGGAGGGAAGTATATTTCATCTCATACGTTATAGCCCCTCATGGTAGTCATGGTAGAAACTAGAGGCCAGAACATGGCATCAGGAACCAGAAAAAGAAATCATGGAGAAATGCTACTTACTGCCTTGTTCCCGTGGCTTACTCAGCTTGCTTTATTTTACAACCCTAGATCACATCCCCAGGGGTTATAGCAGTGCTCTGGGCCCTCCCTCGTCAATCATTAGCTAAGAAAATGTCCCCAATGACTTGCTTACAAGCATTTTCTCCACTGAGGTTCCCTCTTTTCAGACAACACCAGCTTGTGCCAAGTTGACAATAACCCCCATAGGTTCCTATATTTGCAAGCTTAGTTCCCAGTTGATGAATTGTTTGGGAAGCATCTGTATATGTGCCCTTGTTAGAGTAGGACTGTACTTGTTGGAGGTTGTTCATGAGTATCACTAGGGGTGGGCTTTCAAGTTTCAAAGGCCCACACCAGACCCTGTGTCTCCCTTTCTGTTTGCTGCCTTTGGGTCAGCATGTAAAGTACTCAGCTACTGCTCCAGTGGCATACCTATTTGCTTCCCAGTGTGATGATAATGAACTAAACCTCTGAAACTGTTAGCAAGCACCCCGTTAGGTACTTTCTTTATGAGAGTTGCTTTGGTCATGGTATCTCTTCAAAGCAATTGAACGTTAACCAAGACACATGAATGTTCAACATAGGTTAATTTCGCCAATGTTATGTTTTATATGAACAGATGTCAGGGATGGAGAGATGACTTAGCGGTGAAGAGCATGTACTGCCCTTTCAGAAGGCCTGAGTTCAATTCACAACACCTACATATGGCAGCTACCAAGCACCTGTGACCTGTCACAATACAAGGGATTAGACTCCCTCTTATGACCTCCGATGGCACTGCACATATTCTAAAACTATAGGAATGAAATTAAAATAAAAATATTTTTAAATAAACAGATCTTTCAGTGTATATGTGGCTACTCACATGAGCAGAAAGAAGTCTTGTTGAACTTATTTCATTAATGATATGTGTAGAGTCTTTGATGGTCCGTGTTGTGAGTCTTTATTAGGTCTTCTGCATACATGCTGTGGTTGTTTAGCTTGGGGTTTTTATGAGACTCCTAATAGTGAAAGACAGGTGTGGGGTGTTTCTCACTCTTGTCTGCTCTTGGGCCCCCTTGTATGAGGGTTTATGTCATGCCATGTTTGGTTGATATCACTGGGAAGCCTACTCTTTTCTGAAGGGAAGTAGCCAGCTGTGCTGGTGGGGAACTGGGAGGAATAAAGGGAGTAGAATCAGGATGTATTATATGAGAGAAGCAAAATCAAGAATGAACCCCACAGGTTCACATATTTGAATGCTTAGGGAATGCCATTAGGAGGTGTCACCTTGTTGGAGTAGGTGTGGTCTTGGTGGGGTAGGTGTAGTCTTGGTGGGGTAGGTGTGGTCTTGGTGGGGTAGGTGTGGTCTTGGTGGGGTAGGTGTAGTCATGTTAGAGAAAATATGAAAATATATCACTACAGCAGGGTGCAGTGGGGCAGGGCAGGAACAGGAGGTTTTAGGGTTTCTAAAGCCCAAGCCAGTCCCAGTGTTCTCTCTCTCTTCCTGTAGCCTGTCAATCCAGATGTAGAACTCTCAGCTACTTCTCCAGGATTATGTCTGCCTGCATACTGCCATGCTTCCTTCCATGATAACAATGAATTAGACCCATGAACTGTAAGCAAGCTCCAATTAAATAATTTTCTTTCATAAAGGTTGCCATAGTCATGGTATCTGTCTGCAGCAATAGAGCATGAACTACACCTTCAATAGTTTCTGTCCCCTTTTTATTATAGATGTACACCAATCTCTCCAAATTTTGGCATCACAAATTGTGCTGCCGTGTGTCTGTGTGTGTGTGTATATACCTATTCCCCTGAATTCCATTGCAAGATCAAAGAAATACTGTGCCTAAGAATTGCACAAACATAACACAAATTGACAAGGGAAAATCATATAAATGTTCTACACATACATGAGAGCCACAAGAGGGAAAATGAAGACGCTCCCTCCCACCTGGAAATAGAAGTCTCTAAGTACCATACGTAAGATTAAATAAAGAAAGTTTGTTGTAGGAAAATAATCAAACCATATGAGAAAAACAAAGTGAAGTGAGAGATATTTTAGTTGTGTTTCTACACTTAATTTTCAGCCTTGACTTCCTCTCTGGGCATTTGAAAATGTTCCCTTTCTCTTGGTTTAGCAGAGAGCATGCTCCCTGGGAATCTCATCCACTAATTTCAAGAAGATCAGGCTCTACCCTGCCCTGCAGATTTTAACTTATAGCAGCCCCCCAGACCTTAGCAGAACTGACACCATATTAGAGGCACCATTCTGACCTTAAAACCCAGCACATGGGTCCCAACACCTGCCAAAATGAAGACAAAGATACAATCCCTCAAAGACTTGGTCCATAGTTCCAGGATCCAGGAAAAGCACTAACTGTAGTAATCTTGGTGGGTTTTTTGTTTTGTTTTTTGTTTTTGTTTGTTTTCTGGTTACTGTAGTTCTGCCTTGTGCTAACTGTTTTTGCTTACTGAAGTATATCGAGCAGGTTGTTATTTCTGTGCAAAAAAGACTGTAACAATCACGGCGTCCATGATTTGGGGAATTCCCTATGGATGGACTGGCTGGCTATAAAGACTTTGACTTTAATAGTGTCCATGTGTGTTCTCTAGTGGAATTAACTTGTAATCCTCATCCCAAAGAAACAAACTTTGGGGAGGCATGTTCTAGCTTTGGTTGAAACTATGACACTCACAAAGCAATGTCCCTAGCTACCATTCACCCAGCATGGCTACTCTGTATCTTAGGGAGTTCTTGATACCCAGGAGCAGAAGGGTGCAGTAATGGTCCATTTACATTTCCCTCCTGATTTAAACTCAGCACCCCTCCATAGAATGAGTGATTATCAGCTGTTCTCTCTTCTGAGGTCATGCTTTAGCTGTTTGCTTAATAAAGGGAATTTTCTCTCACCCTATCTGCCATCTTTTCATCACTTTTATTGAATAAATAAATCTCTCTATTATAAAATTATAATTAGATGTTTGTATAGCCACAGAGTTGTACAGCCATCACCTCTACCTAGTTCCACAACACTTTCATTGACCCCCAAAGATGTCCACTACCATTCACTGCCGTCCCCTCATCAGATCTTCATCCACCTCAGCTGAAGAGCAACTGCTAGTCTATCTCCCATCTCTAAAGACTTCCCTGTGTTCAACCTTACACATCATCAGAGTCATGAACTATGTTGTCTTTTGATTCTACCTATTTTTTATTTAGCATACAATTTTCAAGGTCACGGTGAAATAATACTCCATTGTGTGAAGTATCACACAATCACTTGCTCATTTAGGTGATGGACATCAGGTTGTAACTACTTCTTGACTTCATAAATAATGCCACCCAGAACCTTCAATATTAGGGAGGTATCTACTTTGAATTCTCTTGATCATGTCCCAGGGGCAAAATTGCTTATTCACACATAACTCATATTTAAATTTTTATGAAACTATATGATCTCTTGTCTAAAAGTTTTTAATTTTTAGACAAGAAAACCAATCTGGGGTTTTGTGTTTTATTTCATTTTGTTTTGTGGGTTAGTTCCTTTGGCATTAGTTTTTTGTTTTTTTGTTTTTTTGGGTTTTTTGGGGGGGCTTTCTTTAGGGGGGAGGGGGACTTTTTTTTTAACTCAAGTTAAAAAACAAAAACACTTTCCCACTCCAAGGTCATGAAAACATTTCCTTGAGTTGTTGTTTCCTGGTTGGTCTTCCACATTTAAACCCATAGCCCATCTGGAGCTGATTTTGTGTAAGGTGTGAGAGAGGAGTCAAGGAGGTTTTCTTTTCTGTGCGTCTACCCGTGGATCCCGCATAGAGTCTGAAACGCCCGTCTTTCCCTCACTGTTACTTCTAATTACCATTCTTCTGATTCCTATTGCCTTTGTAGTCAACTGAAAGTACAGGTGCTTTTTCAAACTGCCGCACTGAGCCAGACCTTCACGCCCTTCATGCACAGGACATGTGTTTCACATTTGTGTTTGTTTGTTTTAACTAAACATAGGGAGTTGCTTTTTTATTTCTGATAATCTTTGTCTTATTATCTTCACTCTATTGTTTCCCCTACATTTTGTGTTGTGTTTGAATAACTTTGTTCTATGCCACAGGCTTAATAAGCATGCGTTGTATTTTTTTCACTCAAAATACTTAAAACATTGAAGAATCCCAGACCTTGAATAGTCCTTGAATCAAGGCATTAACGAACATTGCTGAGGGAAGCCCTGATGACCCACCAGTTCCAGGCTTGTCTTGCTACACTTCCTCCATGTATTCCCCTCTCTATGGTTTGCTACACTTTAATGCACCAATATATTTCCCTAAAATCACTGCGCAAATTCCCTACCATGCCCAAACACGAATCCAACAACACGGTCACTCCAACAAGTCACAGACTTTTCCAACAAAGCTTACACCTGTGCCAGCTCCTCCAGGAGGAAGAGAATCTCCCTAGCCAATCAACACACAGGGAATCCCTACCCTAAGTCACCATCTCTAGTGCAGAGCAGGAACACTTCCTTGCACTCATCCTCCTATCATTCCCTCCCAACCATCTGCAGAAGGCTTCCTTGGTGCGGATGAAGCCTCAGGCTCCTGCTGCCACGCCCCTCCCTCGTGGTGGGCTGTAACATAAAATAACGCCTTTCTTCTTTCTAAGTTGCTTTTAGTCGAGATATACTATCATAGCCATTGGGAAGTAATGACTACCCTGAAGCGGTGAGTTTATTGAGGTTCCTTACAGGCATAGGGGTGAGGGCTGACTTAGAGGGATGCAGGTGATACAAGGGTCATCTCCTCCCCAAAGTTCCTGCTTGATCACGGGTAGCGACTTGGGAAAACTGCATCCTTGGTGCTGCGTATGAACCTGTACAGCAGCTCAATGCAACAGTCTCCTCTCCCTGAAGGAGAGGGCCGTGGCACTGTGGTCAGTTTCCAAAGGTCTGTGAGTTTCCTGAGGTTCCTATGTTTCCTGAGCCTCCCTACAGGAAGGACATTTCAATTCAGAAGAAATAATAATACCACACAATTTAAAAAAAAAAATGAAAAGAATAAGGACCAGTAAGTTGGCACACACAGAGATATGTAGCCATGTTTATACACTGTAAATAGAAGAGTAGATCATTACCATTGTAATGGACTCATTTCGGCAAGATGTTCCAAACAACTTGGAAAATATGTGTTCCCTTGATCTCCACTCTGCACTTACAAATATACGCCAAGGAAAAAGCCACAGATGTTCATTAAACACAGGCGACATGAGCAGAAAATTATGATGAGCCAAAACATTAAAAAGCAAAGAACTTATACTAAAACTATAGTGTCTATATGCTGGAACACCATGCAGCTGCCTGGACTTCTCATGTTAAAGTTCATATATCACTGTGAAATGATGCTTGTAGTACAGAAACAATTTTTTTAAAGTAAATTTTGTAGCCAGGTGGTGGTGGTGCATGCCTTTAATCCCAGCACTTGGGAGGCAGAGGCAGGCAGATTTCTGAGTTCGAGGCCAGCCTGGTCTACAGAGTGAGTTCCAGGACAGCCAGGGCTACTCAGAAAAACCCTGTCTCAAAAAAAAAAAGTAAATTTTGTAAAATTTTGATTCCCACCTATGTTAATGAGGTGTGTGTATGTGTGTGTGTGTGTGTGTGTGTGTGTATAACCTATAGAATTATAGATATGTAACGTGCCTGGAAGACTATGTACTAAGCATAAATAGTTGCTATACATAGAAGAAAGTGTTGTGAATTGTTTTTCCAATTTTTCTTTAAGAAATACAAACAGGTCTCCTGATGGTCTCAGCTACTTACTAGGGTAATTCACCACAATTCGTACAAGTTTTCAATCACCTTAGGCAAATTCATGAGAGCCTTGCCTCAAAAGAAAAATACTTTTTTTTTTGAGAGTTAGGGATATAGCTCAGAGTGGTAGAGAATTTGCCTAGCATGTATAAGATCCTAGGCTCAATCTGCAGCATAATAAAAAATAATAATAATAAAGAAAAGAAAAAATCATAATAAAAAAGAATAATAAAATATATAACAGAATATGCAATAGAATATAACTATAAGAGAACACACACAATTAGACAGAACCTCAATTCTGGTCATACACTGTGTCTATGACCACTGCCTTGGCACTGTAGGCCATGTGGTTTCAGTTGGTATCAGAATGGTGCTCTGTACAAACAGGCCTCAGGCTGGAATGTGTCCGGCACTACTAGCGTTGCAGATGAAATTTCCCTGGGCAGCCATCTGCCTCTCTCTCCCTCCCCTAAACAAATATTGACTGTGAGGGAGAGTGCAGCCTCCTCCAGCTCCCTAATGAGTTGTGCTGTTGTGACAGCAGCAGAGCCAGACAGTTGCTGCCCCAACATCTGTATGGCCCGGAAGCAGCTTTCCAGGATGTAAGGAGAAGCTGTAAGTCCCCGGAAAAGTCTGACCTAAACTCCAAACTAAACAGTTGATCTTGTGGCTTGGAGTGTTTATAATAACAGCCCGACTGCACACCTGGGGATCTGGTGTGTCTAACCATTGTGACTTGGGAAAGACTGGGGCTGACCCCTACAAAGGGGAGAAGAAACCCCAGAGCTGCCAGTGGGTGGTAGCTGGGAGTCCAGTAAAAATGGCAAAGGACACAAAATGGCCATCATGGGATATAAAGGGTCCTTTATCTTCACTATGACCCATTTCCAAGATCATGCTCTCTCTGCCTACAGTCCCAAGAGGTTGCAAGGAGGCACCAGTGAGAACTTATAGAATTGGTTTTTATAGAGTCAAACTAGTAAAGCTGCCCATAAGGACACTGGGGGAAGTAGGTATAGTGAATTTCTCTACTATACCTCTTAGTCGTACCTCTGTGGGACAGCCCCTGCCAACTCTCAGAGAAGCCTAGGAAGACATTTGTTTTGGGTCCATGACTTTACAAAAAAAAAATAATAAATTATCTTACCATATTGTCTGTTTCTGAAAAGCATTCACACAAATCTCAATTCTAATTATTGTATATCTTTAAATAAATCATACATTTAGAACTATACCATACATGAGCTGAAAGGCATCAGATAGGACAACAAGGGGAAAAAAATCAGCGCCTAAAGAACACATACACTCCTGTGGGTTACCTAGGAGTTAGTAGAGATCCAACCCTAAGAATCTGCCTTCTTGTTTCCTGCTGGTTTCTCAAGGGCCATGTTACTCAGAGCCTGGTTGTGCCAAGAGGACTGGCATACATGATCTGAGAGAAAGGTATACATTTTCCTCAACATCACTCTAGACTCTCTTAATGTGAATCAAGTATTAGCCCAGAGTGTACATCTGTTTGGCAAGTGCTTCTTTGAAGCAGTGGCCTTCTTGAGGGGGCTTCAGGTCTTATCCCCCAGAGTGTAGGTAAACCCAGATTGCTGGGATCCAACTGGGAGTTTCTGACTCACTTATTGGCATTGGGTCAAAGGTTATGCATTTTGATCATGCCTTCACAAGCAGTTGTCTGAATCGTGTGACTCTTAAAATTCACAAGTTGAGCCTTGTCAAGATGCTGGCAGTACAAGGTGCTGACATAATCACCTTTGGGGGTGGAGGGGGTGGTTCTGTCATGGAGGCTCCAAGGTCATGATTGCCTTCTATAAGAGTCTGGAGGAAACTCATTTGCTTTCTGAGATTTGAGGACATAGAAGGTATTATCCATGTGGAACAGATCTTCTCCAAATGAACACTGAACTTGCTTAAGCCTTGATTGTGGACCTTAAAATGGCTAGAAGCAAGAGGTCGGCATAATTCAGAAGTCCTTGTGAGTATAGGTTCTGGATGATCATCTCTCAGTTCCTCTTCTGCAGGGCAGTCTGAAGAAGTCTTTGTCAATGCCACCGATTAAAGACCTCTCCTGGGATCCCCCATGATGCTTACTTCTGAATGCCCTAGCCTTCATAAGCAATGGTCCCCTTCTAGGCATGGTTTGTCCTGCAAGGTTTTAGTCTTCAAAGATCCCAGGATAACTAAGTATAAAAGACTAAGGACAATAAATTATCTTGTGCCTGTAGCCAAATAAAGAAGACAAAGATGGAAAATGAAGACGGAAATGTTGAGCTTCCACTTGCTGTTAGAGGTATCTGGGGGGACCCAGGTTAGGTGTCATTAAAAAGCATATTTGCTTTGCTTATAAATTAAAGCATCCCACCCAAGGCATTATGTTACTGTAGTAGGAAAGGACTGAGAAAGCAGGTGATAACTGATGGGCTTGGTCTAGAAACCACCCTTGAAGAACCTGTAGATTCTTTCTGACATACCATAGCAGTCACCTCACCAGAAGAGGGAATGTGATTGGCTGACTAGGCAGCCTGGACCTCTCAGAAGGTGACCTGCTGAGGGGTTCTCAGGTAGACTAGGTTAGACAACATGGTTTAAAAACAAACAAAACAAAACAACCACGAAACCAACCAAACAAACAAACAAAACAAAGAAGCCAAAACCAACCACACAGCAACAATGAAGCCAGATTTCAGGAGTACCCTCTGGTCTTCCAGCACCCATTTCAGCTGCCCAATCACAGTCTAGGGGGTGAGTTCTTGGTATATCTGGCTGCAGAATGGCCACCTGTGTGATGTGTCCACCACCAAAAAAAATGTCTTCAACATAAGCTAACCATTGAGCGAGTGCCTCTCTTCCTGGCTCCTTTGATCCTCTGTGAGAGCTGAGGAAGTGAGCAGGTCACGAATTGCTGACACCTTTTACAAATGAGAAAAACCACCACAGAGAAAGTGAAAGGCATCCAGCTAATTGCTGACAAAGCTGGACTGAAAGTCCACCCCTCACCTCTTTCTTCATTAGTTTTCCCTGCAATAATTCACTGGCCCTTTGGGGTTCCACGCACAGGAGAATAAATAAGGTGTTTCTGACCAGATGCCAGATGGTCAGGTACATTGCTATTGCAGATAAGTGGGAAGGAACATTACACACATTTTACACACAAAGAAGAGATACATGCACGCGCAGCTACACATGCAGTGCTGAAGGCACATTGAACTCAGCATCAGTGCTGGAGGATCAAAGACTTAAAACACAGGCCATCCCTAAGGAGAGAAAAGTCTGGCACTAATTTAACTCTGTATCTTGCCATTCATAAAAGTGTTAGGCGGTGCCAAAACATTTAAATGCTGTGCTAAAAAAAAAAATGCAGTTATGAGTAGTATTTTAGTGCCTTCAGAGCATCTAAAACTTAGTGGGTGTATGAAAAAAATAAAATGTTTCTTTGAAAAGTGTAATGAGAAATGAGCCTTCCCAGACAAGTCCATAAAGTTGCACTTCAGCCATAAGATGCATAATGTACTATTTACCCTGGATCATATTTTTGAAAGGAGATAGCATTCAGAAATTTAATTCTGAGTATATAACATGTGTCCTTCAGCATCCTGTCTCACATTGCTCTAATTGCTTAGTTATTTGTCTGACTTCTCTTGAAAGTAAGAAAGTAGGAATTACATCTGTCTTATTGGTTATTGTACCCCCGGAGCAATGCCTGGCACACAGCGATATTTAATGAGCGAATAAATCAATGTCATCCTCTCACTCTGGAATGTTCATCCCTGTTCCTGCTTTGAATGGCTAATTCATACTCTAAATCATGAAATCAAGTCTCCCTCTACCCTCTACCTACGGAAGATGCCCAGTGATGTCACCATCATGCTGTGTCCCCAGTCACGGTGATGGCCACACCAAATTCCAATGCCTTCTTGTCTATCTCAAGCATCCTTGTACAAGACAGTGGCCACATGCTCAGAGCCACACATTATCTTCTTTGGTCAATGATGAGCATTTAAGATGGAGACCAAGATGAACAAGTGAAGAAAGTGTGGGAAAAGAGAAAGGAAAAAAAAAAAAAAAACTCTAGGAAGACAACTCCAAAAATAGCCTATTAACATCCTCAGAGAAGATTGTTACAAACATATGACCTTTATTAGCTATGAAGAGAAAAGCAAGATGCATAAGTAGAGTATTTGAAGACCAACAAGAGTTCTCAGGAACAAAATTTACAATAAATAATACAAAGGATCAACTGAATAGAAAAGACAGATAAATACTGTGGCCATCTCCCCAAAAGAGACAACTGAAAAAAGATGATAAGAAAATTATCAGAGTGGTCCAAGTGGTCCAGCTACCAACTAGTCCAAGTTTCAGACAAAGAGAATGAAAAAGAGAGGTAAATGCCAACATCAAGATCAATATAATCCTGCAGTGCTCAACTGGATGTTGGAAGCATCCAAAAGGAAAAGGCACATCCAGAGAAATCAGACTGTCATCCAGGCAAATCATGCAAGAATTTCAAAACATAAATGACCAAAGGAAGGTGCTACAAGCTTCCAGAGAAAGAGGAGTAAATTGCATTCCATGGATCAGGGTGAGAACAGCTTTTGAAATTCTGAACATTTCTGGAAAAAAAAAAATACACTGGAATAACATTCTGAAAATTCCCAGTGTAATGTGTTCCAACTTAGAACTCCAAGTCTGACAAATTAGTCACCAGGAAAAGCTAAAACATAGAAAGTTTTATACTTGAAATGTTCTGAAAACATTACCTCACATGAAATTCCCTAACTCCAGCAAAACAAAGACACATGATGATGATGTGATTCTATAAGGAACTAGAGGAGACAGAATACATGGGAAGGGGGGTTGGGCGGCAGCTCCTCAGGGGCTTGGAAAGGGATGCCAGTAGAGCAGACTTGAGAGGCTGTCTTTGCCATGCACTCTGCTGTTTCATCTCTGCCTAAACAACTCCTGGAAGATGCACTTTCACTGAAGCAAAGAGGCTAACACGTCTGAGGAATAGAGAGTCTAACCAATTAGTAAGGAAAGGAGGATTCTAGTATTTACAGCAAAGATGGTGAAGAGGAGGGTATTATATCTAAGAAAAAATAGAACAGATCAATCACTTACATGCTTAGTCTGATCGCAAAGGAATCATGTCATATTTTTCCACCTGCGGACATCTCTGGAACACAAAAATTAAAAGAAAGAAGCACAAAGGACCTTTAGACAAGAACATCCAAAAACTGACATTCTTACAGACACAGCCGGGTGGGTCTAGAAGGTCTAATGGCCTTTGGACTTTGTTCCCTGAGAAATGCCACACTGTGATGAAGTCAGAGTGTAGCAGAGAGGACTCACTCTGGAAGGGAGACCCGGGCAATAAGCAGAGATTAGGTGAGGAAGAACACCAATATCCTTGAAGCTCACAACTCCAATCCCCACGTGGTGCGCATGATGCAGCACAAAGCATAGCGGAGGTGCTCAGGGAGGCATCAAGGCAAGCATACAGAGATCAGAAGCTGTGGCCCCTCTCCTCGTGAGAGCTGCCCTCAGTAGGATGAGCAGAGAGCTTGGAACCAAAACTGACCGGGATGGCTGCTTCCTTTGTGTTTCTGCCTTCAGGGACCCTGGAGGGAAGAGGCGTTTCCCAATTAAAATCATATGCAGGCCATCGATAGAATGCTTGCCAATCTATAGTCATCCCGTGTTTTAAATGTAGATATTTGAATGCAGATAAAGCTTTACATATCTAAATGGTGAATGTATGGCAAGGCATACATCCAAGAGGAAGGTATGGCATGTTCCGTGGCAGTCAGCCTCCAGAAGTGTCCCTAAGACTCTCGTCTTCTGGCAGCACATCCTTGTGTGACCCCTCTTTCTGTGAAAAAAAAAAAAAAGGCTGATCTGTGCATGTGACCAAGAGAAGTATTGCAGAAAAAAAGTGGAGCGTGGCTTTGAAGCTTTGGCCAGCAAAAGCATTGGGATCTTTTCCTTGCTCTCCAGGAGGAACCTCTGTTATGAGCTGAAGTAGCTCCAGACATAGCGTGAAGACATCCTCCTTGTGCACTGAGGCCTCCTCCTAATACCCACATAAGTGTACCGTTTTGGAATTAGATCTTTCAGTCCATCAAGCTATCAGATGACTGTGGCCCTCCCTGACATCATGACTATAATCTTACAACAGACATTTAACAAGAAATATCTACATAAAACACTGAACTCAACCCACGGTGGCTGTGGAGGATAACAAGTGTACATCACTGTTTCAGTTAGGAGATATAATGAAAATACTTCCTTTGCACGGAAATTCTGTTACATTCAACTCGTGGATGAATACCCTAAGTTTAAAATCTATTGTCCCATTAAAGAGGAAGATCATGGAGCAGTAGACTGAAAGACTCAATCCAGACACAGTCTTGTTTTTAATGTGCTCAGGAAGGGGGAAAGAATTGGCACAGGCATCTTCCTTTGTAGTTTTCTTATTTAATCTTGTATCTCTGGAGCAGATAAAATAATTTTAAGGACCAGAAATCAGATGTACCTAGTAGTTGAGATGCCAGTGGTGCTCAGGGGATAGTGCCAGAAGCAGTTAAGTGGGTTTTGGCCCTGTTTTAAACCTCTATGGATGTCTGACACATGGCCTCAAAATGATGGAGCTCAGTCTCTCATGTCAATATTCCCCGGGTAGGACTAAAACCATAAATAGTTCTACCATGAACCAGAACATTAGAGAACAAATACGGTAAGCACAGAAAACTCAACATAGACTTTTATTTATACACACGAACCTGAATATATTTAAATGTGTTTTGCTTAAGTGTCACACTTGTTCATCTGAGGCTTGAAAAATTAATTTAGTCACATACCCTGATAATCAAAGCCAAGCAGCTGTCCTACCCTCCACATCCAGAGCAATTCTGGACCAAGCTAAAAATAAAGCCTTGGGTCTGAGTCACTTCTAAGTCATAATAATTAAATACCAAGGAGCAGAAGCTTGGGAAGGGTGAGGTCTGGTTCCATTCCACATGGGCATTCTTCACTAACTATCAAAGTCACAGCGGCTGTGCGCCAATCTGTGCATTTGCTCCGACCTACAGAGAGCAGCCTGAAACACCTGAAACGCTCAGAGCACTGAGCTGATTTTCCAGAGCAGCCTAATGTCTTAATGACCGTAAACTGACTCTAATCTCTCTGAGCATATGTGCAATCACAGTGTCATGTCAGCCCAGTACTGTCCCATCGGCCTTTTTATTGCCTTTCACCACTAGTGTAAAAGCTATGAGGCATTTTCCCCAGAACAGCTTTGCCCTCCAGCAACCTCACATTGCTGGCTTAGCATCCACTTCAAAGGTTCACAATGCAACTTGGTCTCTTCCTTGATTGGCTAATTTTAATGCAAAGATGAGTGGAAGTTTTTTTGGTTTTTTGGTTTTTTGGTTTTTCTTTCATGGCATCCTCTGACAGACTTATTCACCCATTTTGAAACAATTTCACAGTTTGATGTGAATGTTTTTCCTGTGATAGATAACAGAAGACATTCATCATGACTGAATGCAAGGGCAGAGTTCATAAAGCCTCATTCCATAAATAGAAATCATAAATAAAGGGGTGTGGTAGCTTGAATAAGGTGGCCCCCATAGGCTTATATATTTGAATAGTTAGCCATCAGGGAGTGGAACTTTTTGATAGAAATAGAAGGATTAGGAGGTGTGGCCTTCTGGGAGGAAGTATGTCATTGGGGGTGGGTTTGGGAGTTTTAAAAGCCCATACCAGGTAGTCTCTCTCTCCCTCCTCCTCCTCCTCCTTTCTCTCTCTCTCTCTCTCTCTCTCTCTCTCTCTCTCTCTCTCTCTCTCTCTCTCTGCCTGGGGATCAGAATGCAGCTTTTGGTGCATCTCCAATGCCATGCATGCCACCACACTCCCACCCATGATGACAATGGATTCAACCCAAGGAACTGTAAGCCAACCCCAATTAAATGTTTTCTGTTTTAAGAGTTGCCTTGGTCATGGTTTCTTCTCCTCACAGCAACAGGACAGTGACTAAAACAGAGGGTCATAAGAATAAGAAAAAGAAGAAAGAACAACTTGCTGAAGCCAAGGAGGGGGAACGGAAGAGACTCAACACAGTGTTAGAGCTTGCACAATGGGGACCAGAGAAATGGGCAAGGTACTAGCCTCATGTCTGGTCTCCCAGCCTTTCCTTCAGCATATGCTGGCTTACACAGAAAAAATAACAAGCCTTTATAATTAAAAATGAAATTCTATGAAAATCCTAATTAACTATGAAATCCTACAATTTTGGACCCATCTGGTCTTCACAGAAGTTATCTCCAATGCCACACATAGAAAAACCTATGTTTTGGGTATCTTCCTCCCTCAGCCCCCAAGATTGAATGGGAGCTTGATTCCTGTCAGGCCAATGAATGAGCCCAAACATGGTTCTTCAGACAATCACACATGTGCCCAGACCCAATCTTAAGAGGTGGCAATAACAAACAAATGACACACATTCAAGTATTTGAGGAGCTAAATGAAACTTAAGTAGGTTTCCCTCTGTATTAGAAGCCCTGTAACCTATTTATGTGTGAATGTTCTTCATGCCCTATAGACGGCACCAGAAAGTCCTATATTCCTGTCCTTTGTCTCAGGGAAGCACCCGGTGCCCCTCCATCATGTGCTCATACATCTATGTAGACCAATGAAAGGTCCACTTATTGTGGCCTTCTCTAGTTGGCAAGACACATGGCTATTCCTTGCACTGGGAACTTGAGGAAGACAGAAGCCCAAAAGCTGTGGTCCTCCTGTCTTTAATAAGCTAAACTTACTGAGATTGGGTTCAGTGGGCAGAAACAAAGGGGAAGGAGGAGGATGCTTATAGCCCTGAAGGAACAGTTGGTATGGTTGCTCCTCTCAGCAGAGAAAGAGGTGTGCACTTCTTCAAGCTCCTGAGACTACAGGAGGCCAGAGCTCAGAGGGGACACATGGAATGGACAGGTGTGCTCTAGCCATGTCTGGGTCCTGTGCTTCCTAAGATTCAAAAGTAAGGAAAATATTTAGTGGGTCTAGAGGACTCTTACCATTCCATACCTGATAGCAAAGCCATTTTTGCATGGCTGTATAAGCCATGCACTGGGGCACCACAGGAGAATCAGTAGCGAATGGTACTGGTATGCAGCCCTCAGTGGAAGGGGTGGCTTTTCCCACTACACACACAAAGAGACCACACGGACTAGCAGTAGCCTTGCAGGTACTTGCCCATCTCCCATCTCTGCCTTTTCTCTTGTTCCATAGGATATGGGCTTTAGATGGAAGTAGCTTAAAGAGAAGAGGAGAAACAGAATCTCTATGGTATATTCAGCTCTGCAAGCAAAATCTCAGTCTCCAGAGAACGGCACTCAAAGCTGTGATCACTCATTCTCACATCCAAAGCTGGGGCACACAAGGCCACCGTGATCTTTCTGAGTCTCAGGAGCATGCCTTACATAAGCAGTGTCTCTGGTAGATGCTGCACAGTGGGGAGCAGAGGCATCCTCTGTTCTCACCCATGAGAATGTAGGCAAGGTGGACAGAGAAGGGTCCACATGGGTAAAGCTGAAGGCATTGTGATTCCATGGCAGAGAGCCTGCTGCAGGATTCGGTGGACAGATATCTCCCCCAAAGCCGTTGTGTGTCAGGAAGGCATCACTTTCCATTGTTCTGAGGCACACACAGCCACTGTTCATCCAAGGATCCCATGGCGGATGCCACATCCTGTTTTAACGGCAGCAAGACCTCTGGTCTTTGACCCATGCAAATCTCAATTAGCTGAAATTACTCAACTGTATCCAAGCTCTGTCTTCCTTCAAACACCTAATTGTGTGAAAGCCACATTCCTGGGAGCCACAGCCCCCACTTCCACGATCTGACCTTCCCATCCCCAGTCTCTCTCCAACGTTCTCTGTAGAGTTTGTTTCTTCTTTTAATGAACTGTGCCAATCATTAAGGAAATCCCACTGCAACATGATTACTCTCAGTGAACCTTCACTCATTAGCCAGTGAGCCAAGCAAATGTCCTCGTTTATAGCTGCTTCTAGCTCACAAGTCCAGCCAGGCACTGCAGCATCCCATCAGCCTCTCTGTCTACCCTGCTGAGAAAACAGTCAGGCAAGAGCTCAGGAAATATAAAGGGATGTTAATTTGGTACCAAGTAGCAGTGAGTAAACCTGCAACGTGATTATTGCACATTGGTTTCCTCACTCGGGTCTCTAGTCCCCAGTCTCTGTGTATATGTAATTAGGGAGTCACAATCCAGAGAGGCATTTGGGTTCTAAATGGGTGACCTCTTTGAGAGACACACTCTCTTTTTGCTGATTTGATTATATATCCCTTGTCAATCACAATTATGTCAGCTTGGGCAGGAAGTTAGACAAGATTCAAAAACGAACTGGGATCTCATTACTGTGGTTCACTTGACCTAAAGGGACATTCTCCTTGAAATTGTACAAAGTGACCTCGAGAATGACAGCATCAAGGCAAAGACCTGGGATGTCATTGGCATCCTCCTGGAGGACGAAGGACTTCCTGGACCTTAGCTGAGAGCATCTTCCAGATTAGTCCACTCTGAAGCAACACAGGCAGGAGAAGAGCCAGACATCTCAACCTTTCTGGAAAAAAATATTTAAAAATTTTAATTATCTTCACAGCAAACAAACAAACAAAATGAGCTGGGCAGAGTGGCACACACATTTAATCCGAGCACTGCAGAGGCAGGCAGATTTCTGAGTTCTGGGCCAAACTGGCCTACAGAGTGAGTTTCAGGACAGCTAGGGCTACATAGTGAGATCCTGTCTCTAAGAAGAGGGGGGAAGAGTTATGAAGAATACACATTCTTGTTATGTCATCCCCCTATTCTGTGTGTGTATGTGTGTGTTTATATATCCAAATTCCATTTTTTCTCCTTTGCTGTCCCTATTTTCTGGTTAAATGCTATATAAGAAACCTGTGGGTAATCTGTCTCAGTTTGGATTCTGGGATTTAAGAGACAGAACTTTGTCCAGTTGATCACAGTATTACTTTTCTTGTGGGTATGACCAAATACCTAATAAGAGGCAACTTTAGAATGAAAGGTTTATCCCAGCTTACAGTTTGAGCATATAGTGCATCGTGAAGGAAGAGGTGTGGTAGCTCTGAGGTTCTGAGGTGGTAGAGGTGTGCAGCTAGGACTCCTTTCCTTGCTTCTTACAGGAGCAGAATGCAGAACATAGACAGGAGGTGAGGCCAAGGCTTTAAAACCTCAGGACCCACCCACCTCCAGTGCTTCACTTCCTCTGTAAGGCTCTGCCTCCTAACTGTTCTACAATCTTCTGAACAGCTCCGTTAGAGGGGGAGCGAGCATTTAAGCACATAGGTCATGGAGTCTACCCTCTCCTTCCAGACATTTGCCCAGTTGACTCACTGCGGAAGAGGAAGCTGGAGTTAAACTCCCTAGGAGGCTGAGAGGGGAACAAAGGCACTGAGAAGGCTTCTGGGGCTATTAGCTATACTACGCATTGTACATGGATCCAGGAAACCCAGGATGGTGGCATGATACATTTCTAAGGCAATGTGATACTGAGAGAAGCCCTCTCTCTCCTGCAGCTCAGCCCTTAGCATCAATCAGCTCAGAAAATGACCTACCTCTGGAAGTCAGCAGGAGCCTGCAGAACAGCGGGGAGAGAGAAGCCAAGCGCCAGAGCTGGAAGGCGTTTCCGTGTGGAACATCCTTGGTTCCTCGGCACATTGGCCTTTTCAGGTCTTCAGAGCTGCTTCTAGGATACCACAGAATAATGTCATCACCTTCCTCTGGACTCTTAGATATGCAGAGTCTCAGGCCAATATCCAGGCTCCTCAGAAGCTACACGGTAAAAGTGTGAGTCCTCTGCACACGGGAGTCTAAGAAACACTAGTGATACGAGAGAACACAACATCCCCAGGCCACTGGCAAAATAAATGCTCTAGACAAGCAGAAGGGATGGTAAAGCCTAGATGATGGTCAGTAAAGAGTACGGGGAGAGAAATGGGCCAAATGTAGAATCCAGATACCAAGTGAGGTTCCCTTTCCATTTTGATACATCTCTTAAAGTTTCCAGCTTGGAAACAGAGGTCCACCCACCCAGATTCACATACCTTCACCTAAGATTCCTGGTCAAAATCCTACAGAAACCGCTGAGGCCAGGCTCACTGCCCCCATGGAGGCCTCACCATTTCCCTGTAGACAAGTCTCCCTGACACAGAGCTGACTTCCCTTACCTCACAGGTTCACACGTGGATCTCCTGAGGCTGCCTGTGAACATGGCAGACTAAACACCTGTGTTTGTCTCTCTCTGGAAACTTCATTTAGTGAGAGAAAACGGTATTTAAAGCTAGAAAACAACAAGAATAAAATGAAAAAAAAATAATAATGCTTCAGCATTGGAAAAAGATTGAAATTAAAACTCAGAAGCAGGGTAACTAAATTGAGAAGCACATGGAAACTTAGATTGTCTCAGAGACCAACACTAACCAGAAAAATCTGGGTCCATCCCACAGAACCACCAAGGATCCAGGGAAGGAACCGGGGAAGCCAGAAGAGAAGTTCAGCTGGAACAATCAAGCTGTATAATCAGAGATTATACAGGACTCCCCCACACACACACCCATTTCATGCAGAGAGAAAGAAACCCTGTGTGACATACAGGACATACAAGAGAACTTTTCTCCAGAACCCTACAGGAAACTGTCACCTCCTAAGGAACTCTCCCATCTGGTCGAGTCCTGTATTGGAGAAGCTGGTCTGTGTTTAGCAGGGGCTAGCCACGCTCTCTAGTTGCTAAGCCTAGTTCTCGTCTGCGACGTAAGTCTGGACGTTCCTCTCACAGGTTAGAAGCTATGTGAGGATCTTAGTGTTAGGAGCTTGTGGTCACATCGCTACCACAAACATGGGGGGTTCCCTCCCTTTGATCAACTCTGAGGACTGTAGAATCAGAAAAGGCACATTGAGGTCCTAGTTACACCAGCAGGAATGTTGGGAAGTCCCTTCACCCCTCCGCACCTCAATCTCGTTATCTGTGAAATGGGGGCATCCTAATACTAACTTTATATGGTCATAATCAGGGCTTGCACATAAAGTATTTTAAAAATAATTTTCAAACATCACTTCATAAGAGGGGAAAGCTTGTTATCAAGAATTGAAGAAGCTGATATTCAGGTGTAGTAATAACACTCCTGTAACCATAGCCCTCGGAAGTGAGTTCAAGACAAGCCTGGGTGGACTACATGATCTCTTTTCTCCCCATCCCTCTCTCTTTCACACATACACACATACACACACACACACACACACACACACACACCACACACACACTCATATACACACACATACACACATACAAACACATATGCACACATACACACACATACAAACACATACATACACACACACACATACACACATACACATACACTCATACACACACACACACACACACACACACACACACACAACAAGCCTAGTGTGGTAGTGCACATCTAAAATCCTAGTACTCAGGAGGTTGAGGCAGCTAGTTAAGGAGGTTGAGAGCTCAAGGCTAAACAGGAAGATGGTGTCTTAAAAAATAATTCAGTAGTTGCTACACCCAGGCATGGCCCATCTTGTTCAGGCAGCTGTCCCCATCAAATCTTGTTCCTATACTCCTGATGATCTTCTGTGGAGCCAGACCTCCCTTTTAACTGTTTGCCAGTCCACGGGATCTACCTTCGTGGTATGGATCTAACCTCTGTGGCTCAACGGTGTCTAAGCCAGCACTGCACACATCCCCACTGGGCCATAAAACAGAGCTCTCAGGCCGGGCGGTGGTGGCGCACGCCTTTAGTCCCATCACTTGGGAGGCAGAGGCAGGCGGATTTCTGAGTTCGAGGCCA